>NC_054475.1:71486533-71792413 GCF_017639515.1 Carcharodon carcharias
GGGATGTGGTGAGAGATCAATGGATATGGGGAGAAAACGGGATCAGGCAATTTAGTTGGATGATCCTCCATGATCATAATGAATGGCGGAGGATTCTCCAATGACCGAATGGCCTACTCCCTCTCCTGGTTTCTACAATCACCCAGAAGTACTGAACCTCATCTAGCAACACCCTACATTATTGATCCTCATCACTAATTACCCTGGGAAAATGAATCTCACCAGTACTCACCATGGAAACCTCATCCTTCTCCAGAAGCACCCTGGAAACATGTTCCTCATCATTAGCCACAATGTAATAGTCAATTTCATCAGTAATCAGACTGGAACACTGATCCTCTTCAACAACCTACCTGGAACACTGATCATCATCAATAATCACCTTGGAACACTGATCCGCAACAATAATTACTCTGGAACACTGATCCGCATTAATAATCACCCTGGAAACCTGAAACTCATCCATAATAACCCTGGAAACCTGATCCTCATCATTAATCACCCTGGAATCCTGGTCCTCATGAATAATCACCCTGGATCACTCAACATCATCAGTAATCACCCTGGAGCAGTGATCTTCTCAATAATCACACTGGGATCCTGATCCTCATCAATAATCACCCTGGAACACTGATTCCCATCAAAAATCACCCTGGGATCCTGATTCTTATCAGTAATCACCCTGGATCCCTGATCCTCATCAACAATCACCTTGGAACACTGATCCTCAGGAATAATCACCCTGGAAACCTGATCCTCATCAACAATAACTCTGGAATCCTGATTGCCTTCAATAATCACCCAGAACAATGAACCTCCTCAGTAATCACCCTGGAAACCTGAGCCACATCAATAATCACACTGCAACAATGACCCTCATCAGTAATCACCCTCAACACATAATTCTCATCAATAATCAGTCTGGAAACCTGATCCTCATAAATAATAACCCTGGATCACTGCTCCTCATCAATAATCACCCTGGAAAACTGATCCTAAGCAATAATCACCCTGTAATTCTGATACTCATCAATAATCACTCTGGAACCTTGATCCTCATTCAGGCTCATCCTGCAACCCTTGCACTCATCAATAATCAAACTAGAAACCTGATCCTTAATAATAGTTAACTGTTGCTCTTGGGGGGAAATGGATCAATGGTTTTGGGTAGAAAGCGAGAGCAGGCAATTGAGTTGGATGGCCAGCCATGATCATTATGAATGGCAGAGGAGTCTCCAAGGGCCAAATGGATTATTCCTGCTGCTGGTTTCTATTTATCCATGTTTGTATAATCACCCAGGTGTCTTTAACCTCATTCATCAACACGCTGCATAACTGATCCTCTTCAATAATCACCCTGGAAATCTGATTTACATGAATAGGCTCGCTGGAAACATCAACGTCATCAATAATCACTCTGGAACCCTGATCCTAATCAATAATCACCATGGAAAACTGATCCTCAACAATTATCACATTGGAACATTGATCTTCATCAATATTCATCCTGGAACCTTGAGCCTCATGAATAATCACCCTGAAAAACAGATCCTCATCAATAATCAACCTGGAAAATTGTCCTCATTAATAATCACCGGGGAACCCTGATCTTAATCAATAAACACTCTGGAAACCTCATCCTCATTAGTAACCACCCTGTAAACCTGATCCTCATCAATACGAACCCTGTAAACCTGATCCTCATCAATAATCACAGTGGAACCCTGATCTTCATCAATTATCTCCCTCAAAATCTGACCCTCCTCAGTAATCACACTGGAACACTGATCATCATCAATAATCACCCTGCAACTGTCAACCTCATCAGTAATCACCCCGAAACACTGATCCTCATCAATAATAACCCGGGAGCCCTGATCACCATCAATAATCAACCTGGAACCATTATGCTCATGAGTAATCGCCCTGTAACACTGACCCTGATCAATAATCACACTGGAAACCTGACGCAAAGCAATTATCAGCTTGTAAACCTGATCCTCATCAATGGTCACCCTGGAACCCTCGTCCTCAAAAATAATCACCCTGGAACACTGATCTTCATCAATAATCAACCTGGGATCCTGATCCTTATCCAGAATCATGATGGAACCCTTACTCTCATCAATAATCATCCTGGTAGCATTGATACTCATGAATATTCACCCTGGAACAATGATCATCATGACTAATCAAATTGGAGCCACGTTACCACTTCAATAATCACCCTGAAACACTGATGCTCATCAATAATCACCCTGGAACCCTAATCCTCATCGAGGATCACTCTGGAACCTTCATCCTCATCCAGGGTTACCCTACAAATCTGGCACTCATCAATTATCAACCTGGAAACCTGATCTACATCAATAATTAAATATGTGTATCTTTAGATCTTGGGGGGAAAGAGCTGAATGGGTATGGGGAGAAAGCGGGAGCAGGCAATTGAGTTGCAAGATTGGCCATGATCATAATGAATGGTGGAGGAGGCTACAAGAGCCAAATGGCCTCCTCCTGCTCCTGGTATCTATGTTTTTATGCTTCCATAATCACATAGTTGTCTTGAACCTCATTCAGGAAAACTCTGTAACACTGATCCTCATCAATAATCACTCTGGAAAACTGATTCTCATCAATACTCATCCTGGAATACTCAGTCTCCTCCAGAATCAACCTGGAATCATCGTCCTCATCAATTGTCAGCATGGAACCCACACCTCATCAATAACCACATGGGACCCTGAGCTTCATCGATAAAACCCCTGGAACCCTCAACCTCATCAGCAATCACCCTGGAACAATGATCCTCATCAATCAGCACCCTGGAAACCTTATCCTCATCATTAATCAACTTGGATCCCTAACCCCAATCAATAATCACCCGGGAACAATGATCTTAATAAATAATCTCCCTGGAACTCTGATCCTCATCAGGAATCACTCTGGAACCTTGATCCTCAAGAACAATCACCCAGGAATGCTGATGCACATCATTAATCACCTTAGCGTCCTGATCCTCATCAATAATCACCCAGGAACACTGATCCTCATCAATAGTAACCTTGTAACCCTTATCTCCACCAATATTCATGCTGGGAAGCTGATCTTCATCAATAATAGCCCTGGAAACCTGATCCTAAGCAATACTCACACTGGAACAAAGATCCACTTCCCTATTTACCCTGGAATCCTGATCCTCATCAATAATAACCTTGGACTACAGACCCGTATCCCTATTAACCCTGGATGCTGATCCTCATCAATAATCACCATGGAATACACATCCTCATCAAGAATAACCAAGGAATCCTGATCCTCATCAATAACCAATATGGGATCCTGATCCACAGCCAGAAGCAAACCAGAAACCTGATCCTTATCAATAATCACTCTTCAACACTGATCCTCATCAATAATTACCGTGGAAATCTGATGCTCATTAATAACCACCATGGGATTCTGATCCAAAGCCAGAATGGCCCTGTAAACCTGACCCTCATCAACAACCATCCTGGAAACCTGATCCTCATCAATCATGACCCTGGAACCCTGATCCGCATCAATAAACGCATTGGGATGCTTATTCTCTTGACCAATCGCCTTTGGGCCCGGATCCTCAACACTCACCGTGGAACAATGATCCTCATAAATGATCACACTGGAAGACAGATCCACATCAATAATCACCTGAGCGTCCTGATCCTCATCAAAAATCAACCTTGAAAACTGATCCTCATCAATAGTAAACGTGTGACACTTATCTTCGCTAATATTCATCCTGCAATGCTGATCCTCAACAATAATCACCCTGGAACCCTGATCCTCAGCAATACTCACCCTGGAACACAGAACCTCATCCCTATTCATTCTGGAAGCTTCATCCTAATCAATAATCATCCTGGAACACAGATCCATATCCCTATTGACCCTGGAATCCTGAACCTCATCAATAATCACCCTGGTATCATGACCAAAGTCAATAATCACCCTAGGTTAGTGATCCTCATCAATAATCACCATGGGATCCCAATCCTCATCAACAATCATCCAGGAATTCTTATCTTCATCAATAATCACCCTTTAACCCTGATTGTCATCAATAATTACCCTGGAACAAAGATCCTCATCCTTATTCACTCTTGAATTCTGATACTCATAAATAATCACACTGGAATACTGATCCTCATCAATAATCACCCTGGGATGCAGATCGTCATCCAGGTTCACCCTGGAAACTTGATTCCCATCAATAATCACCATGGAAACCTGCTCCTCATTAATAATTACCCTGGGAACCTTATCCTCATCAATAATCAGCTTTGATTCCTTATATTCAGCAATAAACAACCTGGGATTCTGATCCTCATCAATAAGCGCCCTTGCACCCTGATCCTCGTCAACAATCAACCAGGGATACTGATCCTCATCAATAATTACCGTGGAAATCTAATCCTCATCAATAACCATCAAGGGAACCTGATCCAGAGCCAGAAGTAACAGGAAACCTCATCCTCATCAATAATTACCTTGGAATCATGATCTTCATCAATAATTATCGTGGAAATCTGATCCTCACCAATAACCACCATAGGATTCTGATCAATGGCCAGAATGGCCCTGTAAACCTGACCCTCATCAATAACCTCCCTGGAACCCTGATCCACATCAATAAAAATACTGGGATACTTTCCTCTTGAATAATCTACCTGGAACCCTGATCCTCAGCAGTACTTACTGTGGAACACTGATCCTCATCAATAATCACCCTGGAAGCCTGGTCCACATCCAGAATCATCCTAGATCACTGTTCCTCATCAATAATCACCATTGGAATCCTGATCTTCATCAGTAATCAGCCTGGAAACCTCATCCTTTTCAGTAATTAGACTGGAACACTGATACTATTAAAAAATCATTCTTCAAACCTGACCCTCATCAATAATCACCCTGGAAACATGACTGTAATCAATAAACAAAGTGGAAACCTGCCCATAATCAATATTCACACTGGAACAGTGATCCTCATCAATAACTACCCTAGAATGCTGTTCCTCATCCAGGGTCATCCTGGAATTCTGATCCTCTTCAGTAATCATCCTGGAATCCTGATACACCTCAATAATAGCCCTGGAAATATGATACCCATTGAGGATCATCCTGGAATCCTGATCGCCTTCAATAATCACTCTGAAAGGCTATTCCTCATCAATAATCGCCTTGCAACCCAGATCCTCATCAATAGTGACGCTGATCTTCAGCGAAAATCACTCTGGAACAGTGATCATCATCAATAATTACTCTGGAAAACTGATCCTCATCAATATTCACCCAGGAATCCTGGTCCTCCTTAATAATCACCCTGCAACTTTGATCCTCAACAATAATCACCATGGAACCCTGATCTTCAACAATAATCATCCTGGAAACCTCATCGTCATCCCTATTCACCCTGGAATCCTGAGCCTCACAATAATCACGCTGGGATCCTCATCCTCATCCAGAATCATGATGGAATCCTGATCCTCATCAATAATCACCCTGGCATCATTTAACCTCATCAATAATCACCCTGGAATCACTATCCTCATGAATAATCACCCGGAACCCTGATCCTCATCAAGAATGACCCTGGAACATTGATCCTCATTCAGGGCCATTAGGCAACCCTGGCACTCATGAATAATTATCTGGAAACCTCATCAGTCTCAAAAATTAACAATAGTTAGGTTAGATCTTGGCTGGAAAGGGATCATGGATATGGGGAGATAACGGGAGCAGGTAATTGAGTTGGATGATCCTCCATGATCATAATGAATGGCGGAGGATTCTCCAATGGCTGAATGGCCTACTCCTGCTCCTGGTTTCTATGTTTCTAAAATCAACCAGAAGTACTAAAACTCATCCAGGAACACCCTACATTACTGATCCTCATCAATAAACTGAAAAAATGATTCTCACCAGTACTCACCATGGAAACCTCATCCTCCTCCAGAATCACCCTGGAAAATATTCCTCATCAATGGTCACACTGTAACATTCAACTTCATAAGGAAACATACTGGAACATGATGCTTATCAAGAATCAAACTGGAACACTGATCATCACCAATAATCACACTGGAACACTGATCGTCAACAATAATCACACTGGAACGCTGGAACACTGATCTTCATCAATATTCAGCCTGGAAACCTGATCCTCATCATTAAACACCCTGGAACCCTATTCCACATTAATAATCAACCTGGAAACCTGAGCCTAATCAATAATTACCCTGGAAACCTGATCCGCATCAATAATCATCCTGTAAACCTGATCGCCATCAATAATCACACTGCAACAATGACCCTCATCAATAATTACACTGGAACCATGATCCTCATCAATATTCACCCTGGAACACTGATCCGTATCAGTAATCACTCTGGAACCTTGATCCTCATTCAGGCTCATCCTGCAACTCTTCCACCTCAATAATTAATAATAGTAACTATAGCTCTTGGGGGGAAATGTATCAATGGGTTTGGGTAGAAAACAGAAGCAAGCAATTGAGTTGGATGGTCAGCCATGATCATTATGAATGGCAGAGGAGTCTCCAAGGGCCGAATGGATTATTCCTGCTGATGGTTTCTAATTATCCATGTTTGTAAAATCACCCAGGAGTCCTGAACCTCATTCAGTAACACGCTGCATCACAAATCCTCTTCAATAATCAACCTGGAAACCTTATTCTCTTGAATAGTCACCATGGAAACCTCAAACTCACCAGTAATCAACCTGGGCCCCTGATCCTAATCAATAATCACCCTAGAAAACTGATCCTCAACAATAATTACTCTGGAACACTAATCCTCATCATTAATCATCCTGGAACACTGATTTTCAACAATAGATCTTCATCCAGGATCATTCTGGAATCCTGATACACTTCAATAATCATCCTGTAAACCTGATCGCCATCGATAATCACCTTGGAACTCTCATCCTCATGGATAATCACCCTGGAAATCTGATCTTCATCAAAAATAACTCTGGAATCCTGATCGTCTTCAATAATCACCTGGTTAAATGACCCTCATCAATAATCACCCTGTAAAACTGATCCTCATCAATAATCACACGGAAAAAATTATCTTAATCTATATTCACCCTGAAACACTAAGCCTCACGAAAAATTCCCCTTCAAAACAGATCCACATCAATAATCACCCTGTAAAACTTGTCCTCATCAACAATCACCTGGGAACCATGATCTTAATCAATAAGCGCTCTGGAAACCTCAACCTCATTAGAAATCACCCTGCACACCTGATCCTCATCAATATGCACCCTGTAAACGTGATCCTCGTCAATAATCACACTGGAAACCTGAACTTCATCAATAATCTCCCTGAAAATTTACCCCACCTCAGTAATCACGTTGGAACACTGATTTTCATCAATTATCACCCTGGAAAAGTCAACCTCATCAGTAATCACCCTGAAACACTGATGCTCATCAATAATATCCTGGGAACCCTGATCGTCATCGATAATCAACCTGAAACAATGATGCGCATCATTAATCGCCCTTAACACTTACTGTCATCAATAATCACACTGGAAACCTGACCAACATCAATTATCAGCCTGTAAACCTGATCCTCATTGATAATCACCCTGGGATCCTGATTCTTATCCAGATTCATGATGGAACCCTGACCCTGGTCAATAATTATCCTGGCAGCATTGATCCTCATGGAAAATCACCGGGATCATCATCACTAATCAAATTGGAGCCACGTTCCTCTTCAATAATCACCCTCGAACACTGACACTCAACAATAACCACCCTGGAACCCTAATCCTCATTAAGAATGACCCCGGAACATTCATTCTCATCCAGGGTCATCCTGCAAACCTGGCACCCATCAATTATCAACTTTGAAACCAAATTTACATCAATAATTAAATATATTTACCTATAGATCTTTGCGGGAAAGAGATGAATGCTTTTGGGGAGAAAGTCGGAGCAGGCAATTGAGTTGCAAGATCGGCCATGAACATAATGAATGGCGGAGGAAGCGACAAGAGCCGAATTGCCTCCTCCTGCTCCTGGTTTCTTTGTTTCCATGCTGCTATAATCACCTAGTTGTCCTGAACCTCATCCAGGAACACCCTGCAACAATGATCCTCATCAATAATCACCCTGGAAACGTGATTCTTATCAATTCTCACCCTGGAGCACTCAGTCTCTTCCAGAATCAACCTGGAATCATCGTCCTCATCAATTGTCAAAATGGAAACCGCAACCTCATCAGTACTGGATGGTGATTCCAGAATCACACTGGAACCCTGAGCTTCATCAATAGAAACCCTGGAACCCTCATCCTCACCAGCAATCATCCTGGAACAATATTCCTCATCATTCGGCACCCTGGAACACTGATCCTCATAATTAATCACCTTGGAACACTGGCCCTAATCAATAATCACCGGGGAACCATGATCTTTCTAAATAATCTCACTGGAACTATGATCCTGGTCAGGTATTACTCTGGAACATTGGTCCTCAACAACAATCACCCAGGAACACCTTAGCATCTTGATCCTCATTAATAATGACCCAGGAACACTGATCCTCATCATGTAACCCTCATCTTCCACAATATTCATCCTAGGATGCTGATCCTCATCAATAATCAACCTGGAAACCTGATCCTGAACAATTCTCACCCTGCAACACAGATCCGCATCCCTGTACACCCTGGAATACAGAACCTCATCCATAATCACCTTGGGATCCTTATACTCATCCAGGATCAACCTGGATCCCTGATCCCCATCAGTAATCAGCGTGGCAACGTGTTCCATATTAATGATTACTCTGGGATCCAGATCTCTTCAATAATCAGCTTGGATTCATGATGCTCATCAATAATCACCCTGGAGCCATAGTTCTTGTCGAGAATCACCCTGGAAACCTTTTCCTCATCCAGGGTCATCCTGAAATCCTGGCACTCATCAATTATCAACCTGGAAAACTGATCTACATCAATAATTAATTATACTTAGATATAGATCTTGGTGGTAAAGGGATGAATGGATATGGGGAGAAAGCAGTAGCAGGCAATTGAGTTGGAAGATCAGCCATGATCATAATGAATGGCGGAGGAGGCTACAAGAGCTGGATGGCCTCCTGCTGCTCCTGGTTTTTATGTTTCTATGCTTCTATAGTCGCCTAGTTGTCCTATACATCATCCAGGAACACCCTGCAACAATGCTCCTCATCAATAATCACCCTGGAAACCTGATTCTCATCAATACTCACCCTGGAGCACACAATCTCCTCCAGAAGCAACACTGTAAACCTAGCCCTCATCAATAATCATCCTGAAACCCT
The DNA here is from genome assembly GCF_017639515.1 of Carcharodon carcharias. Lineage (NCBI taxonomy): Eukaryota > Metazoa > Chordata > Chondrichthyes > Lamniformes > Lamnidae > Carcharodon > Carcharodon carcharias. The sequence goes on from NC_054475.1 coordinate 71,495,917, forward strand.
GCTCCCCATCAATAATCACCCTGGAACCCTTACCTGCATGAACAAAAACACTGGGATGCTTATCCTCTTGAATAATCACCCTCGAACCATTATCCTCAACAATACTCACCTTGGAACACTAAACCTCATCAATAAACATCCCAATCGCATTCAGCCTCATCAATAATCACCCTGGAACCACGATCCTCAACACTAATCAAATTGGAGCCACGTTCCTCTTCAATAATCACTCTGGAACACTGATCATCTTCAAGAATCACCCTGGAACTTTCATCCTCATCCAAGGTCATCCTGCAAACTGGAAAGTTGATCTGCATAAATTATTAGCTACAGATCTTAGGGAGGAAGAGTTGAATCGGTATGGGGAGAAATCGGGAGCAGGCCATGATATTGCAAGATCTACGATGATCATAATGAATGGTGGAGGAGGCTACAAGAGAAGAATGGCCTCCTCTTGCTCCTGGTTCCTAACTTTCCATGCTTCTATAATCAGCTAGTTGTCCTGAACCACATTCGAGAACAACCTGCAACACTGATCCTCATCAATAATCATCCTGGAAACCTGATTCTAATCAATACTCAGCCTGAAGCACTCAGTCTACTCCAGAATCAATCTGGAATCATCGTCCTCATCAATTGTCAGCATGGAACCCGCAACCTCATCAATAATCACATGGGAACCCTGAGCTTCATCGATAAAAACCCTGGAACCTTCAAACTCATCATCAGTCATCCTGGAACAATAGGCTTCACCAATCAGCACTCTGGAACACTGAGTCTCATCATTAATCACCTTGGAACACTAATCCTAATCAATAATCACCCGGGAACGATTATCTTAATAAATAATCTCACTGGAACTATGATGCTCATCAGGAATTAATCTGGGACATTGATCCTCAACAATAATCACCCAGGAATGCTGATGCAAATCGATTATCACCTGATCCTCATTAATAATCACCCAGGAACACTGGTCATCATCAATAATAACCCTTTAACCATTACATTCGCCAATATTCATCCTGGGATGCTGATCCTCATCAAAAATCTTCCTGGGATCCTGGTCCTCCTCCAGGATCAACCTGGATCCCTAATCCCTATCAATAATTATCATCACAACCTCATCCTCATTAATGGTAACCCTGGGATCCAGATCCCTTCAATAATCAGCTTGGATCCATGATGCTCATCAATAATACCCCTGGAACCCTGATCCTCTTCGAGAATCAACCTGGAAACTTTATCATCCGGAGTCATCCTGAAAACCTAGCACTCATCAATTATCAAACTGGAAACCTGATCTACATCAACAATTAATTATATTTAGATATAGATCTTGGGGGGGAAATGGATGAATGTTTATGGGGAGAAAGCGGGAGCAGGCAATTGAGTTGGAAGATCAGCCATGATCATAATAAATGGTGGAGGAGGCTACATGAGCCGAAATCCTCCTCCTGCTCTTGGTTCCTATGTTTCTATGCCTCTATAATCACCTAATTGTGCTGAACCTCATCCAGGAACACCCTGCAACAATGATCCTCATCGATAATCACCCTGGAAACCTGATTCTCATCAACACTCACCCTGGAACATTCATTTTCCTCCAGAAACAACCTGGAACGCTGGTCCTCATCAATAGTCACCCTGGAACCCTCAGCAAAATCAATAATCAAACGGGAATGCTGAGCTTCATCAAAAGAAATCCTGGAACATGCAGCCTCATCAGTAATCACCCTGGAACAATGAATCTCATCAATCAGAACGCTGGAATCCTGACCCTCTGCAATACCCACCCTGGAACACAGATCTGCATCCCTATTCAGCCTGGAATCCTGATCCTCATCAATAATCACACTGGAACAAAGATCCACATCTCTATTATCCCTGGAATCCGGATCCAAATCAATAATCAGCCTAGTATCCTGATCCTCATCAATAATTAACATGGGATCCTGATCCTCATCAACAATCACCCAGGAATCCTAATCCGCATCAATAATCACACTGCAACACCTCATCCCTTTTCAACCTTGAATCCTGATAATCATTAATAATCACAATGGACTGCTGATCCTCATTAAGAATCACCCTGGGATCCAGATCCTCATTAAAAATCACCCTGGATCCCTGATCCTCAACAATACTCACTGTGGAACACTGATCCTCATCAATAATCACCCTGGAAGCCTGATCCACATCCAGAATCACCCAGCAACCCTGCTTACATCAAAGAATCAGCCAGGGATCATGATTCTTGTATAGAATCACCCTGGAAACCTGATCCTCAGCAATAATTAATAGAACTTAGATATAGCTCTTGGGGCGAAAGGGATCAAACCGTTTGTGGAGAATGCGGGAGCAGGCTGAAGAGTTTGGTGATCAGCCATTATCAAAATGCATGGCAGAGGATGCTCGTAGAGCTGCATGGCCTACTACTGTTCCTGATTTCTATGCTTCAATAATCACCCAGGAGTACTGATCCTCATCCAGGAACACCCTGGAACACAAATTCTCATTAATAATCATCCTGGAATACTGATCCTTATCCAAATGCAGGATGGAACCCTGACCCTCATCAATAATCGTCCTGGCAGCCATGATCCTCATCAATAATCACCCTGGAACCACGATTCTCATCATTAATCAAACTGGAGCCACGTTCCTCTTCAATAATCACACTGGAACACTGATGCTCATCAATAATCACTCTGGAATATGATTTCTCATCGAGAATTATCCTGGAACCTCCATCCTCATCCAGGGTCATCCTGCAAACCTGGCACTCATCAATTATCAACCCGGAAACCTGATCTGCATCGGTAATTAATTGTATTTAAAGGAAGATCTTGATGAGAAGGGGATGAATAGGTATGGGGAGAAAGCGGGAGCAGGCAATTGATTTGGAAGATCAGCCATGATCATAATGAATGGCGGAAGAGTCTACAGGAGCCGAATGGCCTCCTCCTGCTCCTGGTTTCTATGTTTCTATGCTTCTTTAATCACGTAACTTTCCTGAACATCATCCAGGAATACACTGCAACACTGATCCTCATCAATAATCACGTTGGAAACCTGATTCTCATCAACAGTCACTCTGGAGCACTCAGCCTCTTCCAGAATCAACCTGGAATCCTGGTCCTCATCAATAGTCAGCCTAGAACACTCAACCTCATCAATAATCGCACGGGAACCCAAGCTTCATCAATAAAAACCCTTGAACACTCAATCTCATCAGAAATCACCCTGGAACAATGATCCACATCAATCAGCACCGTAGATCCCTGATCCTCATCATTAATCACCTTGGAAACCCAATTCTAATCAATAATCACCCAGGAAACATGATCTTCATAAATAATCTCCCTGGAGCTCTGATCCACATCAGGAATCACTCTGCAACCTTGATCCTCAGCAATAATCACCTGGAATCATGGCACACATCAGTAATCACCTCAGCGTGCTGATCCTCATCAATAATCACCAAGGAACACAGGTCCTCATCAGTACTCACCCTGGAACACTGGTCCACATGAATAAACATGCTGGGAGGCTTATCCTCTTGAATAATCACTCTGGAGCACTGATCCTCCACAATACTCACTGTGGAAAGCTGATCCTCATCAATAATAAACCTGGAATCCACATCCAGAGTCATCTGGGACCCCTGGTCCTCATCACAAACCACCCTGGATAACTAATCCTCATAAATATTTAATAATACTTAGATATAGCGCTTGGGTGGAAAGGGATCAAACCGTTTGTGGAGATTGCGGGAGCAGGCTGAAGATTTGGGTGAACAGCCGTTATCAAATGAATGGCAGAGGATGCTCGAAGGGCTGCATGGCCTATTCATGCTCCACGTTAATATGTTTCAATAATCAACGAGGTGTGCTGAGCCTCATCCAGGAACACCCTGGAACACAGATCCTCATCAATAATCACCCTGGGATACTGATCCTTATCCAGAAGCACCATGGAAACCTAACCCTCATCAATAATCGGCATGGAAACATTGATCCTCATCAATAATCACCCTGGAACCATGATCCTTATCAATAATAATATTGGAGAAACGTTCATCTGCAATAATCACCCTGGAACACTGATACTCATCAATAATCAGTCAGGAACACTATTCCTCATCGGGAATCACCCTGGAAATTTCATCATCACCCAGGGTCATCCTGCAAAACTGGCATTCATCAATTATCAACCTGGAAAGCTGATCTACATCAACAATTAAAGATACTTATATATAGATCTGGGCGGGGGGGGGGGGTGGAAACAGATGAATGTTTATGGGGAGAAAGCGGGAGCAGGCAATTGAGTTGGAAGATCAGCCATGATCATATTAAATGGTGGAGAAGGCTACAAGAGCCAAAAAGCCTCCTCCTGCTCTTGGTTTCTATGTCCTATGCCTCTATAATCACCTAGTTTTGCTGAACCTCATCCAGGAACACCCTGCAACAATGATCCTCATCGATAATCACCCTGGAAAACTGATTCTCATCAATACTCACCCTGGAACATTCATTCTCCTCCAGAAACAACCTGGAATGCTGGTCCTCATCAATCCGCATCACCCTGGAACCCTCAAGAAAATCAATAATCAAACGGGAACACTGAGCTTCATCAAAAGAAATCCTGGAACATGCAACATCATCAGTAATCACCCTGCAAACAATGAACCTCATCAATCAGCACGCTGGAACCCTGACCCTCGGCTATACCCACCCTGGAACACAGATCTGCATCCCTATTATCCCTGGGATCCTGATCCTCATCAATAATTACTATGGGATCCTGATCCTCATCAACAATCACCCAGGAATTCTAATTCTCATCAATAATCACGCTGGAACACAGATCCTCATCCCTATTCAACCTTGAATCCTGATACTCATTAATAATCACAATGGACTGCTGATCCTCATCAATAATCACCCTGGGATCCAGATCCTCATTAAAAATCACCCTGGATCCCTGATCCTCAACAATACTCACTGTGGAACACTGATCCTCATCAATAATCACCCTGGAAGCCTGAGCCACATCCAGAATCACCCAGGAACCCTGCTGCTCATCAACAAACCACCCAGGGATCCTGATCCTCGTACGGAATCACCCTGGAAACCTGATCCTCAGCAATAATTAATAGAACTTAGATATAGCTCTTTGGTTGAAAGGGATCAATCTGTTTGTGGAGAATGTGGGAGCAGGCTGAAGAGTTGGATGATCAGCAATTATCAAAATGCATGGCAGAGGATGCTCAAAGGGCTTCATGGGCTACTCCTGTTCCAGATTTCTATGTCTCAATAATCACCCAGGAGTACTGATCCTCATCCAGGAACACCCTGGAACAAAAGTTCTCATCAATAATCACCCTGGGATACTGATCCTTATCCAGAAGCAGGATGGAACCCTGACCTTCATCAATAATCGTCCTGGCATCCATGATTCTCATCAATAATCACCCTGGAACCACGATCCACATAACTAATCATATTGGAGCCATGTTCCTCTTCAATAATCACACTGGAACACTGATGCTCATCAATAATCACTCTGGAATACGATTCCACATCGGGAATCACCCTGGAACCTTCATCCTCATCCAGGGTCATCCTGCAAACCTGGCACTCATCAATTCTCAACCCAGAAACCTGATCTGCATCAATAATTAATTGTATTTAGAAGAAGATCTTGGTGACAAGGGGTGAATGGGTATGGGGAGAAAGCGGGAGCAGACAATTGAGTTGGAAGATCGGCCACGATCATAATGAATGGCAGAAGAGTCTACAAGAGCCGAATGGCCTCCTCTTGCTCCTGGTTTCTATGTTTTTATGCTTCGATAATCACGTACTTTTCCTGAACATCATCCAGGAACACCTTGCAACACTTATCAATAATCATGCTGGAATCCTGATCCTCATCAATACTCACTCTGGAGCACTCAGTCTCTTCCAGAAACAACCTGGAATCCTGGTCCTCATCATGAGTCAGCCTGGAACCCTCAAAATCATCACTAATCACACGGGAACACTAATTTTCATCAATAAAAACCCTTGAACCCTCAATCTCATCAGAACTCACCCTGGAACAATGATCATCTACAATAATCACTCTGGAAAACTTATCGTATTCAATAATCACACTGGAACAATTATCCTCATCAATAATCAGCCAAAAACACTGATCTTCATCAATAATCACCTTGGAAAACTGATCCTCATCAATATTCACCCAGGTATCCTGATCCTCCTCAGTAATCACCCTGCAACTCTGATCCTCAAAAATGTTCACCATGGAACCCTGATCTTCAACATTAATCACCCTGGAAACCTCATCGTCATCCCTCTTCACCCTGGAATCCTGATACTCATCAATAATCAGCCTGGGATCCTCATCCTCATCCAGAATCACGATGGAACCCTGATCCTCATCAATAATCACCCTGGCATCATTTAACCTCGTCAATAATCACCCTGGAATTACGATCCTCATCAATAATCACCCTGGAACCCTGATGCTCATGAATAATCACCCGGAACCCCGATCCTCATCAAGAATGACCCTGGAACTTTGATCCTCATTCAGGGCCATTAGGCAACCCTGGGACTCATGAATAATTATCTGGAAACCTCATCAGCCTCAAAAATTAACAATAGTTAGGTTAGATCTTGAGGATAAAAGGATCAATGGATATAGGGAGAAAACAGGACCAGGCAATTGAGTTGGATGATCCTCCATGATCATAATGAATGGCGGAGGATTCTCCAATGGCCGAATGGCCTACTCCCGCTCCTGGTTTCTATGTTTCTAAAATCACCCAGAAGTACTAAAACTCATCCAGGAACACCCTACATTACTGATCCTCGTCAATAACCTGAAAAAATGATTCTCACCAGTACTCAACATGGAAACCTCATCCTCCTCCAGAATCACCCTGGAAACATGTTCCTCATCAATAGTCACACTGTAACATTCAACTTCATAAGGAAAAATACTGGAACACTGATGCTTATCAAGAATCAAACTGGAACACTGATCATCACCAGTAATCACACTGGAATACTAATCATCAACAATAATCACGCTGGAATGCTGGAACACTGATCTTCATCAATATTCAGCCTGGAAACCTGATCCTCATCAATAATCACCCTGGATCGCTGATCCTCATCAATAATCACCGTGCAAAAAAAATCATCAATAATTAACCTGGAACCATGATCCTCATCAATATTCACCCTGGAACACTGATCCTCATCAGTAATCACTCTGGAACCTTGATCCTCGTTCAGGCTCATCCTGCAACCCTTGCATTCATCAATGATCAAACTAGAGACTTGATCCTCATCAAAAATAACTCTGGCATTCTGATCGACTTCAATAATCACCCGGAAAAATGACCCTCATCAATAATCACCCTGGAAACCTGAGCCACATCAATAACCAAACTGCAACAATGACCCTCATCAGTAATCAATATCGAAATATAATCCTCATCAAGAATCACCCTGGAAACCTGATCCTCATCAATAATCACCGTGCAAAAAAGATCATCATCAATAATTACCCTGGAACCATGATCCTCATCAATATTCACGCTGGAACCCTGATCCTCATCAGTAATCACTCTGAAACCTTGATCCTCATTCAGGCTCATCCTGCAACCCTTGCATTCATCAATGATCAAACTAGAAACCTGATCCGCATCAATAATTAATAATAGTAACAATAGCTCTTGGGGGGAAATGTATCAATGGGTTTGGGCAGAAAGCGGGAGCAAGCAATTGAGATGGATGTTCAGCCATGATCATTATGAATGGCAGAGGAGTCTCCAAGGGCTGCATGTATTATTCCTGCTGATGGTTTCTAATTATCCATGTTTGTATAATCACCCAGGAGTCCTGAACCTCATTCAGGAACACGCTGCAGCACAAATCCTCTTCAATAATCACCCTGGAAACCTTATTCTCATGAATAGTCACCCTGGAAACCTCAAACTCACCAGTAATCAATCTGGACCCCTGATCCTAATCAATAATCACCCGAGAAAACTGATCCTCAACAATAATTACTCTGGAACACTAATCCTCATCATTAATCATCCTGGAACATTTATTTTGAACAATAGTCAGCCTGTAAAGCTGATCCTCATCAATAATCACACTGAAACAATGATCTTCATCTATATTCACCCTGGAACAATAAGCCTCAGCAATAATCCCACTTCAAAACAGATCCTCATCAATAATCACCCTGTAAACCTTGTCCTCATCCACAATCACCTGGAAACCATGATCTTAATCAATAAGCGCTCTGCAAACCTCAACCTCATTAGAAATCACGCTGCACACCCAATCCTCCTCAATGCAACCTGTAAACGTGATCCTCGTCAATAATCACACTGGAAACCTAAACTTCATCAATAATCTCACTGCAAATTTGCCCCACCTCAATAATCACGCTGGAACACTGATTTTCATCAATTATCACCCTAGAAACGTCAACCTCATCAGTAATCACCCTGATCACCCGAGAGCCCTGATCATCATCAATAATCAACCTGGAACCGTGATGCTCAACATTAATCGCCCTTTAACACTTACCCTCATCAATAATCACACTGGAAACCTGACCAACATCAATTATCAGCCTGTAAACCTGTTCCTCATCAATAATCACCCTGGAATACTGATCCTCATCAATAATCACCCTGGGATCCTGATCCTTATCCAGAATCACGATGGAACCCTGACCCTCACCAATAATTTACCTTCGCAGCATTGATCCTCATGGATAATCATTCTGGAACACGAACATCACCACTAATCAAATTGGAGCCACGTTCCTCTTCAATAATCACCCTGGAACACTGACGCTCAACAATAATCACCCTGGAAACTTGATTCTCATCAAGAATGACCCTGGAACCTTCATTCTCATCCAGGGTCATCCTGCAAACCTGGCACCCATCAATTATCAACCTGGAAACCTAATCTACATCATAATTAAATATATTTAGCTATAGATCTTGGCGGGAAAGAGATGAATGTTTATGGGAGAAAGCGGGAGCAGGCAATTGAGTTGCAAGATCGGCCATGATCATAATGAATGGCAGAAGAAGCTACAAGAGCCGAATGGCTTCCTCCTGCTCCTGGTTTCTATGTTTCCATGCTGCTATAATCACCTAGTTGTCCTGAACCTCATCCAGGAACACAATGCAACAATGATCCTCATCAATATTCACCCTGGAAACCTGATTCTCATCAATACTCACCCTGGAGCACTCAGTCTCCTCCAGAATCTATCTGGAATCATCGTCCTCATAAATTGTCAAAATGGAAACCGCAACCTCTTCAGTAATCACACTGGAACCATGAGCCTCATCGATAAAACTGCTGGAACCTTCAACCTCATCAGCAATCATCCTGGAACAATAATCCTCATCATTCAGCACACTGGAACACTGAGTCTCATCATTAATCACCTTGGAACACTAATCCTAATCAATAATCACCCGGGAACGATTACCATAATAAATAATCTCACTGGAACAATGATCATCATCAGGAATTAATCTGGGACATTGATCCTCAACAATAATCACCCAGGAATGCTGATGCAAATCGATTATCACCTTAGCATCCTGATCCTCATTAATAATCACCCAGGAACACTGCTCCTCATCAATAGTAACCCTTTAACCATTACATTCGCCAATATTCATCCTGGGATGCTGATCCTCATCAAAAATCATCCTGGGATCCTGGTCCTCTTCCAGGATCAACCTGGATCGCTAATCCCTATCAATAATTATCATCGCAACCTCATCCTCATTAATGGTAACACTGGGATCCAGATCCCTTCAATAATCAGCTTGGATCCATGATGCTCATCAATAATACCCCTGGAACCCTGATCCTCTTTGAGAATCACCCTGGAAACTTTATCCTCATCCAGAGTCATCCTGAAAACCTGGCACTCATCAATTATCAACATGAAATCCTGATCTATATCAACAATTAATTATATTTAGATATAGATCTTGGGTGGGAAACAGATGAATATTTATGGGGAGAAAGCAGGAGCAGGCAACTGAGTTGGAAGATCGGCCATGATCATAATAAATGGCGGAGAAGGCTACAAGAGCCGAAAAGCCTCCTCCTGCTCTTGGTTTCTATGTTTCTATGCCTCTATAATCACCTAGTTGTGCTGAACCTCATCCAGGAACATCCTGCAACAGTCATCCTCATCGATAATCACCCTGGAAACCTGATTCTCATCAATACTCACACTGGAACACTCATTCTCCTCCAGAATCAACCTGGAATGCTGGTCCTCATCCATAGTCACCCTGGGACCCTCAACAAAATCAATAATCAAACGGGAACGCTGAGCTTCATCAAAAGAAATCCTGGAACACACAACCTCATCAGTAATCACCCTGCAAACAATGAACCTCATCAATCAGCATGCTGGAATCCTGACCATCAGCAATACCCACCCTGGAACACAGATCTGCATCTCTATTATCTCTGGAATCCTGATCCTAGTCAATAATCACCCTAGGATCCTGATCCTCATTAACAATCACCCAGGAATGCTAATTCTCATCAATAATCACGCTGGAACACAGATCCTCATCCCTATTCAACCTTGAATCCTGATACTCATTAATAATCACAATGGACTGCTGATCCTCATCAATAATCACCTGGGGATCCAGATCCTCATTAAGAAGCACCCTGGATCCCTGATCCTCAACAATACTTACTGTGGAACACTGATCCTCATCAATGATCACCCTGGAAGCCTGAGCCACATCCAGAATCACCCAGGAACCCTGCTGCTCATCACAAAAACACACAGGGATCCTGATCCTCGTACAAAATCACCCTGGAAACCTGATCCTCAGCATTAATTTATAGAACTTAGTTATAGAATTTGAGTCGAAAGGGATCAAACCGTTTGTGGAGAATGCGGGAGCAGGCTGAAGAGTTGGGTGAGCAGCCATTATCAAAATGCATGGCAGAGGATGCTCGAAGGGCTGCATGACCTAATCCTGTACCTGATTTCTATGCTTCAATAATCACCCAGGATTAATGATCCTCATCCAGGAACACCCTGGAACACAAATTCTCATCAATAATCATCCTGGGATACTGATCCTTATCTAGATGCACGATGGAATACTTACCCTCATTAATAATCATCCTGACAGCCACGATCCTCATCATTAATCACCCTGGAACCACGATCCTCATCACTAATCATATTAGAGCCACGTTCCTCTTCAATAATCACACTGGAACACTTACGTTCATCAATAATCACTCTGGAATATGATTTCTCGAGAATTACCCTGGAACCTTCATCCTCATCCAGGGTCATCCTGCAAACCTGGCACTCATCAATTATCAAACCGGTACCTGATCTGCATCAATAATTAATTGTATTTAGAAGAAGATTTTGGTGAGAAGGGGATGAATGGGTATGGGGAGTAAGGGGGAGCAGACAATTGAGTTGGAAGATCGGCCACAATCATAATGAATGACGGAAGAGTCTAAAGAGGCGAATGGCCTCCTCCTGCTCCTGGTTTCTTTGTTTCTATGCTTATATAATCACGATCTTTTCCTGAATATCATCCAGGAACACCCTGCAACAGTGATCCTCATCAATAATCACGCTGCAAACATGATTCTCATCAACACCCACTCTGGAGCACTCAGCCTCTTCCAGAATCAACCTGGAATCCTGGTCCTCATCATTAGTCAGCCTGGAACCCTCAACCTCATCAATAATCACACGGGAACCCTAAGCTTCATCAATAAAAACCTTTGAACCCTCAATCTTATCAGAAATCACCCTGGAACAATGTTCCACGTGAATCAGCACCCTGGATCCCTGATCCTCATCAATAATCACCTTGGAAACCCGATCCTAATCAATAATCACCCAGGAAGCATGGTTTTCATAAATAATCTCCCTGGAGCTCAGAACCACATCAGGAATCACTCTGCAACCTTGATCCTCACAATAATCACCTGGAATCATGACACACATCAATAATCACCTTAGCGTGCTGATCCTCATCAATAATCACCTAGGAACACAGATCCTCATCACTGATCATATTGGAGCCACATTCCTCTTCAATAATCACACTGGAAAACTGATCCACAGGAAGAAACCAACATGCTGGGATGCTTATCCTCTTGAATAATCACCCTGCGATACTGATCCTTATCCAGAAGCACGATGGAACCCTGACCCTCATCAATAATCGGCATGGCAACATTGACCCTCATCAATCATCACCCTGGAACCACGATCCTCATCAATAATAATATTGGAGCAATGTTCATCTTCAATAATCACCCTGGGACACTGCTACTCATCAATAATCAGTCTGGAACACCATTCGTCATCCAGAATCACCCTGGAACAATCATAGTTATCTAGGGTCATCCTGCAAAACTGGCACTCATCAATTATCAATCTGGAAACGTGATCTGCATCAATAATTAATTATTTTAGAAAAAGATCTTGTGGGGAAAGGGCTAAATCCGTATGGGAAGAAAGCGGGAGCAGACAATTGAGTTGGAAGATCGGTCACGTTCATAATGAATGGCAGAGGAGTCTACAAGAGCCGAATTGTCTCCTCCGCTCCTGGTTTCCATGTTTCTATGCTTCTATAATCACATAGTTGTACTGAACCTCATCCAGGAACATACTGCAACACTGATCGTCATCAGTAATCACCCAGGAACTCTGATCCTCATCGAAGGCAACCCTGTAACAATTATCTTCACCAATATTCATCCTGAGATGCTGATCCTCCTCAATAATCACCCTGGAACTCTGATCCTCAGCAATACCCACCCTGGAACACAGATCTGCATCCCTATTATCCCTGGAATCCTGATCCTAATCAGTAATCACCCTAGGATCCTGATCCTCATCAATAGTTACTATGGGATCCTGATCCTCATCAACAATCACCCAGGAATTTTAATTCTCATCAATCATCACGCTGGAACACAGATCCTCATCCCTATTCAACCTTGAATCCTGATACTCATTAATAATCACAAAGGACTGCTGAGCCTCATCAATAATCACCCTGGGATCCAGATCCTCATTAAAAATCACGCTGAATCCCTGATCCTCAACAATACTCACTGTGGAACACTGATCCTCATCATTAATCACCCTGGAAGCCTGATCCACATCCAGAATCACCCGGGGACCCTGCTGCTCATCAGAAAAAAAACACCCAGGGATCCTGATCCTCATACAGAATCACCCTGGAAACCTGATCCTCAGCAATAATTAATAGAACTTAGATATAGCTCTTGGGTCGAAAGGGATCAAACCGCTTGTGGAGAATGCAGGAGCAGGCTGAAGCGTTGGTGATCAGCCATTATCAAAATGCATGGCAGAGGATGCTCGAAGGGCTTCATGGGCTACTCCTGTTCCAGATTTCTATGGTTCAATAATCACCCAGGAGTATTGATCCTTATCCAGGAGCACCCTGGAACAAAAATTCTCATCAATAATCACCCTGGGATACTGATCCTTATCCAAAGTAGGATGGAACCCTGACCCTCATCAGTAATCATCCTGGCAGCCATGATTCTCATCAATACTCACCCTGGAACCACGATCCTCATAACTAATCATATTGGAGCCACGTTCCTCTTCATTAGTCACTCTGGAATACTGATGCTCATCAATAATCACACTGGAATACGATTCCTCATCGAGAATCACCCTGGAACCTTCATCCTCATCCAGGGTCATCCTGCAAACCTGGCACTCATCAATTATCAACCCAGAAACCTGATCCGCATCAATAATTAATTGTATTTAGAAGAGGATCATGGTGACAGCGGGAAGAATGGGTATGGGGAGAAAGCGGGAGGAGAAAATTGAGTTGGAAGATCGGCCACGATCATAATGAATGGTGGAAGAGTCTACAAGAGCCGAATGACCTCCTCTTGCTCCTGGTCTCTATGTTGCTATGCTTCTATAATCAAGTACTTTACCTAAACATCATCCAGGAACACCCTGCAACACTTATCCTCATCAATAATCACGCTAGAAACATGATTCTCATCAACACTCACTCTGGAGCACTCCGTCTCTTCCAGAATCACCCTGGAATCCTGGTCCTCATCATTAGTCAGCCTGGAAACCTCAACCTCATCAATAATCACACGGGAACCCAAGCTTCATCAATAAAAACCCTTGAACCCTCAATCTCATCAGAAATCACCCTGGAACAATGATCCACATCAATCAGCACCCTGGATCCCTGATCCTCATCATTAATCACCTTGGAAACCCAATCCTAATCAATAATCAGCCAAAAACATGATCTTCGTAAATAATCTCCCTGGAGCTCTGAGCCACATCAGGAATCACTCTGCAACCTTGAACCTCAACAATAATCACCTGGAATCATGACCAACACAAATAATCACCCAGGAACAAAGATCCTTATCAATACTCACCCTGGAACCCTGATCTCCATGAATAAACCAACACGCTGGGAGGCTTATCCTCTTGAATAAGCAACCTGGAGAACTGATCCTCCACAATACTCACTGTCGAAAGCTGATCCTCATCGATAATAAACCGGGAAGTATGATCCACATCCAGAATCATCTGGGAGCCCTGGTCCTCATCACAAACCACCCTGGACAGCTGATCCTCATCAATAAATAATAATTCTTAGATATAGCGCTTGGGTTAAAAGGGATCAAACCGTTGGTGGAGATTGCTGGAGCAGGCTGAAGATTTGGGTGATCAGCCATTATCAAAATGAATGGCAGAGGATACTTGAGGGCTGCATGGCCTACTCCTGCTCCTGTTTACTATGTTTCAATAATCACCCAGGTGTACTGAGCCTCATCCAGGAACACCCTGGAACACAGATCCTCATCAATAATCACCCTGGGATACTGATCCTTATCCAGAAGCACGATGGAACCCTGACCTTCATCAATAATCGGCATGGCAACGTTGATCCTCATCAATAATCACCCTGGAACAACGATCCTCATCAATAATAATATTGGAGCAATGTTCATCTTCAATAATCACCCTCGAACACTGATGCTCATCAATAATCAATCTGGAACACCATTCCGCATCGAGAATCACCCTGGAATCTTCATAGTTATCCAGGATCATCCTACAAAACTGGCACTCATCAACTATCAACCTGGAAAGCTGATCTGCATCAATAATTAATTATTTTAGAAAAAGATCTTGTGGGGAAAGGGATAAATCGGTATGGGAAGAAAGCAGGAGCAGGCATTTGTTTTGGAAGATCGGCCACTTCCATAATGAATGGCAGAGGAGACTACAAGAGCCGAATGGCCTCCTCCTGCTCCTGGTTTCTATGTTTCTATGCTTCTATAATCAGTAGTTGTACCTCATCCAGCAACATCCTGCAACACTGATCCTCATCAGTAATCACCCAGGAACACTGATACTCAGCAATACTCAACCCTGGAACACAGATCCGCATCCCTATTATCCCTGGAATCCTGATCCTCATCAATAATCCCACTGGTATCTAGATCTTATTCAATAATCAACCTAGCATCCTGATACTCATCAATAATTACTATGGGATTCTGCTCCTCATCAACAATCACCCTGGAACCTCATCAGTAATCATCCGGAAAATCTGATCGTCATCAATAATCACCCTGGAACGCAGATTATCATCCCTATTCAACCTTAGATACTGATACTCATTAATAATCACACTGGAGTACTGATCCTCATCAATAATCACCCTGGGATCAAGATCCTCATCTAGGATAACCTTGGAAAACTGATCCACAATAAAAACCCTCATCAATAAACACCCTGGAAACTTGATCCGCATGAATTAACACGCTGGGATCCTTATCCTCTTGAATAATCACCATGGAACCCTGATCCTCATCAATATTCACCCTGGGAGCCTGATCCACAGCCAGAATCACCCGGGCCCTTCTCATCAATAACCACCCAGGGATCCTGAATTTCGCACAGAATCAACCTGGACACCTAATCCTCATCAATAATTAATAATAGTTAGATATAGCTCTTGGGTCAAAAGGGATCAAACCGTTTGTGCAGAATGTGGGAGCATGCTGAAGAGTTGGGTGATCAGCCATTATCAAAATGAATGGCAGGGGATGCTCTAAGGGCTGCATGGCCTACTCCTGCTCCTGGTTACTTTGTTTCAATAATCACCCAGGAATCCTTAGCCTCATCCAGGAACACACCGGAACCCAGATCCTCATCATAATCAAAATGGGATCCTAATCCTTATATAGAATCACAATGGATTCCAGACCTTCATCAATTATCATCCTAACAGCATTGAACGATCCTCATCACTAATCAAATTGGAGCCACATTCCTCTTCAATAATCACCCTGGAACATTGATGCTTATCAATAATCTTTCTGGAACATTGATCCTCAATGAGAATCACGCTGGAACCTTCATCCCCATCCAAGGTCATCCTGCAAACCTGGCCCTCATCAATTATCAACTTGGAAACCTGATCTGCATCAATAATTAATTGTACTTAGAAGAAGATCTTGGGGGAAATGTGTTGAATGGGTATGGGGAGAAAGCGGGAGCAGGCAATTGAGTTGGAAGATCAGCCATGATCACAATGAATGGCGGAGGAGTCTACAGGAGCTGAATGGCCTCCTCCTGCTTTCTATGTTTCTATGCATCTATGATTGCGTAGCTGTCCTGAACCTCATCCAGGAACACCCTGCAACACTGATCCTCATCAATATCCACGCTGGAAACCTGATGCTCATCAATACTCACTCTGCAGCAGTCAGTCTCTTCAAGAATCAACCTGGAATCCTGGTCCTCATCAATAGTCAGCCTGGAACACTCAACCTCATTAATAATCAGACGGGAACAATGAGCTTCATAAATAAATACACTTGAATCCTCAACCTCATCAGAAATCACCCTGGAACTATGATCCACGTCAATCAGTACCCTGGATCCCTGATCCTCATCGTTAATCACCTTGGAAACCCGATCCTAATCAATAATCACCCAGGAAACATGATCTTCATAAATAATCTCCCTGGAGCTCTGAACCTCATCAGGAATCACTCTGCAACCTTGATCCTCACAATAATCAGCTGGAATCCTGACCCACATCAATAATCACCTTAGCATACTGATCCTCATCAATAATCACCCAGGAACACTGATCCTCATCAATAATCACCCTGTAACACTTATCTTCACGAATAGTCATCCTGGGATGCTGATCCTCATCAATAATCATCCTTGATCCCTGATCCTCAGCAATACTCACCCTGGAATTCTGATCCACATCCCTATTATCCCTGGAATTCTGACCCTCATTAATAATCACTCTGGTTTCCTGATCCTAAACAATAATCACCCTAGGATCCTGATCCTCATCATTAATTACCATGTGATCCTGTTCCTCATCAATAATCAACCAGGAATCTTGATCCTCATCAATAATCAGCTAGGAACACTGATCATCGGCAATAATCACCCCAGAACACAAATCCTTATCCCTATTCAACCTCAAATCCTCATACTCATTAATAATCGGTCAGAACTACTGATTCTTATTAATGATTACCCTGGGATCCTAATCGTCATCAATAATCAGCCTGCATTCCTGATACTCATCAATAAACAACCTGGCATCCTGATCCTCATCAATAATCACCCTCGAATCCTGATCCTAATCAATATTCAACCCAGAATCCTGATCCTCATTAATAACCAACCCGGGATCCTGATCCTCATTAATAACCAACACGGGATCCTGATCCACAGCCAGAAGCCAACCAGTAAGCTGATCCTCATCAATAATTACCATGGAAATCTGATCCCCATCAATAACCACCATGGAATTCTGATGCACAGCCAGAATGACCCTGAAAACCTGACCCTCATCAATCATGATCCCGGAACCCTGATCCTCATCAATAAACACACTGGGATGCTTATACTCTTGAACAATCGCCCTTGGGCCCGTATCCTCAACACTCACTGTGGAACAATGATCCTCATAAATGATCACACTGGAAGACAGATCCACATCAATAATCACCTGAGCGTCCTGATCCTCATCAAAAATCAACCTTGAACACAGATCCTCATCAATAGTAAAGCTTTAACACTTATCTTCGCTAATATTCATCCTGGGATGCTGATCCTCAACAATAATCACCCTGGGATGCAGATCCTCATCCAGGATCACTCTGGAAACTTGATTCCCATCAATAATCACCATGGACACCTGATCTTCATTAATGATTACCCGGGAATCATTATCCCCATCAATAAGCAGCTTTGATTCCTTATATTCAGCAATAAATAACCTGGGATTCTGATCCTCATCAATAATCGCCCTTGCACCCTGATCCTCGTCTATAAGCAACCAGGAATACTGATCCTCATCAATAAAGACCACGGGACCTGATCCACAGCTGGGAGAAAAACGGAAACCTGATCCTCATTAATAAGCACCCTGGAATCCTGATCTTCGTCAATAATTACCATGAAATCCTGAACCTCATCAATAATTGCCATGGAAATCTAATCCTCATCAATAACCACGAAGGGATCCTGATGCACAGCCAGAAGCAAACAAGAAACCTGATCCTCATCAATAATCACCTTGGAATCATGATCTTCATCAATAATTATCGTGGAAATCTGATCCTCATCAATAACCACCATGGGATTCTGACCCATGGCCAGAATGGCCCTGTAAACCTCACCCCCATCAATAATCTCCCTGGAAGCCTGATCCACATCAATACATGCTGGGATGCTTTCCTCTTGAATAATCTACCTGGACCCCTGGTCCTCAACAATACTCAATGTGGAACACTGATCCTCATCAATCATCAATCTGAAAGCCTGGTCCACATCCGGAATCATCCTGGATCACTGTTCCTCATCAATAATCACCCTGGAGCCCTGATCTTCATCAGTAATCATTCTGGAAACCTGATCCTCTTCAGTGATTAGACTGGAACACTGATACTATTCAAAAATCGTTCTTCAAACATGACCCTCATCAATAATCACACTTGAAAGCTGATCCTCTTCAATAATCACACTGGAACTCTTATCCTCATCAATAATCACCCTGGAAAACTCATCCTCATCAATAATCATAATGGAAACATGACTGTAATCAATAAACAACCTGGAAATCTGCCCATAATCAATATTTACACTGGAACAGTGATTCTCATCAATTACTACCCTAGAATGCTAGTCCTCATCCAGGGTCATCCTGGAATTCTGATCCTCTTCAGTAATCATCCTAGAATACTGATACACCTAAATAATAGCCCTGCAAACATGATACTCATCGAGGATCATCCTGGAATCCTGATCGCCTTCAATAATCACTCTGAAAGGCTGATCTTCATCAATAATCGCCTTGGAACCCAGATCCTCATCAATAAATACCCTGATATTTATCAAAAATCACCCTGGAACAGTGATCATCATCAATAATTACTCTGAAAAACTGATCACATTCAATAATCACACTGGAACAATTATCCATCAATAATCAGCCAATAACACTGATCCTCATCAATAATCACCTTGGAAAACTGATCCTCATCAATATTCACCCAGGAATCCTGATCCTCCTCAATAATAACCCTGCAACTCTGATCCTCAACAATAATCACCATGGAAGCCTGATCTTCAACAATAATCACCCTGGAAACCTCATCCTCAATCCTATTCACAATAGAATCCTGATACTCATCAATAATCACGCTGGGATCCTCATCCTTATCCAGAATCACGATGGAACCCTGATCCTCATCAATAATCACCCTGGCATCATTTAACCCCATCAATAATCACGCTGGAATCACAATCCTCATAAAAAATCACCCTGGAACACTGATGTTCATGAATAATCACCCTGGAACCCTGATCCTCATCAATAATGACCCTGGAACCATGATTCTCATCAATATTCACCCTGGAAAACTGATCCTCATCAAGAATCACTCTGGACCCTTGATCCGCATTCAGGCTCATCCTGCAACCCTTGCACTCATCAATAATCAAACTAGAAACCTATTCTGCATCAATAATTAATAATAGTAACTATAGCTTTTGGGGGGAAATGTATCAATGGGTTTGGGTAGAATGCGGGACTGAGCAATTGAGTTGGATGGTCAGTCATGAACATTATGAATGGCAGAGGAGTCTCCAAGGGCCGAATGAATTATTCCTGCAGATGGTTTCTAATTATCCATGTTTGTAAAATCACCCAAAGGAGTCCTGAACCTCATTCAGGAACACGCTGCATCACAAATCCTCTTCAATAATCAACCTGGAAACCTTATTCTCATGAATAGTCACCCTGGAAACCTCAAACTCACCAGTAATCAATCTGGACCCCTGATCCTAATCCATAATCACCTTAGAAAACTGATCCTCAACAATAATCACTCTGGAACACTGAACCTCATCAATAATCACCCGGGAACACTGATTTTCAACAATAGTCAGCCTGGAAAACTGATCCTCATCAATAATCACACTGAAACAATGATCTTCATCTATATTCACCCTGCAACCCCAAACCTCACCAATAATCCCCCTTCAAAATAAATCCTCATCAATAATCACCCTGGAAACCTGGTCCTCATCAATAATCACGTGGGAACCCTGATCTTGCTGAATAATCGCTCTGGAAACCTCAACCTCATTAGAAATCACCCTGCACACCTGATCCTCATCAATATGCACCCTGTAAACGTGATCCTCGTTAATGATCAAACTGGATCCCTGATATTCATCAATAATCTCCCTGGAAATTTGTCCCACCTCAGTAATCACACTGGAAAACTGATTTTCATCAATTATCACCATGAAACAGTGATCCTCATCAATAATAACCCGGGAGCCCTGATCGTCATCAATAATCAACCTGGGACCGTGATGCTCATCATTAATCGCCTGTTAACACTTACCCTCATCAATAATCACACTGGAAACCTGACCAACAACAATTATCAGCCTGTAAACCTGATCCTCATCAATAATCACCCTGGGATCCTGATCCTTATCCAGAATCATGGTGGAACCCTGACCCTCATCAATAATTATCCTCATGGATAATCACCCTGGAACCACGATCATCATCACTAATCAAATTGGAGCCACGTTCCTCTTCAATAATCACCCTGGAACACTGACGCTCAACAATAATCACCCTGGATCCCTGATCCAAATCAAGAATGACCCTGGAGCCTTCATTCTCATCCAGGGTCATCCTGCAAACCTGGCACCCATCCATTATCAACCTGGAAACCTAATCTACATCAATAGTTAAATATATTTAGCTATAGATCTTGGCGGAAAAGAGATGAATGCATATGGGGAGAAAGCAGGAGCAGGCAATTGAGTTGCAAGATTGGCCATGATCATAATGAATGGTGGAGGAAGCTACAAGAGCCAAATGGCCTCCTCCTGCTCCTGGTTTCTATGTTTCCATGCTGCTATAATCACCTAGTTGTCCTTAAACTCATCCAGGAACACCTTGCAACAATGATCCTCATCAATAATCACCCTGGAAACCTGATTCTCATCAATACTCACCATGGAGCAGTCTCCTCCAGAATCAACTGGAATCATCGTCCTCATCAATTGTCAAAATGGAAACTGCAACCTCATCAATCATCACACTGGAACCATGAGCTTCATCAATAGAAACCCTGGAACCCTCAGACTCATCAGCAATTATACTGGAACAATACTCCTCATCAATCTGGACCCTGGAACCTTGATCCTCATAATGAATCACCTTGGAACACTGGCCCTAATCAATAATCACTGGGGAACCATGATCTTTCTAAATAATATCCCAGGAACTATGATCCTCATCAGGAATTACTATGGAACATTGATCCTCAGCAACAATCACCCAGGAACGCTGATGCAATTCAATAATCACCTTAGCGTCCTGATCCTCATTAATAATGACCCAGGAACACTGATCTTCATCAATAGTAACCCTGTAACCCTCATCTTCCACAATGTTCATCCTGGGATGCTGATCCTCATCAATAATCACCCTGGAAACCTGATCCTAAACAATTCTCACCCTGCAACACAGATCCGCATCCCTGTACACCCTGGAATACAGATCCTCATCCATAATCACCCTGTAAACCTGATCCTAAACAATTCTCACCCTGCAACACAGATCCACATCCCTGTACACCCTGGAATACTGATCCTCATCCATAATCACCCTGGGATCCTGATCCTCATCCGGGATCAACCTGGATCCCTGAGCCCCATCAATAATCAGCGTGGCAATGTGATCCATATTAACGATTACCCTGGGATCCAGATCCCTTCAATAATCAGCTTGGATTCATGATGCTCATCAATAATCACCCTGGACCCATGATCCTTGTCGAGAATCACCCTGGAAACTTTATCCTCATCCAGGGTCATCCTGAAATCCTGGCACTCATCAGTTTAGAACCTGAAAACCTGATCTACATCAATAATTAATTATATTTAGATATAGATCTTGGGGGGAAAGGGATGAATGGATATGGGGAGAAAGCGGTAGCCGGCAATTGAGTTGGAAGATCAGCCATGATCATAATGAAAGGTGGAGGAGTCTACAAGAGCCGAATGGCCTCCTCCTTTTCCTGGTTTCTATGTTTATATGCTTCTATAATCGCCTAGTTGTCCTAAACATCATCCAGGAACTCCCTGCAACAATA
Source organism: Carcharodon carcharias (assembly GCF_017639515.1). NCBI lineage: Eukaryota > Metazoa > Chordata > Chondrichthyes > Lamniformes > Lamnidae > Carcharodon > Carcharodon carcharias. The sequence continues at coordinate 71,518,743 of NC_054475.1, forward strand.
ATCCTCACTAATAATCACCTTGGAAACCTGATTCTCATCAATACTCACCTTGGAACACTCAATCTCCTCCAGAATCAAAATGGAATCCTGGTCCTCATCGATAGTCAGCCTGGAAACCTCAACCTCATCAATAATCAAATGGGAACGCTGAGCTTCATCAATAAAAACCCTGGAACCCACAACCTCATCAGTAATCAACCTGGAACCCTGATCCTCATGAATAATCACCTTGGTATCCTTATCCTAATCAATAATCACCCAAGGATCCTGATCCTCATCATTAATTACTATGGGATCCTCATCCTCATCAACAATCACCCAAGGATCCTGATCCTCATCAATAATCACCCAACAACCTCCTCGACATCAATAATCACATTGGAACACAGATCCTCACCCAGTTGAACCTTGGATCCTGATATTCATTCATAATCACACTGGACTGTTGATCCTCATCAGTAATCACCCTGGGATCCAAATCCTCATCCAGGATCATGGTAGAAACCTGATCCGCATTAACAATTACCTTAAGATCCTAATCCTCATCAGTAATCAGTCTGGATTCCTGATACTCATCAATAAACAACCTGGGATCCTGAACCTTATCCATAAACACCCCTGAAACCTGATCCTCATCAATAATCAACCTGGGATTCTGATCATCATCAATAACCACCACGGGATCCTGACCCACAGCCAGAGCAAACAGGAAACCTGATCCTCATCAATACTTATGGAGGAAATCTGATGCTAATCAATAACCAACATGGGATTCTCATCCACACCCAGAATGGCCCTGTAAAGCTGACCCTCATCAATCATCATCCTGAAACCCTGCTCCTCATCAATAATCACCCTTATCCAGATGAATAAACATGCTGGGATGCTTATCCTCTTGAATAATCACCCTTGAACCCTGATCCTCAACAATATTCACCGTGGAACACTGAACCTCATCAATAAACAACCCAATCGCATTCAGCCTTATCAATAATCACACTGGAACCACGACACTCAACACTAATCAAATTGGAGCCACGTTCCTCTTCAATAATCACTCTGGAACCGTGATCCTCTTCGAGAGTCACTCTGGAAACTTAATCCTAATCCAGGATCATCCTGCAAACCTGGCACTCATCAATTATCAACCTGGAAAGCTGATCTGCATTAAAAAATTAGATATAGACCTTAGGGGGGAAGAGTTGAATCGGTATGAGGTGAAATCGGGAGCAGGCAATGATATTGCAAGATTGCCCATGATCATAATAAAAGGCAGACGAGGCTACAAGAGCCGAATGACCTCCTCTTGCTAGTTGTTTCTATGTTTCTATGCATCTGTAAACACCTAGTTGTCCCGAGCCTCATCCAGGAACACCCTGCAACACTGATCCTCAACAATAATCATCCTGGAAACCTGATTCTAATCAATACTCAGCCAGGAGCACTCAGTCTACTCCAGAATCAATCTGGAATCATCGTCCTCATCAATTGTCAGCATGGAACACGCAACCTCATCAATCATCACACGGGAACCCTGTGCTTCATTGATAAAACCCCTGGAACCTTCAACCTCATCAGCAATCATCCTGGAACAATAATCCTCATCAATCAGCACTCTGGAACACTGAGTCTCAGCATTATTCACCTTGGAACATTGATCCTAATCAATAATCACCCGGGAACGATTATCGTAACAAATAATCTCACTGGAACGATGATCCTCATCAGGAATTACTCTGGGACATTGATCCTCAACAATAATCACCCAGGAATGCTGATGCAAATGAATTATCACCTTAGTGTCCTGATCCTCATTAATAATCACCCAGGAACACTGCTCTTCATAATAGTAACCCTTTCACCATTACATTCACCAATATTCATCCTGGGATGCTGATCCTCATCAAAATTCATCCTGGGATCCTGGTCCTCCTCCAGGATCAACCTGGATCCCTAATCCCCAACAATAATCAACGTCACAACCTCATCCTCATTAATGATAACCCTGGGATCCAGATCCCTTCAATAATCTGCTTGGATTCATGATGCTCGTCAATAATCCCCCTGGAACCCTGATCATCTTCGAGAAACACCCTGAAAATTTTATCATCATCCAGGGTCATCCTGAAATCCTGGCATTCATCAATTATCAACCTGGAAAGCTGATCTACATCAACAATTAAAGATACTTATATATAGATCTTGGGGCAGGGGGTGGGGGGGGGTGTGGGAAACGGATGAATGTTTATGGGGAGAAAGCAGGAGCAGGCAATTGAGTTGGAAGATCAGCCATGATCATATTAAATGGTGGAGGAGGCTACAAGAGCCAAAAAGCCTCCTCCTGCTCCTGGTTTCTATGTTTCTATGCCTCTACAATCACCTAGTTTTGCTGACCTTCATCCAGGAACACCCTGCAACAATGATCCTCATCGATAATCACCCTAGAAACCTGATTCTCATCATTACTCACCCTGGAACACTCATTCTCCTCCAGAATCAACCTGGAATGCTTGTCCTCATCAGTAGTCACCCTGGAACCCTCAATATCATCAATAATCAAACGGGAATGCTGAGCTTCATCAAAAGAAATCCTGGAACACACAACCTCATCAGTAAACACCCTGGAACAATGAACCTCATCAATCAGCACGCTGGAACCCTGATCTTCAGCAATACCCACCCTGAAACACAGATCTGCATCCCTATTATCCCTGGAATCCTGATCCTAATCAATAATCACCCTAGGATCCTGATCCTCATCAATTATTACTATGGCATCCTGATCCTCATCAACAATCACCCAGGAATCCTGATCCTCATCAATAATCAAGCTGAAACACAGATCCTCATCCCTATTCAACCTTGAATCCTGATACTCATTAATAATCACAATGGACTGCTGATCCTCATCAATAATTACCCTGGGATCCAGATCCCCATTACGAATCACTCTGGAACCCTGATCCTCAACAACGCTCACTGTGGAAATCTGATCCTCATCAATAATCACCCTGGAAGCCCGATCCACAAACAGAATCACCCGGGAACCCTGCTCCTCATCAAAAAACCACCCAGGGTTCCTGATCCTCATAGAGAATCACCCTGGAAACCTGATCCTCATCAATAATTAATAATAGTTAGATATAGCTCTTGGGTCGAAAGAGATCAAACCATTTGTGGAGAATGCACGAGGAGTCTGAAGAGTTGGGTGATCAGCCATTATCAAAATGAATGGCAGAGGATGCTCGAAAGGCTGCATGGCCTACTTCCGTTCCTGATTTCTATGTTTGAATAATCACCCAGGAGTACTGACCCTCATCCAGGAACACCCTGGAACACAGATCCTCATCAATAATCACCCTGGGATACTGATCCACATCCAGAATTATCTGGGACCCCTGGTCCACATCACAACCCACCCTGGATAGCTGAACCTCATCAGTAATTAATACTACTTAAATATAGTGCTTGGGTCGAAAGGGATCAAACCATTTGTGGAGATTGCGGGAGCAGGTTGAAGTTTTGGGTGATCAGCTATTATCAAAATGAATGCAGAGGATGCTCGAAGGGCTGCATGGACCACTCCTGCTTCTGGTTACTATGTTTCAATAATCACCCAGGTGTACTGAGCCTCATCCAGGAACACCCTGGAACACAGAACATCATCAGTAAGCACCTTGGGATATTGATCCTTATCCAGAAGCATGATGGAACCCTGACCCTCATCAATAATCGGCATGGCAACATTGATCCTCATCAATAATCACCCTGGAACCACGATCCTCATCAATAATATTGGAGCAACATTCATCTTCAATAATCACCCCGGAACACTGATGCCCATCAATAATCAATCTGGAATACGATTCTTCATCGAGAATCACCCTGGAACCTTCATCCTCCTCCAGGATCATCCTCCAAACCTGGCACTCATCAATTATCAACCTCAAAACATGATCTACATCAATAATTAATTATATTTAGATATACACCTTGTGGGGAAAGGGATGAATAGATATGAGGAGGAAGAGGGAACACGGAATTGAGTTGGAAGATCTGCCATAATCATAATGGATGGTGGAGGAGGCTACAAGAGCCGAATGACCTCCTCCTGCTCCTGGTTTCGATGTTCCTATGCTTCTATAGTCACCTAGTTGTCCTGATCCTCATGCAGGAACACCCTGCAACACTGAGCCTAATCAATGATCACCCTGGAAAGATGATCCTTATCATTAATCACCCTGGAACACTGATCCTCATCAATAATCACCCTGGAGCCGTGATCCTTGTGAATAATGACACTGGGATACTGATCCTCATCAATAATCACCCTGCAACACCGATTCCCATCAGAAATTACCCTTGGATTCTGATTCTCATTAGTAATCACCCTGGATGCCTGATCCTCATCAATAATCACGTTTGAACTGTGATCCTAATGCATAATCGCCATGGAAACCTGATCCTCATCAATAATTACTCTGGAATCCTGATCATCTTCAATAATGACTCAGAACAATAACCCTCATCAAAATTCACCCTGGAAACCTGAGCCACATCTGTAATAACACTGCAACAATGACCCCCATCAGTAATCACCCTCGAATCATAATCCTCATCAATAATCACCCTGGAAACCTGATCCTCATCAATAATCATCCTGGATCGCTGATACTTATCAATAGTCACCCTGAAAACATGATCAACATCAATAATTAATCTGCAACCATGATCCTCATGAATATTCAACCTGGAACTCTGATCCTCATCAATAATCACACTGCAATAAACACTCTGGAAATTTGATCCTCATTCAGCGTCATCCTGCCACCCTTGCACTCACCAAATTCAAACTGCAAACCTGATCCACATCAATAATTAACAATAGTTAACTATAGCTGTTGGGGGGAAATTGTTCTATGGGTTTGGGTAGAACACGGGAGCAGGCAATCATGTTGGATGGTCAGCCATGATCATTATGAATGGCAGAGGAGTCTCGAAAGGCCGAATGGATTATTCCTGCTGCTTGTTCCTAAATATCCATGTTTCTATAACGACAGAGGAGACCTGAACCTCATTCAGGAACACAATGCTTAACTGGTCCTCTTCAATATTCACCCTGGAAACCTGATTCTCATTAATAGTCATCCTGGAAAACTCTACCTCATTATTTATCACTCTGGAACTCTGATCCTAATGAAGAATCACCCTGGACAACTGATCCTCATCATTAGTCACCCTAGAAAACATGGCTCTCATCAATATTCTCATGGGAACACTGATCTTAATCAATGAACACTCTGGAAACCTCAACCTCATTAGCAATCACCCTGGAAACCTAATCAGCATCAATACTCATCCTGAAAGGCAAATCCTCCTCAATGGTCACGCTGGAAGCATGATCTTCATGGCTAATCTCCATGGAACTCTTACCCACATCAGTAATCACCCCAGACTTCTGATCCTCATCAATAATTGCCCTGGAACCGTCAACCTCATTTGAAGTCACCCTGGAACAATGACCCTCATCAATAATAACCTGGAAGCCCTGATCGTCATCAATAATCAACCTGGAACCTTGATGCTCATCAATATTCACCCTTTAACACTGACCCTCATCTATAATCACACGGGAAACCTGACACACAGCAATTATCAGTCTGTAAACCTGATCCTCATCAATAATCACACTGGAAACTTAATCCTAATCAATAATCACCCAGGAATCATGATTTTAATAAATAATCTCCCTTGAACTCTGACCCTCATTAGAAATCACTCTGGAACCTTGTTCCTCAACAATAATCACCCAGGAAAGCTGATCCACATCAATAATCACCTTGGCATCCTGATCCTCATCAATAATCACCCAGGAACACAGATCCTCATCAAAAGTAAGCCTGTAACACTTATCTTCACCAATATTCATTCTGGGATGCTGATCCTCATCAATAATCACCCTTGAAACCTTATCCTAAGCAATACTCACCCTGCAAGACAGATCCACATCCCTATACACCCTGGAATCCTTATCATCATCAATAAACACCCTGGAACACAGATCCGCATCCCTATTCACCCTGGAAACCTAATCCTCATCAATAATAACCCAGGAATCTTGATCCTCATCAACAATCACCCAGAAATTGTTATCCTCATCAAAAATAACCCTGGAAATCTTATTCTCATCAATACTCACCCAGGAGCCATCGGTCTCCTCCAGAATCAACCTGGAATCCTCGTCGTAATTAATAGTCAACCTGGACCCCTCAACCTCATGAATAATCACATGGGAACACTGAGCATCATCAATAAAAACCCTGGAACCCTCAACATCATCAGTAATCAATCCTCATAAATCAGCACACTGGAGCCCTGTTACTCATCATTAATCATCTTGGAATTCTGACCCTAATCAATAATCACTCTGGAAACTTGATCCTCATTCAGGGTTATCCTGCAACCCTTGCACTCATCATAATTCAAACTGGAAACCTGATCCACATCAATAATTATTAATAGTTAACTATAGCTCTTGGGGGGAAAGTGATCAATGGGTTTGGGTAGAACGCGGGAGCAGGCAATCATGTTGGTTGGTCAGCCATGATCATTATGAATGGCAGAGGAGTCTCGAAGGGCCGAATGGATTATTCCGGCTGCTGGTTCATAAGTATCCATGTTTCTATACCGACCCAGGAGTCCTGAACCTCATTCAGGAACACCCTGCTTAACTGGTCCTCTTCAATATTCACCCTGGAAACCTGATTCTCATGAATAGTCACCCTGGAAATCTCTACCTCATTATTAATCAATCTGGAACACTGATCCTAATGAATAATCACCCTGGACAACTGATCCTCTTCATTAATCACCCTGGAAAACATGGTGCTCATCAATAATCACATGGGACCACTAATCTTAATCAATGAACACTCTGGAAACCTCAACCTCATTAGCAATCACCCTGGAAACCTAATCAGCATCAATATGCATCCTGAAAAGCAAATCTTCCTCAATGGTCACGCTGGAAGCACGGTCTTCATGATTAATCTCCCTGGAACTCTAACCCACATCGGTAATCACCCTGGACTTCTGATCTTCATCAAGAATCACCCTGGAACCGTCACCGTCATTTGAAGTCACCCTGGAACACTGACCCCCATCAATAATAACCTGGAAGCCCTGATTGTCATCAATAATCAACCTGGAACCTTGATGCTCATCAATATTCGCCCAGTAACAGTGACCCTCATCTATAATCACACGGGAAACCTGACACACAGCAATTATCAGCCTGTAAACCTGATCCTCATCAATAATCACCCTGGAAACTTAATCCTAATCAATAATCACCCGACGACCCATTATCTTTATAAATAATCTCCCTGGAACTCTGACCCTCATCAGGAATCACTCTGGAACCTTGATCCTCATCAATAATCACCCAGGAACACAGATCCTCATCAAAAGTAAGCCTGTAACACTTAGCTTCACCAATATTCATTCTGGGATGCTGATCCTCATCAATAATCAACCTTGAAACCTGCTCCTAAGCAATACTCACCCTGCAAGACAGATCCACATCCATATAGACGCTGGAATCATTATCATCATCAATAAACACCCTGGAACACAGATCCGCATCCCTATTCACCCTGGAAACCTAATCCTCATCAATAATAACCCAGGAATCTTGATCCTCATCAACAATCACCCAGGAATCGTTATCCTCATCAAAAATAACCCTGGAAACCTTATTCTCATCAATACTCACCCAGAAGCCATCAGTCTCCTTCAGAATCATCCTGGAATCCTGGTCGTAATTAATAGTCAACCTGGACCCCTCAACCTCATGAATAATCACATGGGAACACTGAGCTTCATCAATAAAAACCCTGTAACCCTCAACATCATCAGTAATCAATCCTCATTAATCAGCACACTGGAGCCCTGGTACTCCTCATTAATCATCTTGGAATTCTGACCCTAAACAATAATCACTCTGGAACCATGATCTTCATAGATAATGTCATCGGAATCACTCTGGAAACTTGTTCCTTAACAATAATCACCCTGGTATCCTGATCCAAATCCATAATCACCTTGGTGCCCTGATCCTCATCATTAATCACCCAGGAAAACTGTTCCCCATCGATAGTAATCTGGTAACACTTTTCTTCGCAGATATTCATCCTGGAATGCTGATCCACATCAATAATCACCCTGGAATCCTGATCCTCAGCAATACATGCCATGGAAAACAGAACCGCATCCCTTTTCATTCTGGAATCTTGATCATAAACAATAATCTCCCTGGAACACAGATCCACATCCCTATTCACCCTGGAATCATGATCCTCATCAATAAATGCCCTGATATCCTGATCCTAATGATTAATCACCCTAGGATACGTAACCTCATCAGTAATCACCATGGGATCCTGGTGCTCATCAACAATCACCAATGAATCGTGATCCTCATCAATAATCACCATGGAAGCCCGACCATCCTCAATAATTACACTGGAACATACATCCTCATCCTTAATCAACCTTGAAACCTGATACTCATAAATAATCATACTGGAATACTGATCGTCATCACCAATCACCCTGGCATCTTGATCCTCATCCAGTATTACTCTGGATCCCTGATCGCCATCAATAATCACTGTGGAAAGCTTATCCTCATTAATGATTACCCTGGGATCCATATCCTCATAAATAATCAGCTTAGATTCATGATGCTCATCAGTAATCACTCTGGAACCTTCTTCCTCATCCATGGTCATCCTGCAAACCTGGCACTCATCAATTAGCAACCTCGAAACCTGATATACATCAACAATTAATTATATTTATATACACATCTTGTGGGGAAAGGGATGAAAGGGTATGCGGAGGAAGCGGGAGCATGGAATTGAGTTGGGAGATCGGTGATAATCACAATGGATGGTGGAGGAGGCTACAAGAGCCGAATGGCCTCCTCTTGCTCCTGGTTTCTATGTTTCTGTGCTTCTATAATCACCTAGTTGTCCTGAAGCTCATGCAGGAACATCCTGCAACACTAATCCTCATCAATAATCACTCTGGAAACCTGATTCTCATAAATACACACCCAGGAGCACTCAGTCCTCTCCAGAATCAACCTGGAATCTTGGTCCTCATCAATAGTCTGCCTGGAACCCTCAATCGCATCAATAATCACATGGAAAACCTGAGCCTCATCAATAATCACCCAGGAAACCTGATCCTCATCAATAATCAACCTGGAACACTGATCCTCATCAATAATCACCCTGGAACACTGATCGTCATCAATAATAACCCAGAAGCCGTGATCCTCGTGAAAAATCACACTGGGATCCTCATCCTAATCAATAGTCATCCTGGAACACTGATCCTCATGAATAATCACCCGGCAACACTGATTCCCGTCAAAAATCAGCCTTGGATCCTGATTCTCATTGGTAATCACCCTAGATCCCTGATCCTCATCAATAATTACCGTGAAACTGTGATCCTAATGAATAATCACCCTGCAAACCTTATCCTCATCAATAATTACTCTGGAATCCTGATGGTTTTCAATAATCATTCAGAACAATGGCCCTCATCAATAATCACCCTAGAAACCTGAGCCACATCAATAATAACACTGCAGCAATGACCCTCATCAGTAATCACCCTCGAAACATAATCCTCATCAATAATCACCCTGGTAACCTGATCCTCATCAATAATTACCCAGAAGCCCTGATTGTCATCAATAATCAACCTGGAACCTTGATGCGCATCAATATTCTCCCTGTAACACTGACCTTCATCGATAATCACAAGGGAAATCTGACCCACAGCCATTATCAGCCTGTAAACCTGATCCCCATCAATAATCACCCCGGAACCCTAATCCTAATCAATAATCACCCGGGAACCATTAATTCAATAAATAATCACCCAGGAACACAAATCCTCATCAAAAGTAACCCTGTAACACTTATCTTCGTCAATATTCATTCTGGGATGCTAATCCTCATCAATAATCACACTGGAAACCTGATCCTCATCAATAATCACCCTGGATCGCTGATACTCATCAATTGTCACCCTGAAAACATGATCAACATCAATAATTAACCTGCAACCATGATCCTCATCAATATTCAACCTGGAATTCTGATCCTCATCAATAATCACACTGCAATCCTGATCCCCATCAATAATCACTCTGGAAACTTGATCCTCATTCAGGGTCATCCTGCAACCATTGCACTCATCAAAATTCAAACTGCAAACCTGATCCGCATCAATAATTAATAATAGTTAACTATCGCTCTTGGGGGGGAAAGTGATCAATGTGTTTGGGTAGAACGCGGGAGCAGACAATCATGTTGGATGGTCAGCCATGATCATTATGTATGACACAGGAGTCTCGAGGGGCTGAATGGATTAATCACTCTGGAACCATGATCTTCATAAATAATATCATTGGAATCACTCTGGAAACTTGATCCTAAACAATAATCACCCTGGTATCCTGATCCACATTATTAGTCACCTTAGTGCACTGATCTACATCATTAATCACCCAGGAAAACTGTTCCTCATCAATGGTAATCCTGTAACACTTATCTTCGTAAATATTCATCCGAGATGCTGATCTTCATCAATAATCACCCTGGAACTCTGATCCTCAGCAATACACACCCTGGAAAACAGAACCTCATCCCTTTTCATTCTGGAATCCTGATCATAAACAATAATCTCCCTGGAACACAGATCTACATCCCCATTCACCCTGTAATCCTGATCCTCATCAATAAACGCTCTGATATCCTGATCCTAATGAATAATCACACTAGGATACGTATCCTCATCAATACTCACCATGGAACACTGATCATCAGCAATAATCACACTGGAAAATATATCCTCATCTATAATCAGCCTTGAAACCTGATACTCATAAATAATCACACTGGAACACTGATCCTCATCAACAGTCACCCTGGCATCCTGATCCTTATCCAGTATCACCCTGGATCCCTGATCCCCATCAATAACCACCGTGGAAAGCTTATCCTCATTAATGATTACCCTGGGATCCATATCCTCATAAACAATCAACTTAGATTCATGATGTTCATCAATAATCACCCTGGAACCCTGATCCTCATTGAGAATCATTCTGGAACCTTCATGCTCATCCAGGGTCATCCTGAAAACATGGCACTCATCAATTATCAACCTCGAAACCTGAGCTACATCAATAATTAATTATATTTAGATATACACTTTGTAGGGAAAGGGATGAATAGGTATGAGGAGGAAGTGGGAGCATGGAATAGAGTTGGAAGATCTGCCATAATCAGAATGGATGGTGGAGGAGGCCATAAGAGCCGAATGGCCTCCTCCTGCTCCTGGTTTCTATGTTCCAATGCTTCTATAATCACCTAGTTGTCCTGAACCTCATGCAGGAACAACCTGCAACACTGATCCTCATCAATAATCACTCTGGAAACCTGATTCTCATCAATACACTCCTGAGAGCACTTAGTCTCCTGCAGAATCAACCTGGAATATTGGTCCTCATCAATAGTCTACCTGGAACCCTCAACCTCATCAATAATCATCCTGGAACACTGATCCTCATCAATAATCACACGGGAATCCTCAGCCTCAACAATAATCACTCAGGAAACCTCATCCTTATCAGTAATCGCCCTGGAACACTGATCCTCATCAATAATCACCCTGGAGCATTGATCCTCAACAATAATCAACCTGCAACACTGATTCCCATCAGAAATCACCCTTGGATCCTGATTCTCATCAGTAATCACCTAAGATTCCTGATATTCATCAATAATCACCTGGGAACTGTGTTCCTAATGAATATTCACCCTGGAAACCTTATCCTCATCAATAATTACGCTGGAATCCTGATGGTCTTCAATAATCACTTGGAACAATGACCCTCATCAGTAATCACCCTCGAAACATAATCCTCATCAATAATCACCCTGGATCACTGATCCTCATCAATAATCACCCTGGACACATGATCAACATCAATAATTAACCTGCAACCATGATCCTCATCAATATTCACACTGGAACTCTGATCCTCATCAATAATCACACTGGAATCCTGATCCTCATCAATAATCACTCTGAAAACTTGATCCTCATTCAGGGTCATCCTGCAACCCTTGCACTCATCAAAATTCAAACTGGAAACCTGATCCGCCTCAGTAATTAATAATAGTTAACTATAGCTCTTGGGGGGAAAGTGATCAATGGGTTTGGGTAGAACGGGGGAGCAGGCAATCATGTTGGATGGTCAGCCATCATCATTATGAATGGCAGAGGAGTCTCGAAGTGTGGAATGTAGTATTCCTGCTGCGGGTTTATAATTATCCATGTTTCTATAATGACCCAGATGTCCTGAAACTCATTCAGAAACACGCTGCTTAATTGGTCCTCTTCAATAATCACCCTGGAAACCTGATTCTCATGAAGAGTCACCCTGGAAACCTCTACCTCATTAGTATTCACTCTGGAACTCTGACCCTAATGAATAATTACCCTGGAAAACTGATCCTCATCATTAATCACCCTGGAAAACATGGTCCTCATCAATTACCACATGGGAACACTGATCTTAATCAGTAAACACTCTGGAAACCTCAACCTCATTAGTAATCACCCTGGAAACCTAATCAGCATCAATACTCATCCTGAAAACCAAATCCTCCTCAATGGTTACCCTGCAAGCACGACCTTCATAACTAATCTCCATGGAACTCTGTCCCACATCGGTAATCACCCTGGAACTATGACCTTCATCAATAATCACTCTGGAACCGTCAACCTCATTAGAAGTCGTTCTGGAACACTGATCCTCATCAATAATAACCCGGAAGCCCTGATCGTCATCAATAATCAACCTGGAACCATGATGCTCATCAATTATCATATTGGAGCCATATTCCTCTTCAATAATCACCTTGTAACACTGATGCTAATCAGTAATCACTCTGGAAAACGATTCCTCATCGAGAATCACCCTGGAATCTTCATCCTCATCCAGCATCATCCTACAAACCTGGCACTCATCAATTATCAGCCCAGAAACCTGATCCGCATCAATAATTAATTGTATTTAGAAGATGATCTTGGTGAGAAAGGGATGGGTATGGGGAGAAAGCGGGAGCAGACAACTGAGTTGGAAGATCGGCCAAGATCATAATGAATGGCGGAAAAGTCTACAAGAGCCGAATGGCCTCCTTTTGCTCCTGGTTTCTATGTTCCCATGCTTCTATAATCATGTACTTTTCCTGAACCTCATCGAGGAACACTGTGCAACACTGATCATCATCAATAATCACGCTGGAAACGGGATTCCCATCAGCACTCACTCTGTATCACTCAGTCTCTTCCAGAATCAACCTGGAATCCTGGTCCTCATCCATAGTCAGCCTGGAACCCTCAACTTCATCAATAATCACACGGGAACCCTAAGCTTCATCAAGAAAAAACCTTGAACACTCAATCTAATCAGAAATCAACCTGGAACAATGATCCACATCAATCAGCACCCTGGATCCCTGATCCTCATCATTAATCACCTTGGAAACCCGATCCTAATCAATAATCACCCAGGAAACAAGATCTTCATAAAAAATCTTCCGCGAGCTGTGAACCACATCAGGATTCACTCTGCAACCTTGATCCTCACAATAATCAGTTGGAATCCTGACCCACATCAATAATCACCTTAGCGTGCTGATCCTCATCAATAATCAACCTGGAAGCCAGATCCACATCCAGAGTCATCTGGGACCCCTGGTCCTCATCACAATTCACCCTGGATAGCTAACACTCAGCAATAATTTATAATACTTAGATATAGCGTTTGGGCCGAAAGGGATCAAACCATTTGTGGAGATTGCGAGAGCAGGCTGAAGATTTGGGTGATGAGCCATTATCAAAATGAATGGCAGAGGATGCTCGAAGGGCTACATGGCCTACTCCTGCTCCTGGTTACTATGTCTCAATAAACACCCAGGTGTACTAAGCCTCATCCAGGAACACCCTGGAACACAGATCCTCATCAATAATCACACTGCGATACTGATCCTTATCCAGAAGCACGATGGAACCCTGACCCTCATCAATATTCGACATGGCAACATTGATCTTCATCAATAATCACCCTGGAACCACGATCCTCATCAATAATAATATTGGAGCAACGTTCATCTTCAATAATCACCCTGGAACACTGATGCTCATCAATACGCACTCTGGGATACGATTCCTCATCGAGAATCACCCTGGAACCTTCATCCTCCTCCAGGGTCATCCTACAAACCTGGCACTCATCAATTATCACCCGGAAACCTGATCTGTATCAATAATTAATTGTATTTAGAAGAAGACCTTGATGAGCAGGGGATGAATGGGTATGGGGAGAAAGCCGGAGCAGACAATTGAGTTGGAATATTGGCCACGATCATAATGAATGGTGGAAGAGTTTACAAGAGCCAAATGGCCTCCTCCTACTCCAAGTTTCTATGTTTCTATGCTTCTATAATCACATACTTTACCTGAACGTCATCCAGGATCACCCTGCAACACTGATCCTCATCAATAATCATGTTGGAACCGAGATTCTCATCAACACTCACCCTGGAGCAGTCAGTCTCTTCCAAAATCAACCTGGAATCCTGGTCCTCGTCAATAGTCAGCCTGGAACCCTCAACCTCAGCAATAATCACACGGGAACACTAAGCTTCATCAATAAAAACCATTGAACCCTCAATCTCATCAGGAATCATCCTGGAACAATTATCCACATCAATCAGCACCCTGGATCCCTGATCCTCATCATTAATCACCTTGGAAACCCGATCCTAATCAATAATCGCCCAGGAAGCATGGTCTTCATAAATAATATCCCTGGAGCTCAGAACCACATCAGGAATCACTCTGCAACATTGATCCTTAGCAATAATCACCTGGAATCATGACCCACATCAATAATCACCTTAGCGTGCTGATGCTCATCAGTAATCACCCAGGAACACTGATCCTCAACAATAGTAATCCTGTAAGAATTACCTTCACCAATATGCGTCCTGGGATGCTGATCCTCATGAATAATCACGCTGGAACCCTGATCCTCAGCAATACTCGACCTGGAACAGAGATGCACATCCCTATTATCCCTGGAATCCTGATCCTCATCAATAATCACCCTGGAACACAGATCCTCATCCCTATTCAACCTTGGATCCTGATACTCATTAATAATCACACTGGACTACTGATCCTCATCAATAATCACCCTGGGATCAAGATTCACATCTAGGATAACCTTGGAAGCCTGATCCACAATAAAAAATCACCGTGGAAACCTGATCCTCTTTAACAATTACCCTGGGATCCTGATCCTCATCAATAATCAGCCTGGATTCCTGATACTCATCAATAAACAACCTGGGATCCTGATCCTCATCAATGAACACCACCGGATCCTGATCCACAGCCAGAAGCAAACAAGAAACCTGATTCTCAGAAATAATTACCTTGGAATTCTGATCTTCCTCAATACCACCATTGGATACTGATCCACATCCAGAATGGCCCTGTAAGCCTGACACGCATCAATAATCATCGTGCAACCCTGATCCTCATCAATAATCACCCTGGAACCCTGATCTGCATGAATAAACACACTGGGATGCTTATCCTCTTGAATAATGACCCTGGAACCCTGTTCCTCAACAATACTCACCGTGGAACACTGATACTCATCAATATTCACCCTAGAAGCATGGTCCACAGCCGGAATCACCCGGGCCCTTCTCCTCATCAACAACCACCCAAGGATCCTGATCTTCGCACAGAATCAAACTGGAAACCTAATCCTCATCAATAATTAATAATAGTTAGGTATAGCTCTTGGGTCGAAAGGGATCAAACCGTTTGTGCAGGATGCGTGAGCAGTTTGAGGAGTTGGGTGATCAGCCATTATCAAAATGAATGGCATGGGATGCTCGAAGGGCTGCATGGCTTGCTCCTGGTTACTTTGTTTCAATAATCACCCAGGAATCCTTAGCCTCATCCAGGAACACACTGGAACCCAGATCCACATCATAATCAAAATGGGATCCTAATCCTTATCCAGAATCACAATGGATTCCAGACCCTCATCAATTATCATCCTAACAGCATTGAACCTAATCAATAATCACCCTGGAACCATGATCCTCATTACTAATCAAATTGGAGCCACATTCCTCTTCAATAATCACCCTGGAACATTGATGCTTATCAATAATCTTTCTGGAACATCGATCCTCAACGAGAATCACCCTGGAACCTACATCCTGATCCAGGGTCATCCTGCAAACCTGGCCCTCATCAATTAGCAACCTGGAAACCTGATCTGCATCAATAATTAACTGTATTTAGAAGAAGATCTTGGGGGAAAGGGGTTGAATGTGTATGGGAAGAAATCGGGAGCAGGCAATTGAGTTGGAAGATTGGCCACGATCATAATGAATGGCGGAGGAGTCTACAAGAGCTGAATAGCCAACTCCTGCTCCTGGTTTCTATGTTTCTATGCTTCTATGATCACGTAGCTGTCCTGAACCTCATCCAGGAAGACCCTGCAACACTGATCCTCATCAATAATCATGCTGGAAACCTCATTCTCATCAATACTCGCTCTGCAGCACTCAGTCTCTTCAAGAATCAACCTGGAATCCTGATCCTCACCAATAGTCAGCCTGGAACCCTCAACCTCACCTCTAATCAGACGGGAACACTGAGCTTCATAAATAAAAACCCTTGAACACTCAACCTCATCAGAAATCAACCTGGAACTATGATCCAGATCAACCAGCGTCCTGGATCCCTGATCCTCATCATTAATCACCTTGGAAACCCGACCCTAATCAATAATCACCCAGGAAACATGATCTTCATAAATAATCTCCCTGGAGCTCTGAATCTCATCAGGAATTGCTCTGCAACCTTGATCCTCACAATAATCAGCTGAAATCCTGACCCACATCAATAATCACCTTAGCATACTGATCCTCATCAATAATCACCCAGGAACACTGATCCTCATCAATAATCACCCAGGAACACTGATCTTCATCAATAGTAACCCTGTAACACTTATCTTCACGAATATTCATCCTGGGATGCTGATCCTTATCAATAATCACCCTTGATCCCTGATCATCAGTAATACTCGCCCAGGAACACTGATCCATATCCCTATTATCCCTGGAATTCTGTTCCTCATTAATAATCACCCTGGTTTCCTGATCCTAAACAATAATCACCCTAGGATCTTAATCCTCATCAGTAATTAACATGGGATCCTGATCCTCATCAATAATCAACCTGGCATCTTGATCCTTATCAATAATCACCCTCGAATCCTGATCCTCATCAATATTCAACCTGGGATCCTGATCCTCATCAATAACCAACACAGGATCCTGATCCACAGCCAGAAGCAAACAGGAAACATGATCTTCAACAATAATTATGTTTGAATCCTTATCCTCATAATAATTACCTTGAAAATCTGATCCTCATACATAACCACATTGGGATTCTGATCCACATCCAGAATAGCCCTGTAAACATGACCCTCATCAATAATCATCCTGGAACACAGATCTTCATCAATAATCACCCTGGGATACTGATCCTTATCCACAAGCACGATGGAACCCTGACCCTCATCAATAATCGCCCTTAAGCCATGATCCTCATCAATAATCACCCTGGAACCACGATCCTCATCACTAATCATATTGGAGCCACATTCCTCTTCTATAGTCATCCTGGAACACTGATGCTGATCAATAATCAGTCTGGAACACCATTCCTCATCGAGAATCACCGTGGAACCTACATACGTATCCAGGGTCATCCTGCAAAACTGGCACTCATCAGTTATCAACCTGGAAACCTGATCTGCATCAATAATTAATTATTTTAGAAAATGATCTTGTGGGGAAAGGGGTAAATCAGTATGGGAAGAAAGCGGGAGCAGGCAATTAAGTTGGAAGATTGGCCACGTTCATAATGAATGGCAGAGAAGTCTACAAGAGCCGAATGGGCAACCCCTGCTCCTGCTTTCTATGTCTCTGTGATACTATGATCGTGTAGCTGTCCTGAACATCATCCAGGAACATCCTGCAACACTGATCTTCATCAATAATCACGCTGGAAACCTCATTCTCATCAATACCCGCTCTGCAGCACTCCGACTCTTCAAGAATCAACCTGGAATCCTGGTCCTCATCAATAGTCAGCCTGGAACCCTCAACCTCATCAATAATCACATGTGAACCCTAAGCTTCATCAATAAAAACCATTGAACCCTCAAGCTCATCAGAAATCAACCTGGAACAATGACCCACATCAGTCAGCACCCTGGATCCCTGATCCTCAACATTAATCACCTTGGAATCCCGATCCTAATCAATAATCACCCAGGAAACATGATCTCCCTGGAGCTCGGAACCACATCAGGAATCACTCTGCAACCTTGTTCCTCAGCAATAATCATCTGGAATCATGACACACATGAATAATCACCTTACGTACTGACCCTCATCAGTAATCACCCAGGAACACTGATCCTCATCAATAGTAATCCTGTAAGAATTATCTTCGCTAATATTCGTCCTGGGATGCTGATCTTCATGAATAATCACGCTGGAACCCTGATCCTCAGCAATACTCACCCTGGAACACAGATCCACATCCCTATTATCCCTGGAATCCTGATCCTCATCAATAATCACCCTGGAACACAGATCCTCATCCCTATTCAACCTTGAATCCTGATACTCATTAATAACCACACTGGACTACTGATCCTCATCCATAATCACCCTGGGATCAAGATCCTCATCTAGGATAACCTTGGAAACCTGATCCACAATAAAAAAATCACAGTGGAAACCTGATCCTCATTAACGATTACCCTGGGATCCTGATCCTCATCAATAATCAGCCTGGATTCCTGATCCACATCCAAAATGACCCTGTAAGCCTGACACTCATCAATAATCATCCTGAAACCCTGATCATCATCAGTAATCACCCTGGAAAACTGATCTGCATGAATAAACACACTGGGATGCTTATCCTCTTGAATAATGACCCTGGAACCCTGATCCTCAACAATACTCACCGTGGAACACTGATACTCATCAATATTCACCCTGGAAGCCTGGTCCACAGCCGGAATCACCCGGGCCCTTCTCCTCATCAATAACCACCCAAGGATCCTGATCTTCGCACAGAATCAAACTGGAAACCTAATCCTCATCAATAATTAATAATAGTTAGATATAGCTCTTGGGTCGAAAGGGATCAAACCGTTTGTGCAGGATGCGTGAGCAGTTTGAGGAGTTGGGTGATCAGCCATTATCAAAATGAATGGCAGGGGATGCACGAAGGGCTGCATGGCTTGCTCCTGGTTACTTTGTTTCAATAATCACCCAGGAATCCTTAGCCTCATTCAGGAACACACTGGAACCCAGATCCACATCATAATCAAAATGAGATCCTAATCCTTATCCAGAATCACAATGAATTCCAGACCCTCATCAATTAACATCCTAACAACATTGAACCTCATCAATAATCAGATAAAAACAAAAAACTGTCTATGCTGGAAATCAAAAACAAAAACAGAAATACCTGGCAAAACTCAGCAGGTCTGGCAGCATCGGCGGAGAAGAAAAGAGTTGACGTTTCGAGTCCTCATGACCCTTCAGCAGAACCATGCTGCATCAATCCAAAGTATCAGCACCATGCTGTGTCAATCCACAGTATCACCTCCATGCTGTGTCAATCCACAGTATCAGCTCCAGGCTGTGTCAATCCACAGGATCAGCTCCATGCTGTGACAATCCAGATTATCAGCTCCATGCTGTGTCAATCCACAGGATCAGCTCCATGCTGTGACAATCCAGATTATCAGCTCCATGCTGTGTCAATCCACATGATCAGCTCCATGCCATGTCAATCCAGTGTCAGCTCCATGCTGCACCAATCCACAGTATCAGCGGCATGCTGCATCAATACTCGTGATCAGCTCCATTCTGTGTCAAAACCAGTGTCAGCACCATGCTGCATCAATCCAAAGTATCAGCACGATGCCGCATCAATCCACAGTATCAGCTCCATGCTGTGTCAGTCCACATTATCAGCTCCATGCTGTGTCAATCCACATTATCAGCTCCATGCTTTGTCATGTCAGAGTCTGAACTCAATGCTGTGTCAATCCACAATATCAGCTCCATGCTGTGTCAATCCACAATATAAGTTCCATGCTATGTCAATCCACAGTATCAGCTCCATGCTGTGTCCATCCACAGTGTCAGACCCATGCTGTGAAATTACAGTGTCAACTCCATGCTATGTCATTCCACAGCGTCAGCTCCATGATGTGTCAATCCACAGTACAGATCCTGCAGTGTCAATCCACAGGACAGATCCATGCTGTGTCAATCCACAATGTCAGCCCCATGCTATTTCATTCCAGTGTCAGCTCCAAGCTGCATTAATCAATAGTGTCAGTTCCAAGCTGTGTCAATCCACAGTACAGATCCATCTCTAATCCACTGTACAGATAAATGCTGTGTCAATCCAGAGTGTCAGCTCCATGCTCTCTTAATCAATACTGTCAACTCCATGTTGTTTCGATCCATAATGTCAGCTCAATGATCTGTCATTCCACATTGTCAGCACCATGCTGTGCCATTGCACAGTATCAGCTCCATAAAGTATCATTCCACAGATTCAGCACCATGGTGTGTCATTCCAAAGTGTCAGTTCCAAACTGTGTCATTCCACAGTATCCACACCATGCTGTGACAATCCGCATTGTCAGCTCCATGCTGTGTCAATCAACAGTATGAGCTCCATGCTGTGTCAATCCATAGTGTCAGCTCCATGCCCTGTCATTACATAGTATCAGCTCCATGCTGTGTCAATCCACAGTATCAGCTTCGTGCAGTGTCACTCCACAGTATCAACTCCATGCTGTGCCAGTCGAAAACGTCAGCTCATTGCTGTGTCAATCCAGCGTATGAGCAACATGCTGTATCGATCCACAGCATCAGCGTCTTGCTGTTTCAATCCAAAAAGTCAACTCCATGCTGCGTGAATCCACAGTATCAGCACCATGCTGTGTCAATCCACCGTATTAGCTCCATGCTGCGTCAATCCATAGTATCAGTTCCAGGCTGTGTCAATCCACATGATCAGCTCCATGCTGTGTCAATCCACAGGATCAGCTCCATGCTGTGTCAATCCACATCATCAGCTCCATGCTGTGTCAATCCACATGATCAGCTCCACGCTGTGTCAATCCAGTGTGAGCTCCATGCTGCACCAATCAACAGTATCAGCGGCATGCTGCATCTATACTCATGATCAGCTCCATGCTGTGTCAATAAATCGTGTCAGCTCCATGCTGTGTCAATCCATAGTGTCAGCTCAATGCTCTGTCATTCCACACTGTCAGCAACAGGCTGTGTCATTCCACTGTGTCAGATCCATGCTGCATCAAACCACCTAATCAGCTCCATGCTCTATCACTCCATTGTCAGATCCATGCTTTGTCAAGTCACTGTGTAAACTCCATGCTGTGTCAATCCACAGTGTCAGCTCCACGCTGTGTCAAGTCACATTTCAGCTTCATGGTGCTTCAATCCACAGCATCAGGTCCATGCTGTACCATTCCACAGGTCAGCTCCAAACTATGTAATGCCACAGTCTCAGCAACATGCTGTGTCATTCCAAACTGTCAGCTACATGCTTTGTCATTCCACAGTGTCGGCACCATGCTGTGTCAATCCACAGTATCAGCTACATGCTGTGTCAATCACAGTATCAGGTCCATGCAATGTCAAACCACAGTATCAGCTCCATGCTGTGTCAATCCACAGTGTTAGCTCTATGCTGTGAAATTACAGTATCAGCTCCATGCGGTGTCAATCCACAGTGTCAGCTCCATGCTGTGTCAATCCACAGTGTCAGCTCCATGCTGTGAAATTATATAGTGTCAACTCCATGCTATGTCATTCCACAGTGTCAAATCAATGCTATGTCTATCCACAGTACAGGTCTTGCTGTGTCAAGCCACAGTACAGGTCCATGCTGCGGAAATCCACAGTGTCAGCTGCATGCTGTGTCAATCCACAGTTCAGATCCGTGCTGTGTCAATGTCCAGTACAGATCCATGCGATGTCAATCCACAGTGTCAGGTCATGCTGTGTTAATCCACAATGTCAGCACCATGGTCTGCCAATCCACAGTACAGATCTATGCTCTGTCAATCCACAGGGTCAGCTCATGCTGTATCAATCCACAGTGTCAGCTCCATGCTGTGTCAAACCACAGTACAGACCAAGCCCTCACCACAATATAGACCCATGCTGTGTCAATCCACAGTTTCAGCTGTACGCTGGGTCAATCCACAGTTTCAGATCCATGCTCTGTCATTCCAGTGTCAGCTCCATGCTGTGTTAATCAATAATGTCAGCCACATGCTGTGTCAGTCCACGTTACAGATCCATCCCTAATCCACAGGACAGATCCATGCTGTGTAAATGCACAGTGTCAGCTCCATGCTGGGTCATTACACAGTGTCAGCTCCATGCTGTGTCATTCCATTATCAGCTCCATGCTATGTTAATCAATCGTGTCTGCTCCATGCTGTGTCATTCCACGATGTCAGCTCCATTTTATGTCAAAACACAGTGTCAGCTCAACGCTCAGACATTTCAAATTGTCAGCACCATGCTGTGCCATTCTACAGTATCAGTTCCATACTGTGTAAGCCCACAGTCTCAGCACCATGCTGTGTCATTCCACAGTGTCAGCTCCATGCTGTGACTATCCACAGTGTCAGATCCATGCTGCATCATTTCCACAGTACCAGCTCCATGCTGTGTCAATCCACCTAATCAGATCCATGCTCTGTCACTCCACTGTCAACTCCATGCCTTGTCAAGTCACTGTGTAAACTCCATGCTGTGTCAATCCACAGTGTCAGCTCCATGCTGTGTCAAGTCACACTATCAGCTCCATGTTGTGTCAATCCGTAGTGTCAGCTCCATGCTCTGCCATTCCAGTGTCAGCTCCATGCTGTGTCAATCCACAGTATCAGCTTCATGCAGTGTCACTAAACACTATCAGCTCCATGCTGTGTCAAACCATAGTGTCAGCTTAATGATCTGTCATTGCACATTGTCAGCAACATGCTGTGCCATTCCACAGTAACAGCTCCATACAGTGTAGTCCCACAGTCTCAAAACCATGCTGCGTCATTCCGAAGTGTCAACTCCACGTTGTGTCAATCCACAGTTTCAGCCCTATGCTGGGTCAATCCACAGTGTCAGATCCATGCTGTGTCATTCCAGTGTAAGATCCATTCTGTGTCATTCAATAGTGTCAGCTCCATGCTCTGTCAATCCACACTACAGATCCACCGCTAATTCACAGTACAGATCCATGTTATGTCAATCCACAGTACAGATCTTGCAATGTCAATGCTCAGCACAGATCCATGCTGTGTCAATCCACAGTGTCAGCTGCATGCTGTGTCAATCCACAGAACAGATCCATGCAGTGTTAATCCACAGTACAGATCCATGCTGTGTGATTCCTCAGCGTCAGCTCCATACTGTGTCAATCACCAGTACAGCTCCATCCCTATTCAACATTAAAGATCCATGCTGTCTCAATCCGGAGTGGCAGCTCCATGCTGTGTTAATCATTCCTGTCTGCTCCATGCTGTGTCAATCCACGAAGTCAGCTCCATGCTGTCTCAATCCATAGTGTCAGCTCAATGCTCTGTCATCCACATTCTTAGCACTTTGCCGTGCCATTCCACAGTATCAGCTCCATGCTGCGTAATCCACATTCTCAGCACCATGCTGTGTCTTTAGCAGTCTCAGCACCATATTGCGTCAATCCCCAATGTCAGCTCCATGCTGCGTCAATCCACTGTGTCAGCTCAAATCTCTGTTATTCCACATTGTCAGCTCAATTCTCTGTTATTCCACCGTATCAGCTCCATAATAAGTCATTCCACAGGGTCAGCACCATGCTGTGTAATTCGACAGTGTCAGATCCATGCTGTGTCAATCCACAGTGTCAGCTCCAAGCTGTGTCAATCCACACTACAGATCCATCCCTAATCCACAGTAAAGATCCATGCTTTGTAAATCCAAAGTTTCAGCTCCATGCTGGTTCAATACACAGTGTCAGCTCCAAGCTGTGTCATTCCAGTATCAGCTCCATGCTGTGTTAATCAATCGTGTCTGCTCCATGCTGTGTCATTCCACGGTGTCAGCTCCATACTGTGTAATTCAACAGTCTCAACAAAATGCTGTGTCATTCCAAAGTGTCAGCTCCATGCTTTGTCATTGCACAGTGTCAGCACCATGCTGTGTAAATCCAGTGTCAGCATACATGCTGTGTTAATCAATAGTGTCAGCTCCATACTGTGTCAATCCAAAGTACAGATCTATCCCTTTTCCACAGTACAAATCCATGCTGTGTCCATCCACCTAATCAGCTCCATGCTATGCAACTTCAATGTCACCTCAATGCTTTGTCAAGTCACTGTATAAACTCCATGCTGTGACAATTAACAGTGTCAGCTCCATGCTGTGTCAAGTCACATTTCAGCTTCATAGTGCTTCAATCTACAGCCTCAGGTCCAGGCTGTGTCAATCCATATTATCAGGTCCATGCTAGGTCAATCCACAGTATCAGGACCTTGCTATGTTAATCCACAGTATCAGCTCCATGAAGCGTCAGTCCACAGTGTCATCTCCATGCTGGGAAATTACACTGTGAGCTCCATGCTGTGTCAATGCACACAGTACAGATCTTGCAATGTCAATGCACAGCACAGATCCATGCTGTGTCAATCCACAGTGTCAGCTGCATGCTATGTCAATCCAAATTGCAGAACCCTGCAGTCTTAATCCACAATACAGATCCATGCTGTGTGATTCCTCAGAATCAGCTCCATACTTTGTCAATCACCAGTACAGATCCATCCCTAATCAACAATACAGATCCATGCTGTGTCAATCCGGAGTGTCAGCTCCATGCTGGGTCAATACACAGTGTCAGTTCCATGCTGTGTCATTTCAGTATCAGCTCCAGGCTGTGTTAATCATTCCTGTCTGCTCCATGTTGTGTCAATCCACGATGTCAGCTCCATGCTTTCTCATTCCATAGTGTCAGCTCAATGCTCTGTCATTCCACATTCTTAGCACTTTGATGTGCCATTCCACAGTATCAGCTCCATACTGATTAATCCATAGTCTCAGCACCATGCTGTGTCTTTAGCAGTCTCAGCTCCATACTGTGTAATCCCACAGTCTCAGCACCATGCTTTGTCTTTCCACAGTCTCAGCACCATTCTGTGTCATTCCACAGTGTCATCTCCATGCTGTGTCAATCCAAAATGTCAGCTCCATGCTGCATCAATCCATACTGTCAGCTCAATGCTCTGTTATTCCACATTGTCAGCACTATGCTCTGCCGTTCCACAGTATCAGCTCCATAATGTGTCATTCCACAGGGTAAGCAACATGCTGTGTAATTCCACAGTGTCAGCTGCATGCTGGTTCAATACACAGTGTCAGCACCAAGCTGTGTCATTCCAGTAACAACTCCATGCTGTGTGAATCAATCATATCTGCTCCATGCTGTGTCATTCCAAATTGTCAGCACCATGCTGTGTATTCCACAGTGTCAGCTCCATGCTGTGTCAATCCACAGTGTCAGCACCATGCTATGTTATTCCACAGTGTCAGCTCCATGCTGCGTCAATCCCCAATGTCAGTTCCATGCTGTGTCAATCCATAGTGCCAGCTCAATTCTCTGTTATTCCACATTGTCAGAACCATTCTGTGTCATTCCACAATATCAGCTCCAAAACGTGTCATTCCACAGGGTCAGCACAATGCTGTGTAATTCCACAGTGTCAGCTCCATGCTCTGTCAATCCACAGTGTCAGCTCCAAGCTGTGTCAATCCACAGTACAGATTCATCCCTTATCCACAGAAGAGAACCATGCTGTGTAAATCCACAGTTTCAGCTCCATGTTGGCTCAATACACAGTGTCAGCTCCAAGCTGTGTCATTCCAGTGTCAGCTCCATGCTGTGTTAATCAAGCGTGTCTGTTCCATGCTGTGTCAATCCATAGTGTCAGCTCAATACTCTGTAATTCCACATTTTCAGCACCATGCTGTGCCATTCCACAGCATCAGCTCCGTACAGTGTAATCCCACAGTCTCAAAACCATGCTGTGTCATTCCAAAGTGTCAACTCCATACTGTGTCAATCCACAGTTTCAGCCCTATGCTGGGTCAATCCACAGTGTCAGATCCATGCCGTGTCATTCCAGTGTCAGCTCCATTCTGTGTTATTTAATACTGTCAGCAACATGCTGCGTCAATCCACAGTATCAGCTCCATGCTGTGTCAATCCACCGTATCAGCTCCATGCTGTGTCAATCCACAATATCAGCTCCAAGCTGTGTCATTCCAAAGGATCAGATCCATGTTGTGACAATCCACATTATTAGCTCCATGCTATGTCAATACCCATGAACAGCTCCTCGCCGTGTTAATCCAGTGTCAGCACCATGCTGTGTCAATCCACAGTATCAGCGGCATGCTCCATCAATACTCCACATCAGCTGCATGCTGTGTCACTCCAGTGTCAGCAGCATGCTGCATCAATACACATTATCAGAACCATGCTGCGTCAATCCACAGTATTAGCTCCATGCTGTGTCAGTCCACATTATCAGCTCCATGCTGTGGCAATCCACCTAATCAGCTCCATGCTCTGTCACTCCACTGTCAGCACCATTCTTTGTCAAGTCACTGTGTACACTCGATGCTGTGTCAATCCGCAGTGTCAGCTCCAGGATGTGTCAAGTCACATTTCAGCTTCATGGTGCTTCAATCCACAGCATCAGGTCCGGCCTGTGCCATTCCACAGTGTCAGCTCCATGCTGTGTCAATCCGCAGTATCAGCTTCATTCAGTGTCACTCCACAGTATCAACTCCATGCTGTGTCAATCAACAAAATCAGCTCCATGCTGTGTCAATCCACAGTACAGATCGATCCCTAATTCCCAGCACATATCCATGCTATATCAATACACATTGTTAGCTCCATGATGCGTCATTCCACAGTGTCAGCACCATGCTGTGTCAATCCACAGTGTCAGCTCCAACCTGTGTCAATCCATAGTGTGATCTAATGATCTGCATTCCAAATTGTTAGCACCATGCTTTACCATTCCAAAGTATCTGATCCATAATAAGTCATTGCACAGACTCACCACAATGGTGTGTCATTCCAAATTGTCAGCTCAATGCTGTGTTAATCCATTCTCTCAGAACCATGGTGTGTCATTCCAAAGTGTCAGATCCATGCTGTGTCAATCCACGTTATCAGCTCCATGCTCTGTCAATCCACCTAATCAGCTCCATGCACTGTCACTCCATTGTCAGCTCCATGCTTTGTCAAGTCACTGTGTAAACCTCATGCGGTGTCAATCCACGGTGTCAGTCCATGCTATGTCAAGCTACACTATCAGTTCCATGCTGTGTCAATCCATAGAGTCAGCTCCATGGTGTGTCAATCCACAGTATCAGCTTTGTGCAGTGTGACTCCACAGTATAAACTCCATGCTGTGTCAATGGACATTGTCAGCTCCATGCTGTGTTAATCCACAGTACAGATCTGTCCCTAATCCATAGCAGAAATCCATGATGTGCCATTCCAGTGTCAGCTCCATGATGTGTCATTCCACGGTGTCAGCTCCATGCTGTATCAATCCATTGTGTCAGCTCAATGATCTGTCCTTCCACTTTGTCAGCACCATGCTGTGCCATTCAACAGTATCAGCTCCATACTGTGTAATTCCACGGTCTCAGCATCATGCTGTGTCATTCCAAAGTGCCGGCTCCATGCTTTGTCATTCCGCACTGTCAGCACTGAGCTGTATCATCCCACCGTGTCAACTCCATGCTGTGCCAATCCACAGCATTAGCTCCATGCTGTATTAATCCACCTAATCAGCTCCATGCTCTGTCACTCCACTGTCAGCTCTATGCATTGTCAAGTCACTGTGTAAATTCCATGCTGTGTCAATCCACAGTGTCAGCTCATGCTGTGTCAATCCAAAATTTCAGCCTCCTGCTGTGCCAATCCACTGTACAGATCAATGCTCTGTCAATCCAGAGTGTCAGAGTACACACTGTCAATCCACAGTGTCAGCACCATGCTGTGTCAATCCATAGAGGCAGCTCCATGCTGTGCCAATCCATACTGTCAGCTCAATGCTCTGTCATTCCACATTGTCAGCACCATGCTGTGCCGTTCCACAGTATCAGCTCCATACTGTATCATTCCATGGTCTCAGCAGCATGTTGTGTCAATCCACCTAATATGCTCCATGCTCTGCAACTCCACTGTCAGCTCCATGCTTTGTCAAGTCACTGTGTAAACTCGATGCTGTGTCAATCCACAGTGCCAGCTCCATGTTGTGTCAAGTCACATTTCAACTCCATGGCGTTTCTATCCACAGCATCAGGTCCGTGCTGTGCCATTCCACAGTATCAGCTCCATACGATGTAACGCCACAGTCTCAGCACCATGCAGTGTCATTCCAAACGGTCTTCTGCATGCTCTGTCATTCCACAGTGTCAGCACCATGCTGTGTCAATCCACAGTATCACGTCATGCTATGGCAATCCATAGTATCAGCTCCATGCTGTGTCAATCCATTGTGTTATTTCCATGCTGTGAAATTTTACAGAGCCAACTCCATGCTATATCATTCCACAGTGTCACTTCCATGTTGTGTCAATCAACAGTACAGATCTCTGCAATGTCAGAACAGTACAGATCCATGCTGTGTGAATCCACAGTGTCAGCTCCATGCTGCTTCAATCCATAGTGTCTGCTCAATGCTCTGTCATTCCACATGGTCAGCACCATGCTGTGCCATTCCACAGTATCAGCTCCATAATGTGACATTCCACGGTGTCAGCAGCATTCTGTGTCATTCCACAATGTCAGCTCCATGCTGTGTCAATCCACATTACAGATCCAGCCCTCATCGACATTACAGATCCATGCTCTGTCAATCCACAGTTTCAGCTCTATGTTGGGTCAATCCACAGTGTCAACAGCATGCTGTGTCATTCCAGTGTCAGCTCCATGCTGTGTTAATCAATACTTTCAGCTCCATGCTGTGTCAATCCACAGAACAGATCTTGCAGTGTCAATGCACAGTACAGATCCATTCTGTGTGAATCCTCACTGTCAGCTGCATACTGTGTCAATCCACAGTACAGATCCATCCCTAATCCACAGTACAGAACAATGCTGTGTCAATCCACAGTGTCAGCTCCATACTGGGGCAATCCATACTGTCATCTCAATGATCTGTCATTCCACTTTGTCAGCACCATGCTGTACCATCCAACAGTATCAGCTCCATAATGTGTCATTCGACGGTGTCAACAGCATGCTGTGTCAATCCACAGTGTCAGCTCACGCTCTGCGAATCCACATTGTCAGCTCCATGATGCGGCACTCCAGTGTCAGCTCCCTGCTGTGTCAATCCACAATGTGAGCCCCATGATGGGTGAATACACAGTGTCAGCTCCAAGCTGTGTCATTCCAGTATCAGCTCCATACTGTGTTAATCAATCCTGTCTGCTCCATGCTGTGTCATTCCACGCCGTGAGCTCCATTCTGTGTCAATCCATAGAGTCAGATCAATGCTGTGTCATTCCACATTGTCAGCACCATGATGTGCCGTTCCACAGCATCAGCGCCATTCTGTGTAATCCCACAGTCTCACCACCATGCTGTGTCATTCCGAAATGTTAGTTCCATGCTTTCTCATTCCACAGCGTCAGCACCATGCTGTGTCATTCCACAGTGTCAGCTCCATACTGTGTGAATCCACATTGTCAGCTCCATGCTGCTTCAATCCACAGTGTCAGCTCAATGCTCTGTCATTCCACATGGTCAGCACCATGCTGTGTCATTCCACCGTATCAGCTCCATAATGTGTCATTCCACGGTGTCAGCAGCATGCTGTGTCATTCCACAGTGACAGTTCCATGCTGTGTCAATCCACAGTGTCAGCTCCATGCTGCATCAATCCATAGTGTCAGCTCCATGCTGTGTCAATCCACAGTACAGATCCAGTCCTCATCCACAATACAGATCCATGCTCTGTCAATCCACAGTTTCAGCTCTATGCTGGGTCAATCCACAGTGTCAATTCCATGCTGTGTCATTCCAGTGTCAGCTTCATGCTGTGTAAATCAATATTGTCAGCTCCATGCTGTGTCAATCCACAGGACAGATCCATCCCTGATCCACAGTACAGGTCCATGCTGTGTCAATCCACAGTACAGATCCATCCCTAATCCACAGTACAGATCAATGCTGTGTCAATCCAAAGTGTCTGCTCAATGCTGCATCAATCCATTGTGTCAGCTCCATGCTGCATCAATCCATAGTGTCACCACAATGTTCACTCATTCCACATTGACAGCACCATGCTGTGCCATTCCACAGTATCAGCTCCATAATGTGTCATTCCACAGTGTCAGCAACATGCTGTGTCATTCCGCAGTGTCAGCCCCATGCTGTGTCAATCCCAGTGTCAGCTCCATGCTGTATCAATCCACAGTGTCAGCTCCATGCTGTATCATTCCAATATCAGCTCCATGCTGTATCAATCCATTGTGTCAGCTCAATGATCTGTCCTTCCACTTTGTCAGCACCACGCTGTGCCATTCAACATTAACAGCTCCATACTGCATAATTCCACAGTCTCAGCATCATGCTGTGTCATTCCAAAGTGCCGGCTCCATGCTTTGTCATTCCAAACTGTCAGCAATATGCTGTATCATCCCACAGTGTCAACTCCATGCTGTGCCAATCCACAGCATTAGCTCCATGCTGTATTAATCCACCTAATCAGCTCTATGTTGTCACTCCACTGTCAGCTCTATGCATTGTCAAGTCACTGTGTAAATTCCATGCTGTGTCAATTCACAGTGTCAGCTCATGTTGTGTCAATCCAAAATTCCAGCCTCCTGCTGTGCCAGGCCACTGTACAGATCAATGCTCTGTCAATCCAGAGTGTCAGATTACACACTGTCAATCCACAGTGTCAGCACCATGCTGTGTCAATCTATAGTGGCAGCTCCATGCTGTGCCAATCCATACTGTCAGCTTGATGCTCTGTCATTCCACATTGTTAGCACCATGCTGTGCCGTTCCACAGTATCAGCTCCATACTGTGTCATTCCACGGTCTCAGCAGCATGTTGTGTCAATCCACCTAATATGCTCCATGCTCTGCATCTCCACTGTCAGCTCCATGCTTTGTCAAGTCACTCTGTAAACTCGATGCTGTGTCAATCCACAGTGCCAGCTCCATGTTGTGTCAAGTCACATTTCAACTCCATGGTGCTTCTATCCACAGCATCAGGTCCGTGCTGTGCCATTCCACAGTATCAGCTCCATACGATGTAACGCCGCAGTCTCAGCACAATGCTGTGTCTATCCAAACGGTCTTCTGCATGCTCTGTCATTCCACAGTGTCAGCACCATGCTGTGTCAATCCACAGTATCACGTCATGCTATGGCAACTATAGTATCAGCTCCATGCTGTGTCAATCCATAGTGTTATTTCCATGCTGTGAAATTATACAGAGCCAACCCCATGCTATATCATTCCACAGTGTCACCTCCATATTGTGTCGATCCACAGTACAGATCTCTGCAATGTCAAAACAGTACAGATCCATGCTGTGTGAATCCACAGTTTCAGCTCATGCTCTGTCGATCCAATGTACAGATCCATGCTCTGTCAATCCACAGTGTCAGCTCACGCCCTGTGAATCCACAGTGTCAGATCCATGCTGTGTCAATCCACAGTGTCAGCCCCATGATGGGTGAATACACAGTGTCTGCTCCAAGCTGTGTCATTCCAATATCAGCTCCATGCTGTGTTAATCAATCCTGTCTGCTCCATGCTGTGTCATTCCACGCTGTCAGCTCCATACTTTGTCAATCCAGAGTGTCAGATCAATGCTCTGTCATTCCACATTGTCAGCACCATGCTGTGCCATTCCACAGCATCAGCTCCATACTGTGTAATCCCACTGTCTTACCACCATGCTGTGTCATTCCGAATTGTCAGCTCCATGCTTTGTCATTCCACAGTGTCAGCACCATGCTGTGTCATTCCACAGTGTCAGCACCATGCTGTGTCATTCCACAGTGTCAGCTCCATAATGTGTCATTCCACGGTGTCAGCAGCATGCTGTGTCATTCCACAATGTCAGCTCCATGCTGTGTCAATCCACATTACAGATCCAGCCCTCATCGACAATACAGATCCATGCATGTCAATCCACAGTTTCAGCTCTATGCTGGGTCAATCCACAGTGTCAACAGCATGCTGTGTCATTCCAGTGTCAGCTCTATGCTGTATTAATCAATACTTTCAGCTCCATGCTGTGTCAATCCACAGGACAGATCCATCCCTAATCCACAGAACAGGTCCATGCTGTGTCAATCCACAGAACAGATCTTGCAGTGTCAATGCACAGTACAGATCCATTCTGTGTGAATCCTCACTGTCAGCTGCATACTGTGTCAATCCACAGTACAGATCCATTCCTAATCCACAGTACAGAACAATGCTGTGTCAATCCACAGTGTCAGCTCCATACTGGGGCAATCCATATTGAAATCTCAATGATCTGTCATTCCACTTTGTCAGCACCATGCTGTACCATCCAACAGTATCAGCTCCATAATGTGTCATTCAACGGTGTCAACAGCATGCTGTGTCATTCCACAGTGTCAGCTGCATGCTGTGTCAATCCACAGTACAGATCCATCCCTAATCCACAGTACAGAACAATGCTGTGTCAATCCACAGTGTCAGCTCCATACTGGGTCAAAACACTCTGTCAGCTCCATACTGTGTCATTCCAGTATCAGCTCCATACCGTGTCAATCCATATTGTCATCTCAATGCACTGTCATTCCTCATTGTTAGCACCATGCTGTGCCATTCCACAGTATCAGCTCCATACTGTGTAATCCCAAAGTCTCAGCACCATGATGTGTCTTTCCACAGTCTCAGCACCATGTTGTGACAACCCACAGTGTCAGCATCATGATGTGTCATTCCGCAGTGTCAGCTCCATGCTGCATCAATCCATTGTGTTGGCTCCATGCTGCATCATTCGATATTGTCAGCACAATGCTCACTCATTCCACATTGTCAGCACCATGCGGTGCCATTCCACAGTATCTGCTCCATAATGTGTCATTCCTCACTGTCAGCAACATGCTGTGTCATTCTGTAGTGTCAGTCCCATGCTGTGTCAATCCCAGTGACAGCTCCATGCTGTGTCAATCCACAGTGTCAGCTCCATGCTGTGTCAACCCATAATGTCAGCTCAATGCAGTGCATTCCACATTGTCAGCACCATGCTTTACCATTCCACAGTATCTGATCCATAATGAATCATTCCACACAGTCACCACAGTGGTGTGTCATTCCAAATTTACAGCTCAATGCTGTGTTAATCCACTCTCTCAGCACCATTGATGTGTCATTCCAAAGTGTCAGCTCCACCTTGTGTCAGTTCACATTATCAGCTCCATGTTCTGTCCATCCATATTGTCAGCTCCATGCACCATCATTCCACAGTATCAACTCGATGATGTTTCAAATGACACCATTAGCTCAATGCTGTGTCAATCCACCGTATCAGCAACATGCTGTATCGATCCACAGCATCAACGCCTTGCAGTAGCAATCCATAATGTCAACTCCATGCTGTGTGAATCCACATTGTCAAATCCATGCTGCATCAATCCACAGTATCAGCGGCATACTCCATCAGTACTCAACATCAGCTGCATGCTGTGTCACTCCAGTGTCAGCAGCATGCTGCATCAATACACATTATCAGAACCATGCTGCGTCAATCCACAGTATTAGCTCCATGCTGTGTCAGTACACATTATCAGATCCATGTTGTGTCAATCCAACCAATCAGCTGCATGCTCTGTCACTCCACTGTCAGCACCATTCTTTGTCAAGTCACTGTGTACACTCGATGCTGTGTCAATCCGCAGTGTCAGCTCCAGGATGTGTCAAGTCACATTTCAGTTTCTTGGTGCTTCAATCCACAGCATCAGGTCCAGCCTGTGCCATTCCACAGTGTCAGCTCCATGCTGTGTCAATCCGCAGTATTGGCTTCATTCAGTGTCACTCCACAGTATCAACTCCGTGCTGTGGCAATCGACAATATCAGCTCCATGCTGTGTCAATCCACAGTACAGATCGATCCCTAATTCCCAGCACATATCCATGCTATATCAATCCACATTGTTAGCTGCATGCTGCGTCATTCCACAGTGTCAGCTCCATGCTGTGTCAATCCACAGCGTCAGCTCCAAGCTGCGTCAATCCATATTGTCAGCTCAATGCTCTGCATTCCAAATTGTCAGCACCATGCTATACCATTCCAAAGTATCTGATCCATAATAAGTCATTCCACAGACTCACCACAATGGTGTGTCATTCCAAATTGTCAGCTCAATGCTGTGTTAATCCACGCTCTCAGCACCATGGTGTGTCAATCCAAAGTGTCAGATCCATGCTGTGTCAATCCACGTTATCAGCTCCATGCTCTGTCAATCCACCTAATCAGCTCCATGCTCTGTCACTCCATTGTCAGCTCCATGCTTTGTCAAGTCACTGTGTAAACCTCATGCGGTGTCAATCCACGGTGTCATTCCATGCTGTGTCAAGTTACACTATCAGCTCCATGCTGTGTCAATCCATAGTGTCAGCTCCATGTTCTGTCATTCCACAGTGTCAGCTCCATGCTGTGTTAATCCATAGTATCAGCTTCGTGCGTGTGACTCCACAGTATAAATTCCATGTTGTGTCAATGGAAATCATCAGCTCCATGCTACATCAATCCACAGTACAGATCCATCCCTAATCCACAGCAGAAATCCATGATGTGCCATTCCAATGTCAGCTCCATGCTGTGTAAATCAATAGTACCAGCTCCATGCTGTGTCATTCCATGGTGTCAGCTCCATGCTGTGTCAATCCATTGTGTCAGCTCAATGATCTGTCATTCCACTTTGTCCGCACCATGCTGTGCCATTCAACAGTATTAGCTCCATACTATGTAATTCCACGGTCTCAGCATCATGCTGTGTCATTCCAAAGTGCCGGCTCCATGCTTTGACATTGCACACTGTCAGCACTGAGCTGTATCATCCCATAGTGTCAACTCCATGCTGTGTCAATCCACAGCATTAGCTCCATGCTGTATTAATCCACCTAATCAGCTATATGCTCTGTCACTCCACTGTCAGCTCTATGCATTGTCAAGTCACTGTGTAAATTCCATGCTGTGACAATCCACAGTGTCAGCTCATGCTGTGTAAATCCAAAATGTCAGCCTCATGCTGTGCCAATCCACAGTACAGATCAATGCTCTGTCAATCCACAGTGTCAGCACCATGCTGTGTCAGTCTATAGTGGCAGCTCCAAGCTGTGCCAATCCATATTGTCAGCTCAATGCTCTGTCATTCCACATTGTCAGCACCATGCTGTGCCGTTCCACAGTATCAGCTCCATAATGTGTCATTCCACGGACTCAGCAGCATGTTGTGTCAATCCACCGAATATGCTCCATGCTCTGCAACTCCACTCTCAGTTCCATGCTTTGTCAAGTCACTGTGTAAACTCGATGCTGTGTCAATCCACAGTGCCAGCTCCATGTTGTGTCAAGTCACATTTCAACTCCATGGTGCTTCTATCCACAGCATCAGGTCTGTGCTGTGCCATTCCACAGTATCAGCTCCATATGATCTAACGCCGCAGTCTCAGCACCATGCTGTGTCATTCCAAATTGTCAGCTGCATGCTCTGTCATTCCACAGTGTCAGCACCATGCTGTGTCATTCCACAGTATCAGCTACATGCTGTGTCAATCCACAGTGTCAGCTCCATGCTGCGTCAATCCACAGTATCAGCTCCTTGCTTTGTCAATCCACCTACTCAGCCCCATGCCCTTTCACGCCACTGTCAGCTCCATGCTTTGTCAAATCACTGTGTAAACTCCATGCTCTGCCACTCCACAGTGTCAGCTCCATGCTGTGTCAATCCAATGTATCAGCTTCATTCATTTTCACTCCACAGTATCAACTCCATGCTGCGTCAATCGACAATATCAGCTCCATGCTGTGTCAATCCACAGTATAGATCGATCCCTAATCCACGGCACATATCCATGCTATGTCAATCCACATTGTTAGCTCCATGCTGCGTCATTCCACTGTGTCAGCTCCATGCTGTTTCAATACACAGTGTCAGCTTCATGCTGTGTCAATCCATAATGTCGGCTCAATGCAGTGCATTCCACATTGTCAGCACCATGCTTTACCATTCCACAGTATCTGATCCATAATGCGTCATTCCACAGATTCACCACAATGGTGTGTCATTCCAAATTTTCAGCTCAATGCTGTGTTAATCCACTCTCTCAGCACCACGGTGTGTCATTCCAAAGTGTCAGCTCCACCTTGTGTCAATTCACATTATTAGCTCCATTCTTTGTCAATCCATACTGTCAGCTCCATGCTCTGTCATTTCACAGTGTCAGCTCCATGCTGTGTCAATCCACAGTATCAGCTTCATGCAGTGTCATTTCACAGTATCAACTCCATGCTGTGTCAAACGACACCGTTAGCTCAATGTTGTGTCAATCCAACGTATCAGCAACATGCTGTATCGATCCACAGTATCAGTGCCTTGCAGTATCAATCCATAATGTCAACTCCATGCTGTGTGTATCCACATTATCAGCTCCATGCTGCGTCAAGCCTCAGTATCAGCTCCATGCTATGTCAATTCACAGTATCAGCTCCATGCAGTGTCAATCCACAGTGTCAGCTCCATGCTGTGAAATTCGACAGTGTCAACTCCATGCTATGTCTTACCACAGTGTCAGCTCCATGCTGTGTCAATCCACAGTACAGATCTTGCCATGTCAATCCACAGTAAGAATCCATGCTGCGTCAATCCAATGTGTCCGGTCCATGCTGTGGCAATCCACATTTCAGATCCATGCTGCTTCAATCCACGGTGTCAGCTCATGCTGTGTTAATCCACAATGTCAGCACCATGCTCTGTCAATCCACAGTAAAGATCAATGCTCTGTCAATCCACAGGCTCAGTTCACGCTGTGTCAATCCACAGTGTCAGCTCCATGCTGTGTCAATCCACAGTTGAGATCCAACCCTCATCCACAATTCCAATCCATTCTGTGTCAATCCATAGTTCCAGCTCTATGCTGGGTCAATCCACAGTGTCAGCTCCATGCTGTGTTAATCAATAGTGTCAGCTCCATGTTGTGTCAATGCACAGAAGAGATCCATCCCTAATCCACAGGACAGATCCATGCTGTGTCAATGCACAGTTTCAGCTCCATGCTGGGTCAATACACAGTGTCAGCTCCATGCTGCGTTATGCCAGTATCAGATCCATGCTGTGTTAATCAATCTTGTCTGCTCCATGCTGTGTCATTCCACGGTGTCAGCTCCATGCTGTGTTATTCAATAGTCTCACCACCATGCTGTGTCATTCCAAAGTGCCAGCTCCATAATGTGTCATTCCACAATATCAGCACCATGCTGTGTCATTCCACAGTGTCAGCTCCATGCTGTGTCGTTCCACAGTGTCAGATCCATGCTGCGTCAATCCACAGTATCAGCTCCATGCTGTGTCAATCCAGCCAATCAGCTCCATGTACTGTCACTCCACTGCCAGCTCCATGTTTTGTCACTGTGTAAACTTCATGCTGTGTCAATCCAGTGTCAGATCACTGCTGTGTCAAGTCACACTAACAGCTCCATGCTCTGTCAACCCATAGTGTCAGCTCAATGCTATGCCATTCCACAGTGTTTGCTCCATGCTGTGTCAATCCACAGTATCAGCTTCTTGCAGTTTCACTCCACAGTATCAACTCCATGCTGTATCAATGGACAACGTCGGCTCCATGCTGTGTTAATCCACAGTACAGATCCATCCCTACAACACAGCACAGATCCATGATGTGCCATTCCAGTGACAGCTCCATGCTATGTTAATCAATAGTATCAGCTCCATGCTGTGTCATTCCACGCTGTCAGCTCCATGCTGCGTCAATCCATAGTGTCAGCTCAATGCTGTGTCAATCCGCAATATCAGATCAGCCTTGTGCAGTGTTACTCCACAGTATCAACTCCATGCTGTGGCAAACGACAATGTTAGCTCAATGCTGTGTCAAACCATCGTATCAGCAACATGCTGTATCGATCCTCAGCATCAGTGCCTTGCCGTTTCAATCCACAATGTCAACTCCATGCTGTGCGAATCCACATTGTCAGCTCCATGCTGTGTCAATCCACAGTATCAGTTCCATGCTGTGTCAATCCACAGTATCATCGCCATGCTGCGTTAATCCACATGATCAGCTCCATGCCATGTCAATCCAGTGTCAGCACCATGCTGCGTCAATCTACAGTATCAGTGGCATGCTGCATCAATACTCATCATCAGCTCCATGCTGTGTCAAACCAATGTCAGCACCATGCTGCATCAATCCACAGTATCAGCTCCATGCTGTGTCAGTCCACATTATCAGCTCCATGCTATGTCAGTCTACATTATCAGCTCGATGCTTTGTGAAGTGATAGTCTGAACTCCATGCTGCATCAATCCACAGTATCAGGTCCATGCTGTCAGTCCACAGTATCAGCTCCATGCTGTGTATATCCGCAGTGTCGGCTCCATGCTGTGAAATTACAGTGTCAACTCCATGCTATGTTATTCGACAGTGTCAGCTCCATGCTGTGTCAATCCACGTTACAGATCTCTGCAGCTTCAAAACAGTACAGATCCATGCTGGGTGCATCCACAGTGTCAGCTCATGCTGTGTCAATCCACAATGTCAGCTCCATGCTGTGCCAATCCAAAGTGCAGATCCATGCTCTGTCAATCCACAGCGTCAGCTCATGCTCTGTGAAACCACAGTTTCAGCTCCATGCTACGTCATTCCAGTGTTAGCTCCATGCTGTGTCAATCCACAGTACGGATCCATCAGTAATCCACAATAAAGATCCATGCTGTGTCAATCCACAATGTTAGCTCATGCTGTGCCAATCCACAACGTCAGCTCCATGCCGTGTCAATCCACAGTACAGACCATGCTGTGTCAATCCACAATACAGACCATGCTCTGTCAATCCACATTGTCAGCACAAGCTGTCAATCCACAGTGGCAGCTCCATGTTGTGTCCATCCACCGTACATCGATAATCCACAGCACAATTCCAAGCTGTGTCAATCCACAGTGTTAGCTCCTTGCTGGGTCAATCAACAGTGTCAGCTCCATGCTGTGTCATTCCAGTGTCAGCTCCATGGTGCGTAAATCCATAGTGTCAGCTCAAGGCTCTGTCATTCCACATTGTCAGCACTATGCTGTGCCATTCCACAATCGCAGCACCACGGTGTGTCATTCCAAAGTGTCAGCTCCATGCTGTGTCATTCCACAGTGTCAGCACCATGCTGTGTCATTCCACAGTGTCAGCTGCATGCTGTGACAATTCGTAGTTTCAGCTCCATGCTGTGTCAATCCACAGTATCTGCTCCAAGCTCTGTCAATCCATAGTATCAGCTCCATGCTCAGTCATTGCACAGTGTCAGCTCCATTGCTCAGTCATTTCACAGTGTCAGCTCCATGATGTGTCAAACCACAGTATTAGCTTCATGCTGTGTGACTCCACAGTATCAACTCCATGCTGTGTCAGTTGACAACGTCTGCTCAATGCTGTGTCAATCCACAGTATCAGCAATGTGCTGTATCGATCCACAGCATCATTGTCTTGCCGTTTCAATCCACAATGTCAACTCTATCCTGTGTGAATCCACGTTATCAGCTCCATGCTGTGTCAATCCACAGTATCAGATCTATGCTGTGTCAATCCACAGTATCAGATCCAGGTTGTAACAATCCAAAATATCAGCTCCATGCTGTGTCACTCCAGATGTTCAGTTCCATGTTGTGAGAATCCACATTATCAGCCCCATGCGGTGTCAGTCCAAATGATCAGCTCCATACGTGTCAATCCAGTATCAGCTCCATGCTGCATCAATCCACATTAGCAGCAGCATGCTGCATCAAAATCTATCATCAGCTCCATGCTGTGTCAATGCAGTTTCAGCACCATGCTGCATCAATCCACATTATCAGGAGTTTGCTGCATCATCCACTGTATCAGCTCAATGCTGCGTCAGTCCACATTAACAGCTCCATGCTGCGTCAATCCACAGTGTCAGCTCCATGCTGTGTCAAGTCACATTTCAGCATCATGGTATGTCAATCCACAGTATCATGTCCATGCTATGTCAATCCACAGTATCAGCTCCATGCTGTGTCAATTCACAGTATCAGCTCCATTTATGTCAAACCACTGTATCAGCTCCATGCTGTGTCAATCCGTATTGTCAGCTCCATGCTCAGTGATTTCACAGTGTCGGCTCCATGACGTGTCTATCCACAGTATCAGCTCCATGCTGTGTCAATTCACAGTATCAGCTCCATTTATGTCAAACCACTGTATCAGCTCCATGCTGTGTCAAACCACAATGTCAGCTCCATGCTGTGTCAATCCACAGTATAGAACCATGCTGTGTCAATCCACAGTACATCGCTAATCCACAGCACAAATCCAAGTTGTGTCAATCCACAGTGTTAGCTCAATGGTGGGTCAATCAACTGTGTCAGCTCAATGCTCTGTCATTCCACATTGTCAGCACTATGCTGTGCAATTCCACAGTCTCAGCACCATGGTGTGTCATTCCAAAGTGTCAGCCCCATGCTGTGTCATTCCACACTGTCAGCAACATGCTGTGTCAATTCATCGTGTCAGCTCCATGCTCAGTCATTCCACAGTGTCAGCTGCATGCTGTGAAAATTCGCAGTGTCAGCTCCATCTGTGTCAATCCATAGTGTCAGCTCCATGCTGTGTCAATCCACAGTGCAGATCCTGCAGTGTCAAACCTCAGTAGAGATGTATGCTGAGTGAACCAACAGTGTTAGCTCATGCTGTGCCAATCCACAATGTCAGCTCCATGCAGTATCAATCCACAGTACAATTCCATGCTGTGTCAATCCACAGTACATCGCTAATCCACAGCACAGATCCAAGCTGTGTCAACCACAGTGTTAGCTCCATGCTGGGTCAATCAACAGTGTCAGCTCCATGCTGTGTCATTCCAGTGTCAGCTCCATGGTGTGTAAATCCATAGTGTCAGCTCAATGCCCTGTCATTCCACATTGTCAGCACTATGCTGTGCCATTCCACAGTCACAGCCCCGTGGTGTGTCATTACAAATTGTCAGCTCCATGCTCAGTGATTTCACAGTGTCGGCTCCATGACGTGTCTATCCACAGTATCAGCTTCATGCTGTGTGACTCCAAAGTATCAACTCCATGCTGTGTCAATTGACAATGTCAGCTCAGTGCGGTTTCAATCCATGGTATCAGCACGTGCTGA
This sequence comes from Carcharodon carcharias, assembly GCF_017639515.1. Classification (NCBI taxonomy): domain Eukaryota; kingdom Metazoa; phylum Chordata; class Chondrichthyes; order Lamniformes; family Lamnidae; genus Carcharodon; species Carcharodon carcharias. The sequence goes on from NC_054475.1 coordinate 71,560,522, forward strand.
ATAGATCCACAGCATCAGCTTCTTGCCGTTTCAATCCACAGCGTCAATTCCATGCTGTGTGAATCCACATAATCTGCTACATGATGTGTCAATCCACAGAATCAGCATCATGCTGTGTCAATCCACAGTATCAGCTCCATGCTGTGTCAATCCATAGTGTCAGCTCCATGCTCATTCATCCCAAAGTGTCAGCTGCATGCTGTGACAATTCGCAGTGCCAGTTTCATGCGGTGTCAATTCATAGTGTCAGCTCCATGATCAGTCATTTCAAAGTGTCAGCTCCATGATGTGTCAAACCACAGTATCAGCTTCATGCTGTGTGACTCCACAGTATCAACTCCATGCGCTGTCAAGCGACAACGTCAGCTCAATGCTGTGGCATTCCATGATATCAGCAATGTGCTGTATCGATCCACAGCATCAGTGTCTTCCCGTTTCAAGCCACAATGTTGAATCCATGCTGTGTGAATCCATATTATCAGCTCCATGCTGTGTGAATCCACAGTATCAGCTCCATGCTGTGTCAATCCATAGTATCAGCTCCATGCTGTGTCAATCCACAGGTTCAGCTCCGTGCTGTGAGAATCCACATTATCATCTCCATGCTATGTCAATCCACATGATCAGCTCCGTGCGTGTCAATCCAGTATCAGCTCCATGCTGCATCAATCCACATTATCAGCGGCAAGCTGCATCAATATTTATGATCAGCTCCATGCTGTATCAATCCAGTATCAGCACCATGCTGTGTCAATGCACAGTATCAGCACCTTGCTGCGTCAATCCACAGTGTCAGCTCCATGCTGTGTCATGTCACATTTCAGCTTCATGGTACTTCAATCCACAGTATCAGGTCCATGCTATGTCACTCCAAAGTACCAGGTCCATGCTATGTCAATCCACAGTATCAGCTCCATGCTGTGTCAAAGCACAGTGTCAGCTCCATGCTGTGAAATTACAGTGTCAACTCCATGCTATATCATTCCAGTGTCAGCTCCATGCTGTGTCAATCCACAGTGCAGATCCTGCAGTGTCAAACCACATTACAGATCCATGCTTAGTGAATCCACAGTGTCAGCTCATGCTTGCCAATCCACAATGTCAGCTCCATTCTGTGTCAATCCACAGAACAGATCCATGCCGTGTCAATCCACAGTGCCAGCTCCATGGTGTGTAAATCCATAGTGTCAGCTCAATGCTCTGTCATTCCAAAGTGTCAGCTCCATGCTGTGTCAATCCACCTTCTCTGCACAATATCCGCTTCATGCTGTGTCAATCCACAGTATCAGCTCCATGCTCTGTCAATCCACAGTAGCAGCTCTATTCTGTGACAATCCATAGGATCAGCTCCAGGCTGTGTTAATCTACAGCTTCAGCTCCATGTCATGAAAATCCACATTATCAGATCCATGCTGTGTTAATCCACATGATCAGCTCAATGCTTGTCAATCCAGTATCAGCTCCATGCTGCGTCAATCCACAGTATCTGCGGCATGCTGCATCAATATTTATCATCAGCTCCATGATGTGTCAATCCAGTGTCAGCACCATGCTGCATCAATCCACAGTAGCAGCACCATACTGCATCATCCACAGTATCAGCTCTATGCTGTTTCAGTCCACATTACCAGCTCCATGCTGCATCAATCCACAGTGTCAGCTCCATGCTGTGTCAAGTCACATTTCAGCTTCAGTGTTCTTCAATCCAGAGTATTAGGTCCATGCTATGTCAATCCACAGTATCAGCTCCATACTGTATCAATCCACAGTATCAGGTCCATGCTATGTCAATCCACAATATCAGCACCATGCTGTCTCAAACCACAGTGTCATTTCCATACTGTGAATTTACAGTGTCAACTCCATGCTAGGTAATTCCACAGTGTCAGCTCCATGCTGTGTCAATCCACAGTACAGATCCTGCAGTTTCAATCCACAGTACAGAATCATGCTCAGTGAATCCACAGTTTCAGTTCATGCTGTGCCAATCCACAATCACAGCTCCATGCTGTGTCAATCCACAGTACATACTATGCTCTGTCAATCCACAGTATCACCTCAAGCTGTGTCAATCCACAGTACATCGCTAAACCACAGCACAGATCCAAGCTGTGTCAATCAACAGTGTCAGCTCCATGCTGGGTCAATCAACAGTGTCAGCTCCATGCTGTGTCATTCCAGTGTCAGCTCCATGCTGTGTAAATCCATAATGTCAGCACAATGCTCTGTCATTCCACGTTGTCAGCACTATGTTGTGCCATTCCACAGTCTCAGCACCATGGTGCATCATTCCAAAGTGTCAGCCCCATGCTGTGTCATTCCACATTGTCAGCAACATGCGGTGTCATTCCACAGTGTCAGCTGCATGTTGTGACAATTCGCTGTTTCAGCTCCATCCTGTGTCAATCCACAGTAACAGCTTCATGCTGTGTCAATCCATCGTGTCAGCTCCATGCTCAGTCATTCCACAGTGTCAGCTGCATGCTGTGAAAATTCGCAGTGTCAGCTCCATGCTGTGTCAATCCACAAGTACAGTTCCATGCTGTGTCAATCCACAGTACATCGCTAATCCAGAGCACAGATCCAAGCTGTGTCATTCAGTGTTACGCTGCACGCTGCATGAATCCTCATAATCCAAATAATCAGCCCCAAGCTACGTCAGTCCACTGTCAGTTCCATGCTTTGTCAAGTCACAGCGTAAACTCAATGCTGTGTCAATGCACAGTGTCAGCTCCATGCTGTGTCAAGTCACATTTCATCTTCATGGTGCCTCAATCCACAGTATCAGGTCCATGCTATGCCAATCCACAGTATCAGGTCCATGCTATGCCAATCCACAGTACCAGCTCCATACTGTGTCAATCCACAGTATCAGGTCCATACAATGTCAATCCACAGTATCAGCTCCATACTGTATCAAATCACAATGTCAGCTCCATGCTGTGAAATTCAACAGTGTCAACACCATGCTGTGTCAATCCACATCATCAGCTCCATGCTGTGCCAAACCAGTGACAGCACAATGCTGTGTCAACCCGCAGTATCAGCGACATGCTGCTTCAATCCTCATTATCAGCTCCATGATCTGCCAATCCACAATATCAGCTCCATGCTGAGTAAATCCACAGTGTCAGCTCCATGCTGTGAAATTACAGTGTCAGCTCCATGCTGTGAAATTATACAGTATCAACTCCGTGATATGTCATTCCATGGTGTCAGCTCCATGCTGTTTCAATCCGCAGTACACATCCTGCAGTGTCAATCCACTGTACAGGTCCATGCTGTGTCAACACACAGGACAGATCTATGCTGTGTCAATCCACAGTGTCAGCTCATGCTGTGTCAATCCACAATGTCATCTCCATGCTGTGTCTATCCACAGTACAGATCCATGCTGTGACAACCACAGTGACACCTCCATGCTGTGTCAATCCACAATGTCAGCTCTATGATGCTTCAATCCACCTAATCATCTCCAAGCTCTGTCACTCCTCTGTCAGCAACATGCTTTGTCAATTCACAGTGTAAACTCAATGCGAGGTCAATTCACATTCTCAGCTCCATGCTGTGTCAAGTCACACTGCAGCTTCATGGTGCCTCAATCCACAGTATCAGCGCAATGCTGTATCAATCCACAGTATCAGGTCCATGCAATGTCAATCCACAGTATCAGGTCCATGCAATGTCAATCCACAGTATCAGCTCCATGCTGTGTCAATCTACAGTGTCAGATCCATGCTGTGAAATTCAACAGTGTCAGCACCATGCTGTGTCATTCCACTATATCAGCTCCATGCTATGTCATTACACGGTCTCAGCTCCATGCTGAGTCAATCCACAGTATCAGCTCCATACTATGTCAATCCACATTATCAGCTCCATGCTGTGTCAATCCACATTATCAGCTCCATACTGTGTCAATCCACGTTATCAGCTCCATGCTGTGCCAATCCAGTGTCAGCAGCATGCTGCGTCAATCCTCATTATCAGCTCCATGCTATGTCAATCCACAATATCAGCTCCAAGCTGTGAAATAACAGGGCCTGCTCCATGCTGTGTCAATCCACAGAGTCAGCTCCATGGTGTGAAATTATACAGTATCAACTCCATGGTATGTCATTCCAAAGTGTCAGCTCCATGCTGTTTCAATCCACACTACAGACCCTGCAGTGTCAAACCACAGTGTCAACTCATGCTGTGCTAATCCACAATGTCAGCTCCATGCTGTGTCAATCCACAGTGTCAGTTCACGCTGTGTCAATCTACAGTGTCAGCTCCATGCTTTGTCAATCCACATCATCACCTCCATGCTGTGTCAATCCAAGTGATCACCTCCATGCCGTGTCAATCCAGTGTCAGCACCATGCTGTGTCAATCCACAGTCTCAGTGGCATGCTGCATCAATGCTCATCATCAGTTCCATGCTGTGTCAGTCCAGTGTCAGCACCATGCTGCATCAATCTACAGTATCAGCACCATGCTGCGTCAATCCCCAGTCAGTTCCATGCTGTGTCAGTCTACATTATGAGTTCCATGCTGTGTCAATCTACATTATCAACTCCATGCTGTGTCAATCCTGTGTCAGCACCATGCTGCATCAATGCTCATCATCAGCTCCATGCTGTGTCAGTCCAGTGACAGCAACCTGCTACATCAATCTACAGTATCAGCACCATGCTGCGTCAATCCACCGTCAGTTCCATGCTGTGTCAGTCCACATTATGAGCTCTTTGCTGTGTCAATGTACATTATCAGCTCCATGCTGTGTCAATCCACATTATCAGTTCAATCCAGAGTCAGCCCCATGCTGCGTCAATCCTAATTATCAACTCCATGCTGTGTCAATCCTGTGTCAGCACCATGGTGCGTCAATCCACATTATCAGCTCCATGCTGAAACAATTAACAGTGATACCTCCATGCTGTGGCAATCCACAATGTCAGCTCTATGTTGCTTCAATCCACGTAACCAGCTACATGCTCTGTCACTCCACTGCTACCTACATGCTTTGTCAATTCACAGTTTAATCTCAATGCTGTGTCAATCCACCGTCTCAGCTCCATGTTGTGTCAAGTCACATTTCAGCTTCATGGTGCCTCAATCGAGAGTATCAGGTCCATGGTATGCCAATCCACAGTTTCAGCGCCATGCTGTGTCAATCCACTGTATCAGATCCACGAAATGTCATTCCGCATTATCAGCTCCATGCTGTGTCAATCCACAGTATCAGCTCCATGTTGTGTCAATCCACCTTATCAGCTCCAAGCTGTGTGAATCCAGTGTCAGCAGCATGCTGCGTCAATCCTGATTATCAACTCCATGCTGTGTCAATCCTGTGTCAGCACCATGCTGCTTCAATCCACATTATCAGTCCATGCTGAAACAATTAACAGTGATACCACCAAGCTGTGGCAAGCCACAATGTCAGCTCTATGCTGCTTCAATCCACCTAATCAGCTAGATGCTCTGTCACTCCACTGCCAGATACATGCTTTGTCAATTCACAGTTTAATCTCAATGCTGTGTCAATCCACCGTCTCGGCTCCATGCTGTGTCAAGTCACATTTCAGCTTTATGGTGTCTCAATCCAAAGTATCAGGTCCATGGTATGCCAATGGATAGTTTCAGTACCATGCTGTGTCAATTCACTGTATCAGATCCAGGAAATGTCATTCCACATTATCAGCTCCAGGCTGTGTCAACCACAGTGTCAGCTACATGCTGTGAAATTCAACAGTGCAGCACCATGCTTTGCCATTCCACTGTTTCAGCTCCAAGCTGTGTCTTTCCACAGTCTCAGCTCCATGCTGAGTCAATCCAGTGTCAGCACCATTCTGCATAATTCCACTCTATCAGGGGCATGCTGCATCAATCCTCATTATCAGCTCCATGCTAAGTCAATGCACAATATCAGCTCCATGCTCTGTAAATGCACAGTGTCAGCTCCATGCTTTGAAATTACACTGTCTGCTCCATGCTCTGGCAATCCGCATAATCAGCTCCATGCTGTATCAATCCACAGTATCAGCTCCATGCTGTGTCAACACACATTGTCAGCTCCATGCTTTGAAATTCAACAGTGTCAGCGCCATGCTGTGTCATTTCACTGTATCAGCTCCATGCTGTGTAATTCCACAATCTCAGCTCCATGCTGAGTCAATCCACAGTATCAGCACCATACTGTGTCAATCCACATTTTCAGCTCCATGCTGTATCAATCCACATTATCAGCTCCACGCTGTGTCAGTCCAGTATCAGCACAATGCTGCTTCAATCCAGAGTATCAGTGGCATGCTACATCAATGCTCATCATAAATTCCATGCTGTGTCAGTCCAGTGTCAGCACCATGCTGCATCCATCTACAGAATCAGCACGATGCTGCGTCAATTCACAGTCAGTTCCATGCTCTGTCCGTCCACATTTTCAGCTCCATGCTGTGTCAATCTACATTATCAGCTCCATGCTGTGTCAATCCACATTATCAACTCCATGCTGTGTCAATCCTGTGTCAGCACCATGCTGTGTCAATCCACATTATCAGCACCATGCTGAAACAATCAACAGTGATACCTCCATGCGGTGGCAATCCACAATGTCAGCTCTATGATGCTTCAATCCACCTAATCGGCTATGTGCTCTGTCACTCCACAGTCAGTTCAATGCTGTGTCAGTCCACATTATCAGCTCCATGCTGTGTCAATGCAAATTATCAGCTCGATGCTGTGTCAATCCACAGCATAAGCTCCAGGCTGTTACAACCACAATGTCAGCTACATGCTGTGAAATTCAACAGTGCAGCACCATGCTGTGTCATTCCACTGTTTCAGTATCAATCTTTGTCATTCCACAGTCTCAGCTCCATGCTGAGTCAAACCAGTTTCAGCACCATTCTGCGTCAATCCACTCTATGATTGGCACGCTGCATCAATCCTCAGTATCAGCTCCATGCTATGTCAATCCACATTATCAGCTCCATGCTGTGTCAATCCAGTGTCAGCCTCATTCTACGTCAATAATCATTAACAGCTCCATGGGTGTCAATCCACAGTGTCAGCTCCATGCTGTGAAATTATACAGTGCCAACCCCATGATATGTCATTCCACAGTGACAGCTCCCTGCTGTTTCAATCCACAGTACAGATCATGCAGTGTCAATCCACAGTGTCATTTCACGCTGTTTCAATCCACAGTTTCAGCTCCATGCTGGGTCAATCCACAATGTCAGCTCCATGCTGTGTCATTCCAGTGTCAGCTCGATGCTGTGTAAATCAATAGTGACAGCTCCATGCTCCGTCATTCCACAGTGTTAGCTCAATGCTCTGTCCTTCCACATTGTCAGCACCATGCTGTGCCATTCCACAGTCTCAGCGCCACGGTGTGTCATTCCAAAGTATCAGCTCCATACTGTGTCAATCCACATTATCAGCTCCATGCTGTGTCAATCCACATTATCAGCTCCAGACTGTGTCAATCCAGTGTCAGCCTCATTCTACGTCAATAATCATTAACAGCTGCATGCTGTGTCAGTCCATAGTGTCAGCTCCATGCTGTCATTTCATAGTGTCAGCTTCATGACGTGTCAAACCACAGTATGAGCTTCGTGTTGTGTGACTCTATAGTATCAACTCCATGCTGTGTCAATCGACAAAGTCAGCTCAATACTGTGTCAATCCACGGTATCAGCAACATGCTGTATCGATCAACAGCATCAGTGTCTTGCCGTTTCAATCCACAATGTCAACTCCATGCTGTGTGAATCCACATTATCAGCTCCATGCTGTGTCAATCCACATTAGCAGCTCCATGCTGTGTCAAGGCATGGTATCAACTCCATGCTGTGTCAATCCACATGACCAGCTCCATGCAGCATCAATCCATAGTATCAGCGCATGCTGCATCAATGTTCATCGCCAGTTCCATGCTGTGTAAATCCACTGTCAGCACCATGCTGCATCAATCCACAGCATCAGCTCCATGCTGTCTCAGTCCACATTACGAGCTCCATGCTGTGTCATTCTACATTATCAGCTGCATGCTTTGTCATTCCACAGGGTCAGCTCCATGCTGTGTCAATCCACAGTGTCAGCTCCATTCTACGTCTATCCACAATATCAGCTCCATGCTTTTTCAATCCACCCAATCAGCCCCATGTTCAGCAAAACCACTGTCAGCTCCAGGCTTTGTCAAGTCACTGTTTAAACTCCATGCTGTTTCAATCCACAGTGTCTGCTCCATGCTGTGTCAAGTCACATGTCAGCTTCATGGTGCTTCAATCCACAGCAACAGTTCCATGCTATATCAATCCACAGCAACAGCTAAATGCTGTGTCAATCCGCATTATCCGGTCCATACTATGTCAATCCACAGTATCAGATCCATGATGTTTCAATCCACTGTGACAGCTCCATGCTGTGTCAGTCCACAGTGTCTCTCCATGCTGTGAAATTATACAGTGACAAATCCATGCTACGTCATTCCAAAGAGTAAACTACATGCTGTCTCAATCCACAGTACAGATCCTGCAGTGTCAATCCATAGTGCAGGTCCATGCTGTGTCAATCCACAGTATAGATCCATGCTGTGTTAATCCACAGTACAGCTCCATGTTGTGTCAATCCACAATATCAGCTCTAAGCTGCTTCAATCCACCTAATCAGCTCCAAGCTCTGTCACTCCTCTGTCAGCACCATGCTTTGTCAAGTCACAGTGTAAACTCAATGCGAGGTCAATTCACATTCTCAGCTCCATGCTGTGTCAAGTCACACTGCAGCTTTATGGTGCCTCACTCTACAGTATCAGGTCCATGGTATGCCAATCCACAGTATCAGCGCCATGCTGTATCAATCCACAGTATAAGGTCCATGCAATGTCAATCCACAGTATCAGCTCCATGCTGTGTCATTCCACAGCAACAGCGCCATGCTGTGTCAATCCACAGTATCAGCTCCATACTGTGTCAATCCATATTATGAGCTCCATACTGTGTCAGTCCACATTATGAGCTCCATGCTGTGTCAATCTACATTATCAGCTCCATGCTGTGTCAATCCACATTATCAGTTCGATGATGTGTCAATCCAGAGTCAGCCCCATGCTGCGTCAATCCTGAATATCAACTCCATGCTGTGTCAATCCTGTGTCAGCACCATGTTGCTTCAAGCCACATTATCAGCTACATGCTGAAACAATCAACAGTGATACCTCCATGCTGTGGCAATCCAGATTGTCAGCTCTATGCTGCTTCAATCCACCTACGCAGCTACACGCTCTCTCACACCACTGTCAGCTCCATCCTTTGTCAAGTCACAGTTTAATCTCAATGCTGTGTCAATCCACAGTCTCAGCTCCATGCTGTGTCAAGTCACATTTAAGCTTTATGGTGCCTCAATCCAGAGTATCAGGTCCATGGTATGCCAATCTACAGTTTCAGCGACATGCTGTGTCAATTCACATTATCAGATCCATGAAATGTCAATCCACATTTCCAGCTCCAGGCTGTGTCAACCACAGTGTCAGCTACATGCTGTGAAATTCAACAGTGCAGCACCATGCTGTGTCATTCCACTGTTTCAGTTCCAAACTGTGTCATTCCACAGTCTCAGCTCCATGCTGAGTCAATCCAGTGTCAGCACCATTCTGCGTCAATCCACTCTATCAGGGGCATGCTGCATCAATCCTCATTATCAGCTCCGTGCTATGTCAATCCACAATATCAGCTCCATGCTGTGTAAATGCCCAGTGTCAGCTCTATGCTGTGAAATTACACTGTCTCCTCCATGCTCGGGCAATCTACATTATCAGCTCCATGCTGTGTCAATCCACATTATCAGCTCCATGCTGCGTCAATCCACAATATAAGCTCCATGCTGTGTCAACCCACAGTGTCAGCTCCATGTTTTGAAATTCAACAGTGTCAGCATCATGCTCTGTCATACCACTGTATCAGCTCCATGCTGTGTCATTCCACAGTCTCAGCTCCATGCTGACTCAATCCACAGTATCGGCTCCATACTGTGTCAATCCACATTATCAGCTCCATGCTGTGTCAATACACATTATCAGCTCCACGCTGTGTCAATCCAGTGTCAGCACCATGCTGCATCAATCCACAGTATCAGTGGTATGCTGCATCAAGGCTCATCATCAGCTCCATTCTGCGTTAGTCCAGTGTCAGCACCATGCTGCATCAATCTACAGTATCAGCACCATGCTGCGTCAATCCACACTCGGTTCCATGCTGTGTCAGTCCACATTATCAGCTCCATGCTGTGTCAATCTACATTATCAGCTCCATGCTGTGTCAATCCACATTATCAACTCCATGCTGTGTCAATCCAGTGTCAGCACCATGCTGCTTCAATAAACATTATCAGCACCATGCTGAAACAATCAACAGTGATACTTCCATGCTGTGGCAATCCACAATGTCAGCTCTATGCTGCTTCAATCCACCTAATCAGCCACATGTTCTGTTACTCAACTGTCAGCTACATGCATGGTCTAGTCACAGTTTAATCTCAATGCTGTGTCAAACCACAGTCTCAGCTCCATGCTGTGTCAAGTCACATTTCAGCTTCATGGTGCCTCAATCCAGAATATCAGGTCCATGGTATGCCAATCCACAGTTTCAGCGCCATGCTGTGTCAATCCACAGTGTCAGAACCATGTAATGTCAATCCACATTACCATCTCCAGGCTGTGTCAACCACAGTGTCAGCTACATGCTGTGAAATTCAACAGTGCAGCACCATGCTGTGTCATTCCGCTATTTCAGCTCCAAGCTGTGTCATTCCACAGTCTCAGCTCCATGCTGTGTCAAACCAGTGTCAGCACCATTGTGCGTCAATCAACTCTATCAGGGGCACGCGGCATCAATCCTCAGTATCAGCTCCATGTTATGTCAATCCACAATATCAGCTCCATGCTGAGTATATGCACAGTGTCAGCTCCATGCTGTGAAATTATATTGTCTGTTCCATGCTCTGTCAATCCACATTATCAGCTCCATGCTGCGTCAATCCACAGTATCAGTGGCATACTGCATCAATGCTCATCATCAGCTCCATGCTGCATCAGTCCAGTGTCAGCACCATGCTGCATCAATCTACATTATCAGCACCATGCTGCATCAATCCACAGTCAGTTCCATGCTGTGTCAGTTCACATTATCAGCTCCTTGCTGTGTCAATGTACATTATCAGCCTCATGCTGCGTCAATCCTCATTATCACCTCCATGCTGTGTCAATCCTCTGTCAGCACCATGGTGCGTCAATCCACATTATCAGCTCTATGCTGAAACAATCAATAGTGATACCTCCATGCTGTGGCAATCCACAATGTCAGCTCTATGCTGTTTCAATCCACCTAATCAGCCACATGCTCTGTCATTCCACTGTCAGCTCCATGGTGTGTCAGTCCACATTATCAGCTCCATGCAGTGTCAATCTACATTAACAGCTCCATGCTGTGTCAATCCATATTATCAGTTCGATGATGTGTGAATCCAGTGTCCGACCCATGCTGCGTCAATCCTCATTATCAACTCCGTGCTGTGTCAATCCTCTGTCAGTGCCATGCTGCGTCAATCCACATTATCAGCTCCATGCTGAAACAATCAACAGTGATAATTCCATGCTGTGGCAATCCACAATGTCAGATCTATGCTGCTTCAATCCACCTCATCAGCCACATGCTCTATCACACCACTGTCAGCTCCATGCTTTGTCAACTCACAGTTTAATCTCAATGCTGTGTCAATCCACAGTCTCAGCTCCATGCTGTGTCGTCACATTTCAGCTTCATGGTGCCTCAATCCAGAGTATCAGGTCCATGGTATGCCAATCCACAGTTTCAGCACCATGCTGTGCCAATCCACAGTATCAGATCAATGAAATGTTAATCCACATTATCAGCTCCAGGCTGTGTCAACCACAGTGTCAGCTAAATACTGTGAATTTCAACAGCGCAGCACCATGCTGTGTCATTCCACTGTTTCAGTTCCAAGCTGTGTCATTCCACAGTCTCAGCTCCATGCTGAGTCAATCCAGTGTCAGCACCATTCTGCGTCAATCCACTCTATCAGGGGCATGCTGCATCAATCCTCAGTATCAGCGCCATGCTATGTTAAAGCACAATATCAGCTGCATGCTGAGTGAATTCACAGTGTCAGCTCCATGCTGTGAAATTACATTGTCTGTTCCATGCTCTGTCAATCCACCTTATCAGCTCCATGCTGTGTCAATCCACATTATCACCTCCATATTGTGTCAATCGACATTATCAGCTCCATGCTGTGTCAATCCACATTATAAGCTCCCTTCTGTGTCAATCCAGTGGCAGCAGCATGCTACATCAATAATCATTAACAGCTCCATGCTATGTCAATCCACGATATCAGCACCATGCTGTGTCAATCCACAGTGTCAGTTCCATTCTGTGAAATTATACAGTGTCAACCCCATGATATGTCATTCCACAGTGTCAGTTCCATGCTGTTTCAATCCACAGTACAGATCATGCAGTGTCAATCCACAGTGTCAGTTCACGCTGTGTCAATCCACAGTATCAGCGCCATGCTGTGTCAACCCACAGTATCAGGTCCATGCACTGTCAGTCCACAGTATCAGCTCCATGCTGTGTCAACCCACAGTGGCAGATCCATGCTGTGAAATTCAACAGTGTCAGCATCATGCTGTGTCATTCCAGTGTCAGCTCAATGCTGTGTTAATCAATAGTGACAGCTCCATGTTCCGTCATTCCACAGTGTTAGCTCAATGCTCTGTCAATCCATATTATCAGCTCCAGGCTGTGTCAATCCAGTTTCAGCCTCATTCTACGTCAATAATCATTAACAGCTGCATGCTCTGTCAGTCCATAGTGTCAGCTCCATGCTCAGTCATTTCACAGTGTCAGCTTCATGACGTGTCAAACCACAGTATGAGCTTCGTGCTGTGTGACTCTACAGGAGCAACTCCATGCTGTGTCAATCGACAACGTCAGCTCAATGCTGCGTCAATCCACGGTATCAGCAACATGCTGTATCGATCAACAGCATCAGTGTCTTGCCGTTTTAATCCACAATATCAACTCCATGCTGTGTGAATCCACATTAGCAGCTCCATGCTGTGTCAAGGCACGGTATCAACTCCATGCTGTGTCAATCCACATGACCAGCTCCATGCAGGGTCAATCCATAGTATCAGTGGCATGCTGCATCAATGTTCATCAGCAGTTCCATGCTGTGTAAATCCAGTGTCAGCACCATGCTGCATCAATCCACAGCATCGGCTCCATGCTGTGTCAATCCACCTAATCAGCCCCATGCTCTGCAAAACCACTGTCAGCTCCATGCTTTGTCACGTCACATGTCAGCTTCATGGTGCTTCAATCCACAGCACCAGTTCCATGCTATATCAATCCACAGTATCAGCACCTTGCTGTGTCAGTCCACATTACGAGCTCCATGCTTTGTCATTCTACAGTGTCAGCTCTATGCTGTGTCAATCCACAGTGTCAGCTCCATGCTGTGTCAATCCACCTAATCAGCCCCATGCTCTGCAAAACCACTGTCAGCTCCATGATTTGTCAAGTCACTGTGTAAACTCCATGTTGTGTCAATCCACAGTGTCCGCTCCATGCTGTGTCAAGTCACATGTCAGCTTCATAGTGCTTCAATCCACAGCACCAGTTCCATGCTATATCAATCCACAGCAACAGCTACATGCTGTGTCAATCTGCATTATCAGGTCCATGCTATGTCAATCCACAGTATCAGATCCATGATGTTTCAATCCACAGTGACAGCTCCATGTTATGTCAGTCCACAGTGTCTCTCCATGCTGTGGAATTATACAGTGACAAAGCCATGCTATGTTATTCCAAAGAGTAAACTACATGCTGCGTCAATCCACAGTACAGATCCTGCAGTGTCAATCCACAGTACAGGTCCATGCTGTGTCAATCCACATTACAGATCCATGCTGTGTCAATCCACAGTTAAGCTCCATGCTACGTCAATCCACAGTGTCAGCTCCATGGTGTGAAATTATACAGTATCAAGTCCATAATATATCATTCCACAGTGTCAGCTCCATGCTGATTCAATCCACAGTACAGCTCCTTCTGTGTCAAACCACCGTGTCAGCTCATGCTGTGCTAATCCACAATGTCAGCTCCATACTTTGTCAATCCTCATCATCAGCTCCATGCTGTGTCAATCCAAATGATCACCTCCATGCCGTGTCAATCCACTGTCAGCACCATGCTGCATCAATCCACAGTATCAGTGGCATGCTGCATCAAAGCTCATCATCAGCTCCATGCTGTGTCAGTCCAGTGTCAGCACCATGCTGCATCAATCTACAGTATCAGCACCATGTTGAGTCAATCTACAGTCGGTTCCATGCTGTGTCAGTCCACATTATGAGCTCCATGTTGTGTCAATCTACATTATCAGCTCCATGCTGTGTCAATCCACATTATCAGTTTGATGATGTGCCAATCCAGAGTCAGCCCCATCCTCGTCAATCCTGATTATCAACTCCATGCTGTGTCAATCCTGTGTCAGCACCATGCTGCTTCAATCCACATTATCATCTCCATGCTGAAACAATCAACAGTGATACCTCCATGCTGTGGCAATTCACAATGTCAGCTCTATGCTGCTTCAATCCACCTCATCAGCTACATGTTCTGTCACTCCACTGCCAGCTACATGCTTTGTCAATTCACAGTTTAATCTCAATGCTGTGTCAATCCACAGTCTCAGCTCCATGCTGTGTCAAGTCACATTTCAGATTATGGTGCCTCAATCCAGAGTATCAGGTCCATGGTATGCCAATCCACAGTTTCAGCGTCATGCTGTGTCAATCCACAGTATCAGATCCATGAAATGTTAATCCACATTATCAGCTCCAGGCTGTGTCAACCACAGTGTCAGCTACATGCTGTGAAATTCAACAGTGCAGCACCATGCTGTGTCATTCCACTGTTTCAGTTCCAAGCTGTGTCATTCCACAGTCTGAGCTCCATGCTGAGTCAATCCAGTGTCAGCACCATTCTGCGTCAATCCACTCTATCAGGGGCACGCTGCATCAGTCCTCAGTATCAGCTCCATGCTATGTCAATCCACAATATCAGCTCCATGCTGTGTAAATGCACAGTATCAGCTCCATGCTGTGAAATTATACTGTTTGCTCCATGCTCTGGCAATCCACATCACCAGCTCCATGCTGTGTCATACACATTATCTGCTCAACACTGTGTCATTCCACATTATCAGCTCTATGCTGTGTCAATCCACATTAACAGCTCCATGCTACGTCAGTCCACAATATCACCACAATGCTGTGTAAATCCACAGTGGCAGCTCCATGCTGTGAAATTACATGGCCTGCTTCATGCTGTGTCAATCCACAGTGTCAGCTCCATGCTGTGAAATTATACTGTGTCAAACCCATGATATGCCATTTCAAAGTGTCAACTCCATGATGTTTCAATCCACAGTACAGATCATGCATTGTCAATCCACAGTGTCAGCTCCATGGTGTGTCAATCCACAGTACATCGCTAATCCACAGCACAGATCCAAGCTGTGTCAATCCACAGTATCAACTCCATGCTGGGTCAATCCACAATGTCAGCTCCATGCTGTATCAATCCAGTATCAGCTCGATGCTGTGTTAATCAATAGTGATAGTTCCATTCTGCGTCATTCCACAATTTCAGCTCAATGCTCTGTCATTCCACATTGTCCGCACCATGCTCTGCCATTCCACATTATCAGGACCTTGCTGCATCAATCCACAGCATCAGCTCCATGCTGTGTCAGTCCAAATTACGAGCTCCGTGCTGTGTCATTCCACATTATCAGCTCCATGCTTTGTCATTCCACAGTGTCCGCTCCATGCTGTGTCAAGTCACCTGTCAGCTTCATGGTGCTTCAATCCATAGCACCAGGTCCATGCTACATCAATCCACAGCAACAGCTACATGCTGTGTCAATCCACATTATCAGGTCCATGCTATTTTAATCCACAGTACAGATACATGCTGTGTCAATCCACAGTACAGCTCCATGCTGCATCAATCCACAGTCTCACCTCCATGCTGTGTAATTATTCAGTTTCAACTCCATGCTAAGTCATTCCAAAGTGTCAACTACATGCTGTGTCAATCCACAGTACAGGCCATGCTCTGGCAATCCACAGTGTTAGCTCCAAGCTGGGTCAATCCACAGTTTCAGCTCCATGCTGTGTCATTCCAGCATCAGCTCAATGCCGTATTAATCAATATGTCAGCTCCATGCTGTGTCATTCCACGGTGTCTGCTCCATGCTGTGTCAAGCCATAGTGTCAGCTAAATGCTCCGTCATTCCACAGTTTCAGCTCAATGCTCTGGCATTCAACATTGTCAGCACCATGCTTTGCCATTCCACAGTCTCAGCACCACGGTGTATCATTCCAAAGAGTCAGCTCCATCCTGTTTCAATCCACCTTCTCAGCACCATGGTGTATCATATCAAAGGGTCAACTCCATCCTGTGACATTACACATTGTCAGCACCATGCTGGGTCAATATACAGTGTCAGCTCCATGCTGTATCATTCCAACGTCAGCTCGATGCTGTGTTAATCAATATGTCAGCTCTATGCTGTGTCATTCCACGGTGTCAGCTCCATGCTGTGTCAAAGCATAGTGTCAGCTAAATGCTCCATCATTCCACAGTTTCAGCTCAATGCTCTGTCATTCCACATTGTCAGCACTGTGTTGTGCCATTCCACAGTCTCAGCACCACGATGTGTCATTCCAAAATGTCAGCTCCATGCTGTTTCAATCCACCTTCTCAGCACCGTGGTGTATCATATCAAAGGGTCAATTCCATCCTGTGACATTACACAGTGTCAACACAATGCTGTGTCATTCCACAGTGTCAGCTGCATGCTCTGTCAGCCCATAGTGTCAACTCCATGCTCAGTCATTTCAAATTGTCAGCTCCATGCTGTGTCAAACCATAATGTCAGCTCAATGTTCTGTCATTCCACAGTGTCAGCTCAATGCTCTGTCATTCCACATTGTCAGCACCATGCTCTGCCATTCCACATTATCAGGACCTTGCTGTGTCAATCCACAGCATCAGCTCCATGCTGTGTCTGTCCAAATTACGAGCTCCATGCTGTGTCATTCTACTTTATCAGCTCCATGCTTTGTCATTCCACAGTAGCAGCTCCATGCTGTGACAATCCACAGTATCAACTCCATGCTGTGTCAATCAACAGTATCAGCGACATGCTGCATCAATATTCTTCACCAGCTCCCTGCTGTTTCAATCCAGTGTCAGCACCATGCTGCATCAATCCACAGTATCAGCACCTTGCTGCATCAATCAAAGGCATCAGCTCCATGCTGTGTCAGTCCACATTATTAGCTCCATGCTGTGTCATTCTACATTATCAGCTCCATGCTTAGTCAGGGCACAGACTGAACTCCATGCTGTGTCAATCCACAGTGTCATCTCCATGCTGTGTCAAGCCAAATTTCAGCTTCATCGTACTTCAATACACACTATCAGATCCATGCTTTGTCACTCCACAGTATCAGCTCCATGCTGTGTCAATCCCCAGTATCGGGTACATGCTATGCCACTCCACAGTTCTAGCTCCATGCTGTGTCAAACCACAGTGTCTGCTCCATGCTCTGTCAATCCACAGTGCAGAACCTGCAGTGTCAATCCACAGTACAAATCCATGCAGTGTCAATCCACAGTACAGATCCATGCTGAGTGAATCCACAGTGTCAGCTCATGCTGTGCCAATCCACAATGTCAGTTCCATGCTGCATCAATCCACTTTACCAGCTCCATACTGTGTCAATCCATATTATCAGCTCCATGCTGTGTCAATCGACATTAACAGCTCCATACTTTGTCAATCCTCGTTATCAGCTCCATGCTATTTCAATCCACAATATCAGCACCATGCTGTGTCATTCCACGGTGTCAGCTCCATGCTGTGTCAAAGCATAGTGTCAGCTAAATGCTCCATCATTCCACAGTTTCAGCTCAATGCTCTGTCATTCCACATTGTCAGCACCGTGCTGTGCCATTCCACAGTCTCAGCACCACGATGTGTCATTCCAAAATGTCAGCTCCATGCTGTTTCAATCCACCTTCTCAGCACCATGGTGTATCATATCAAAGGGTCAATTCCATCCTGTGACATTACACAGTGTCAGCACCGTGCTGTGTCATTCCACAGTGTCAGCTGCATGCTCTGTGAGCCCATAGTGTCAACTCCATGCTCAGTCATTTCAAATTGCCAGCTCCATGCTGTGTCAAACCAGAATGTCAGCTCAATGTTCTGTCATTCCACAGTGTCAGCTCAATGCTCTGTCATTCCACATTGTCAGCACCATGCTCTGCCATTCCACATTATCAGGACCTTGCTGCGTCAATCCACAGCATCAGCTCCATGCTGTGTCAGTCCAAATTATGAGCTCCATGCTGTGTCATTCTATTTTATCAGCTCCATATTTGTCATTCCACAGTAGCAGCTCCATGCTGTGACAATCCACAGTATCAACTCCATGCTGTGTCAATCCACATGATCAGCTCCATGCCATGTCAATCCACTGTCAGCAGCATGCTGTGTCAATCCACAGTATCAGCGACATGCTGCATCAATATTCTTCACCAGCTCCCTGCTGTTTCAATCCAGTGTCAGCACCATGCTGCATCAATCCACAGTATCAGCACCTTGCTGCATCAATCAAAGGCATCAGCTCCATGCTGTGTCAGTCCACATTATGAGCTCAATGCTGTGTCAATCTACATTATCAGCTCCATGCTTAGTCAAAGCACAGACTGAACTCCATGCTGTGTCAATCCACAGTGTCATCTCCATGCTGTGTCAAGCCACATTTCAGCTTCATCGTACTTCAATACACAGTATCAGGTCCATACTGTGTCAATCCCCAGTATCAGGTCCATGCTATGCCACTCCACAGTTTTAGCTCCATGCTGTGTCAAACCACAGTGTCTGCTCCTGCTCTGTCAATCCACAGTGCAGAACCTGCAGTGTCAATCCACAAAACAGATCCATGCTGTGCCAAGCCGCAGTGTCAGCTCCATGCTCTGTCAATCCACAGTACAAATCCATGCAGTGTCAATCCACAGTACAGATCCATGCTGAGTGAATCCACAGTGTCAGCTCATGCTATGCCAATCCACAATGTCAGTTCCAATGCTGCATCAATCCACATTATCAGCACATGCTGTGTCAATCGACATTAACAGCTCCATACTTTGTCAATCCTCGTTATCAGCTCCATGCTATTTCAATCCACAATATCAGCACCATGCTGTATCAATCCATAGTGTCAGCTCCATGCTCTGAAATTATACCGTGTCAGCTCCACGATATGTCATTCCTCAGTGTCAGCTCCATGCTGTTTCAATCCACAGTACAGATCCTTAAGTGTCAATCCACAGTACAGATCCATGCTGAGTGAATCCACAGTGTGAGCCCATGCTGTGCCAATCCACAATGTCAGTTCCATGCTGCGTCATTCCACTTTACCAGCTCCATACAGTGTCAATCCACATTATCAGCTCCTTGCTGTGTCAATCCACATTAACAGCTCCATACTTTGTCAATCCACATTATCAGCTCCATGCTATTTCAAACCACAATATCAGCACCATGCTGTGTCAATCCATAGTGTCAGCTCCATGCTCTGAAATTATCCAGTGTCAACTCCATGATTTGTCATTCCTCAGTGTCAGCTCCATGCTGTTTCAATCCACAGTACAGATCCTGCAGTGTCAATCCACAGTGTCAGTTCACGCTGTGTCAATCCACAGTGTCAGCTCCATGGTGTGTCAATCTACAGTACATCGCTAATCCACAGCACAGATCCAATCTGTGTCAATCCACAGTGTTAGCTCCATGTTGGGTCAATCCACAGTGTCAGCTCCGTGGTGTGTCAATCTACAGTACATCGCTAATCCACAGCACAGATCCAATCTGTGTCAATCCACAGTGTTAGCTCCATGTTGGGTCAATCCACAGTGTCAGCTCCATGCTGTATCATTCCAGTGTCAGCTCGATGCTGTGTTAATCAATAGTGTCAGCTCCATGCTGTGTCATTACACGGTTTCAGCTCAATGCTGTGTCAAACCATAATGTCAACTCAATGCTCTGACATTCCACAGTGTCAGCTCAATGCTCTGTCATTCTACATTGTCTTCACCATGCTGTGCCATTCCACAGTCTCATTACCACGGTGTGTCATGCCAACATGTCAACTCCATGCTGTGTCAATCCACCTTCTCAGCACAATGTTGTATCATTCCAAACGGTGAACTCAAAGCTGTCATTACACAGTGTCAGCACCATGCTGTGTCATCCCACAGTGTCAGCTGCATGCTGTGTCAGTCCATAGTGTCAGCACCATGCTAAGTCATTTCACTAAGTCAGTTGCATGACGTTTCAAACCACAGTATCAGCTTCGTGCTGTGTGACTCTACAGTATCAACTCCATGCTGTGTCAATCGACAACATCAGCTCAATGCTGTGTCAATCCACAGTATCAGCAACGTGCTGTATCGATCGACAGCATCAGTGTCTTGCCGTTTCAATACACAATGTCAACACCATGCTGTGTGAATCCACATTATCAGCTCCATACCGTGTCAATCCACTGTCAGCAGCATGCTGCGTCAATCCACAGTATCAGCGGCATGCTACATCAATATTCATCACCAGCCCCATGCTGTGTCAAACCAGTGTCAGCACCATGCTGCATCAATCCACAGTATCAGCACCTTGCTGCGTCAATCCACAGCATCAGCTCCATGCTGTGTCAGTCCACATTACAAGCTCCATGCTGTGTCATTCTACATTATCAGCTCCATGCTTTGTCATTCCACAGTGTCAGCTCCATGCCATGTCAATCCACAGTGTCAGCTCCATTCTGCATCTATCTACATTATCAGATCCATGCTGTGTCAATCCACCTAATCAGCCCCATGCTCTGCAACTCTACTGTCAGCTCCATGATTTGTCAAGTCACTGTGTAAACTCCATGCTGTGTCAATCCACAGTGTCCGCTCCATGCTGTGTCAAGTCACATGTCAGCTTCATGGTGCTTCAATCCACCGCAGCAGGTCAATGCTATTTCAATCCTGTGTCAATCCGCATTATCACGTAAATGCCATGTCAATCCACAGTATGAGATCCATGATGATTCAATCCGCAGTGATAGCTCCATGCTGCGTCAATCCACAGTGTCTCTCCTTGCTATGAAATTATACAGTGTCAACTCCATGCTATGTCATTCCAAAATGTCAACTACATGCTGTGTCAATCGACAGTGCAGATCCTGCAGTGTCAATCCATAGTACAGGTCCATGCTGTGTAAATCCACAGTATCAGCTCCATGCTATGTCAATCCACAGTACAGATCCATGCTGTGTCAATCCACAGTACAGCTCCATGCTGCGTCAATCCAATGTAAGCTCCATGCTATGAAATTATACACTGTCAACTCCATGCTATGTCATTCCAAAGTGTCAACTCCATGCTGTGTCAATCCACAGTACAGACCATGCTCTGTCAATCCACAGTGTCAGTTCACGCTGTGTCAATCCATAGTGTCAGCTCCATGCTGTATCAATCCACAGTACATCCCTGATCCACAGCACAGATCCAAGCTGTGTCAATCCACATTGTTATCTCCATGCTGGGTCAATCCACAGTGTCAGCTCCATGCTGTGTCATTCCAGTATTAGCTCGATGCTGTTTTAATCAATAGTTTCAGCTCCATGCTGTGTCATTCCACGGTGTCAGCTCCATGATGTGTCAAACCATAGTGTAAGCTCAATGCTCCATCATTCCACAGTGTCAGCTCAATGCTCTGTCATTCCACATTGTCAGCACCATGATGTGCCATTCCATGGTCTCAGCACCACGGTGTGTCATTCCAAAGTGTCAGCTCCTTGCTGTGTCAATCCACCTTCTCAGCACGATGGTGTATCATTCCAAAGGGTCAACTCCATGCTGTGACTTTACACCGTGTCAGCACCATGCTGTGTCAATCCACAGTACAGCTCCATGCAGTGTCAATCCACAGAACAGATCCATGCTGTAACAATCCACAGTATCAGCTGCATGTTGTGTCAATCCACAGAACAGATCCATGCTGTGTCAATCCACAGTGTCAGCTCACACTGTGTCAATCCACAGTGTCAGCTCCATGCTGTGCAATCCACAGTACAGATCCAAGCTGTGTCAATCCATTATCAGCACCATGCTGCAACAATCCACAATATCAGCACCTTGCTGCTTCAATCCACAGCATCAGCTCCATGATGCGTCAGTCCACATTACGAGCTCCATGCTGTGTCAATCTACATTATCGGCTCCATGCTTTGCCAAGGCACAGTATGAACTCCATGCTGCATCAATCAACCTTCTCAGCACCATGCTGTATCATTCCAAAGGGTCAACTCCATGCTGTGTCTTCCACAGTGTCAGCTGCATGCTGTGTCAATCCATAGTGTCAGCCCCATGCTCAGTCATTTCACAGTATCAGCTCCATGATGTATCAATCCACAGCATCAGCTTCGTGCTGTGTGACTCGACAGTATCAACTCCATGCTCTGTCAATCGACAACGTCAGCTCACTGCCGTGTAAATCCACGGTATCAGCAACATGCTGTATCGGTCCACAGCATCAGTGTCTTGCCGTTTCAATCCACAATGACAACTCCATGCTGCGTCAATGCACAGAATCAACTCCATGCTGTGTCAATCCAAATGACCAGCTCCATGCCGTGTCAATCCACAGTATCAGTGGCATGCTGCATCAATGTTCATCACGAGGTCCATGCTGTGTAAATCCAGTGTCAGCACCATGCTGCATCAATCCATAGTATCAGCACCTTGCTGCGTCAATCCACAGCATCAGCTCCTGCTCTGTCATTCCACATTAGGAGCTCCATGCTGTGTCATTCTACATTATCAGCTCCATGCTTTGTCAATCCACAGTGTCAGCTCCATGCTGTATCATTCCAGTGTCAGCTCGATGCTCTGTTAATCAATAGTGTCAGCTCCATGCTGTGTCATTCCACGGTGTCAGCTCCATGCTCTGTCAAACCATAAGGTCAGCTCAATGCTCCGTCATTCCACAGTGTCAGCTCAATGCTCTGTCATTCCACGTTGTCAGCACCACGGTGTGTCATTCCAAAGTATCAGCTCCATGCTCTGTCAATCCGTATGCTCAGCACCATGCTTTATCATTCCAAAGGGTCAACTCCATGCTGTGTCATTACACAGTGTCAGCACCATGCCGTGTCATTCCACAGTGCCAGCTTCATGCTCTGTCAGTCCATAGTGTCAGCTCCATGCTCAGTCATTACACAGTGTTTGCTCCATGACGTGTCAAACCACAGTATGAGCTTCGTGCTGTGTGACTCTACAGAATCAACTCCATGCTGTGTCAAAGGACAACGTCAGCTCAATGCTGTGGCAATCCACGGTATCAGGAACATGCTGTATCGATCCACAGCATCAGTGTCTTGTCGTTTCAATCCACAATGTCAACTCTCTGCTGTGTGAATCCACAGTAGCAGCTCCATGCTGTGTCAATGCACAGTATCAACTCCATGCTGTATCAATCCACAGCAACAGGTCCATGCCGTATCAGTCCACACAACGAGCTCCATGCTGTTTCAATCTACATTATCAGCTCCATGCTTAGTCAAGGCACAGTCTGAATTCCATGCTGTGTAAATCAACAGTATCAGATCCATGCTGTGTCAAACCACAGTGCTCCATGCTGTGAAATTACAGTGTCAACTCTATGTACGTCATTCCACAGTGTCTGCACCATGCTGTGTTAATTAACAGTGCAGATCCTGCAGTGTCAATCCACAATACAGATCCATGCTGCGTCAATCCACAGTGTGAGCTCCATGCTGTGAAATTATTCAGTGTCAACTCAATGCGATGTCATTCCAAAGTGTCAACTACATGCTGTGTCAGTCCACGTTACGAGCTCCATGCTGTGTCAATCCATTGTCAGCTCCATGCTGTGTCAAGTCACATTTCAGCTTCATGGTACTTCAATCCACAGTATTAGGTCCATGTTATGACAATCCACAGTATCAGCTCCTTGCTGTGTCAATCCACACTATCAGGTCCATGCTATTTCACTCCACAGTATCAGCTCCAAGCTGTGTCAAACACATGTGTCTGCCCCATGCTGTGAAATAACAGTGTCACCTCCATGCTATGACATTCCACAGGTTCAGGTCCATGCTGTGCCAATCCACACCACAGATCCATGCTGTGTTAATCCACAGTACAGATCTATGCAGTGTCAATCCGCAGTACAGATCCATGCTGAGTGAATCCATAGTGTCAGCTCATGCTATGCCAATCCACAATGTCAGCTCCATGCTGCATCACCCACAGTGTCAGCTCCATGCTGTGAAATTATACAGTGTCAACTCCATGCTGTGTCTTTCCGAAGTGTCAACTACATGCTGTGTCAATCCAGAGTACAGAACTTGCAGTGTGCATCCACAGTACAGGTCCATACTGTGTCAGACCACAGTGTCAGCTCCATGCTGTGTGAATCCACAGTATCAGCTCCATGCTGTTTCAATCCATTGTGTCAGATCCATGCTCAGTCATTTCACAATGTCAGCTCCATGATGTGTCAATCCACAGTATCAGCTTGGTGCTCTGTGACTACAAAGTATCAACTTGCTGTGTCAATCGACAACATCAGCTCAATGTTGTGTAAAGCCACGGTATCAACAACGTGCTGTATGAACCACAGCATCAACGTCTTGCCGTTTCAATCCACAATGTCAACTCCATGCTGTGTGGATCCACGTTATCAGCTCCATGCTGTGTCAATCCACAATATCAGCTCCATGCTGTGTCAATCCATAGTATCAGTTCCATGCTGTGTCAATACACATGATCAGCTCCATGCCATGTCAATCCAGTGTCAGCAGCATGCTGCGTCAATCCACAGAATCAACGGCCCGCTAAATCAATATTCATCACCAGCTCCCTGCTGTTTCAATCCAGTGTCAACACCATACTGCGTCAATCCACTCTATCAGCGGCACGCTGATTCAATGCTCATTATCAGCTCCATGCTACAGCAATCCACTGTATCAGCTCTATGCTGTATCAATCCACAGTGTCAGCTCCATGTTGTGAAATTACAGTGTCAGCTCCATGCTGTGTCAATCCACATGATCAGCTCCATGCCGTGTCAATTCAGTGTCAGACCATGCTGCATCAAACCATAGCATCAGCACCTTGCGTCAATGCACAGCATCAGCTCCATGCTGTGTCAGTCCACATTATGAGCTCCATGCTGTGTCAAGTCACATTTCAGTTTATTGGTACTTCAATCCACAGTATCAGGTCCATGCAATGTCAATCCACAGTATCAGCCCCATGCTGTGTCAATCCACAGTATCAGGTCCATGCTATTTCAATCCACAGTACCGATCCATGCTGTGTCAATCCACAGTACAGCTCCATGCTGCGTCAATCCACTTTGTCAACTCCATGCTATGTCATTCCAAAGTGTCAACTCCATGCTGTGTCATTCAACAGTGTCAGCACCAGGCTGTGTCAATCCATAGTATCAACTCCATGCTCTGTCATTCCATAGTATCAGCTCCAGGCTGAGTCAATCCACAGGATCAGTTCCATGTTGTGTCAATCCACATTATCAGCTCCATGCTGCATCAATATTCACCACCAGCTCCATGCAGTGTCAATCCAGTATCAGCACAATGTTGCATCAATCCACAGTATCAGCAGTTGCTGTGTCAATGCACAGCATCAGCTACATGCTGTGTCACTCCACATTACGAGTTCCATGCTGTGTCAATCCACGGTGTCAGGTCCATGGTGTGTAACTCCATAGTATCAGCTCAATGCTCTGTCATTCCAAATTGTGAGCACCATGCTGTGCCATTCCACATTCTCAGCAACATGGTGTGTCATTCCAAATTGTCAGCACTATGCGGTATCAATCCACGTTCTCAGCACCATGGTGTATCATTCCAAACTGTCGACTCCATGCTATGTCATTCAACACTGTCAGCACCAGGCAGTGTCAATCCACAGGATCAGTTCCATGCTGTGTCAATCCACATGATCAGCTCCATGCCGTTTCAATCCAGTGTCAGCAGAATGCTGCGGCAATCCACAGAGTCAGCGGCATGCTGCATCAATATTCATCACCAGCTCCATGCTGTGTCAATCCAGTGTCAGCACCATGCTGCATACAGTCCACAGTTTCAGCACCTTGCTGCGTCAATCCACAGCATCATCTCCATGCTGTGTCAGTCCACATTACGAGCTCCATGCGGTGTCAATCTACATTCTCAACTCCATGCTTTGTCAAGGCACTATCGGAACTCCATGCTGTGTCAATCTACAGTGTCAGCTGTGTCAAGTCACATTTCAGCTTCATGGTACTTCAATCCACAGTATCAGCTCCATGCTATGTCAAACCACAGTATCAGCTCCATGCTGTGTCAATCCACTGGATCAGGTCCATGCTATGTAACTCCACAGTATTAGCCCCATGCTGTGTCAAACCACGGTTTCTGCTCCATGCTGTGAAATTACGGTGTAAACTCCATGCTATGTCATTCCACAGTGTCAGCTCCATGCAGTGTCAATCCACAATGCAGATCCTGCAGTGTCAATCCACACTACAGCTCAATGCTTTGTCAATCCACAGTGTCTGCTCATGCTGTGCCAATCCACAATGTCATCTCCATGCTGTGTCAATCGACAGTGCCAGCTCTATGCTTCGTGCTGTGTGACCCCACACTATGAACTCCATGCTGTGTCAATCGACAACGTCAGCTCAATGCTATGTCAGTCCTCGGGATCAGCAACGTGCTGTATCGTCTTGCCCTTTCAATCCACAATGTCAACTCCATGCTGTGTGAATCCACATTATCAGCTCCATGCTGTGTCAATCCAGAGCAGCTGCTCCATGCTGTGTCAATCCACAGTATCAACACCATGCTGTGACGATCCATACTATCAGCTCCAGGCTGAGTCAATCCACAGAATCAGTTCCATGTTGTGACAATGCTCATTATCAGCTCCATGCTGTTTGAATCCACAAGATCAGCTCCATGCCATGTCAATCCAGTGGCAGCAGCATGCTGCTTCAATCCACAGCATCAGTGGCATGCTGCATCAATATTCATCAACAGCTCCATGCTGTGTCAATATAGTGTCAGCACCATGCTGCATCAATCCAAAGCATCAGCACCTTGCTTCAATCCACAGCATCAGCTCCATGCTGTGTCAGGCCACATTACCAGCTCCATGCTGTGTCAATCTACATTATCAGCTCCATGCTGTGTCAAGTCAAAGTCTGAACTCCATGCTGTGTCAATCCACAGTGTCAGCTCCATGCTGTGTCATTCCATGGTGTCAGCTCCATGGTGTGTAAATCCATGGAGTCAGATGAATGTTCTGTCAATCCAAATTGTCAGTACCAGGCTGTGCCATTCCACAGTTTCAGCAACACTGTGTCATTCCAAAGTGTCAGCTCCATCCTGTGTCATTCCACAGTGTCAGCTGCATGCTGTGACAATTCACACTTTCAGCTCCATGCTGTTTCAATCCACAGTATCAGCTCCATGCTGTGTCAATCCATAGTGTCAGCTCCATGATGTGTCAAAGCACAGTATCAGCTCCGTGCTGTATGATTCTACAGTATCAACTTCATGCTGTGTCAATCGACAACGTCAGCTCAATGTTGTGTCAATCCACGGATTCAGCAAATTGCTGTATTAATCCCCAGCATCAATGTCTTACCGTTTCAATCCACAATGTCAACTCCATGCTGTGTGAATCCACATTATCAGCTCCATGCTGTTTCAATCCAGAGCAGCTGCTCCATGCTGTGTTATTCCGCAGTATCAATTCCATGCTGTGACAATCCACATTATCAGCTCCATGCAGTTTGAATCCACAAGATCAGCTCCATGCCATGTCAATCCAACGTAAGCAGCATGCTGCGTCAATCCAAAGTATCAGCGGCATGCTGCATCAATATTCATCACCAGCTCCATGCTTTGTCAATCCAGTGTCAGCACCATGCTGCATCAATCCACAGCAACAGCACTTTGCGTCAATCCACAGCATCAGCTCCATGCTGTGTCAGTCCACATTACCAGCTCCATGCTGCGTCAATCTACATTATCAGCTCCATGCTGTGTCAATCCAGAGCAGCTGCTCCATGCTGTGTTGTTCCACAGTATCAACTCCATGCTCCGTCATTCCTTAGAATCAGCTTCAGACTGATTCAATCCACAGGATCAGTTCCATGTTGTGACAATCCACATTATCAGCTCCATGCTGTGTCAATCCACGTGATCAGCTCCATGGCGTGTCAATCCAGCGTCAGCAGCATGCTGCGTCAATCCACAGAATCAGCGGCATGCTGCATCAATATTCATCATCAGCTCCATGCTGTTTCAATCCAGTGTCAGCACAATGCTGCATCAGTCCACAGTATCAGCACCTTGCTGCATCAATCCGCAGCATCAGCACCACGCTGCGTCAGTCCACAGCATCAGCTCCATGCTGTGTCAACCTACATTATCAGCTCCATGCTTTTCAAGTCACAGTCTGAACTCCATGCTGTGTCAATCCACAGTGTCAGCTCCATGCTGTGTCAATCCACAGTATCAGCCATGCTGTGTCAATACACAGTATCAGTTCCATTCTATGTCAATCCACAGTATCAGCTCCAGGCTGTGTCAATCAACAATGTCAGCTCCATGCTGTGAAATTATACAATGTCAACTCTATGCCAAGTCATTCCAAAGTGTCAACTACATGCTGAGTCAATCCACAGTACAGACCATGCTCTGTCATTCCACAGTGTCACCTCACACTGTGTCAATCCACAGTACATCGCTAATCCACAGCACAGATCCAAGCTGTGTCAATCCACAGTGTTATCCCCATGCTTGGTGAATCTACAGTGTCAGCGCCATGCTTTGTCATTCCAGTGTCAGCTCGATGCTGTGTTAATCAATAGTGTCAACTCCATGCTGTGTCATTCCACGTTGTCAGCTCCATGGTATGTAAATCCATAGTGTCAGCTCAATATTCTGTCAATACAAATCGCCAGCACCATGCTGTGCCATTCCACAGTCTCAGAAACACGGTGTGTCATTCCAAAGTGTCAGCTCCATGCTGTGTCAAGTCAAAGTTCAGCTTCATGGTACTTTAATCCACAGTATCAGCTCCATGCTGTGTCAATCCAGTGTCAGCACCATGCTGCATCAATCCACAGTATCAGCACCTTGTTGCGTCAATCCACAAAATCAGATCCATGCTGTGTCAGTCCACAATACCAGCTCGATGCTTTGTCAAGGCACAGGCTGATTACCATGCTGTGTCAATCTACAGTGTCAGCTCCTTGCTGTGTCAAGTCACATTTCAGCTTCATGGTACTTTAATCCACAGTATCAGGTCCATGCTATGTCAATCCACAATGTCAGCTCAATGCTGCGTCAGTCCACAGTATCAGGTGCATGCTATGTCACTCCACAGTATCAGCTCCAAGCTGTGTCAAACCGCAGTGTCAGCTCCATGCTGTGAAATTATACAGTGTCAACTCTATGCTGTATCATTCCAAAGTGTCAACTACATGCTGTGTCATTCCACAGTACAGATACTGCAGTGTCAATCCACAGTACAGGTCTATGCTGTGTCAATCCACAGTACAGATCCATGCCGTGTTCAACCACAGTACAGATCCAGGCAGCGTCCATCCACAGTACCGACCATGCTCTGTCATTCCACAGTATCAGCTCACGCTGTGTCAATCCACAGTGCCAGCTCCATGCTGTGTCAAGTCACATTTCAGCTTCATGGTACTTTAATCCACAGTATCAGGTCCATGCTATGTCAATCCACAGTATCAGCTCCATGTTGTGTCAATCCCCAGTATCAGGTCCATACTATGTCAATCCACAGTATCAGCTCCATGCTGTTTCAAACCACAGTGTCTGGTCCATGCTGTTTCCATCCACAATACAGATCCATGCTCTGTCAATCCACAGTACAGATCCATGCTGAGGGAATCCACAGTGTCACCTCATGCTGTGCCAATCCGCAATGTCAGCTCCATGCTATGTCACTCCACAGTATCAGCTCCATGCTGTCTCAAACCACAGTGTCAGCTCCATGCTGTGAAATTATACAGTGTCAACTCTATGCCGTATCATTCCAAATTGTCAACTACATGCTGTGTCATTCCACAGTAGAGATCCTGCAGTGACAATCCACAGTACAGGACCATGCTGTGTCAATCCACAGTACAGATACATGCTGTCTTCACCCACAGTACAGATCCATGCTGTGTCAATGCACAGTACAGACCACGCTCTGTCAATCCACAGTATCAGATCACGCTGAGTCAATCCACATTTTCACATCCATGCTCTGTTAATCCACAGTACATCACTAATCCACAGCACAGATCCAAGCTCTGTCAATGCACAGTGTTAGCTCCATGCTGGGTACAACCACAGTGTCAGCTCCATGCTGTGTCATTCCACATTATCAGCTCCATGCTGTGTCAAACCAAATGATCAGCGCCATGCAATGTCAATCCAGTGTCAGCAGTGTACTACGTCAGTCCACAGTATCAGCGGCATGCTGCATCAATGTTCATCACGAGCTCCATGCTGTGTAAATCCAGTGTCAGCACCATGCTGCATCAATCCATAGTATCAGCACCTTGCTGCGTCAATCCACAGCATCAGCTCCTGCTCTGTCATTCCACATTAGGAGCTCCATGCTGTGTCATTCTACATTATCAGCTCCATGCTTTGTCAATCCACAGTGTCAGCTCCATGCTGTATCATTCCAGTGTCAGCTCGATGCTCTGTTAATCAATAGTGTCAGCTCCATGCTGTGTCATTCCACGGTGTCAGCTCCATGCTGTGTCAAACCATAAGGTCAGCTCAATGCTCCGTCATTCCACAGTGTCAGCTCAATGCTCTGTCATTCCACGTTGTCAGCACCACGGTGTGTCATTCCAAAGTATCAGCTCCATGCTCTGTCAATCCGTATGCTCAGCACCATGCTTTATCATTCCAAAGGGTCAACTCCATGCTGTGTCATTACACAGTGTCAGCACCATGCCGTGTCATTCCACAGTGCCAGCTTCATGCTCTGTCAGTCCATAGTGTCAGCTCCATGCTCAGTCATTACACAGTGTTTGCTCCATGACGTGTCAAACCACAGTATGAGCTTCGTGCTGTGTGACTCTACAGAATCAACTCCATGCTGTGTCAATGGACAACGTCAGCTCAATGCTGTGGCAATCCACGGTATCAGGAACATGCTGTATCGATCCACAACATCAGTGTCTTGTCGTTTCAATCCACAATGTCAACTCTCTGCTGTGTGAATCCACAGTAGCAGCTCCATGCTGTGTCAATGCACAGTATCAACTCCATGCTGTATCAATCCACAGCAACAGGTCCATGCCGTATCAGTCCACACAACGAGCTCCATGCTGTTTCAATCTACATTATCAGCTCCATGCTTAGTCAAGGCACAGTCTGAATTCCATGCTGTGTAAATCCACAGTATCAGATCCATGCTGTGTCAAACCACAGTGCTCCATGCTGTGAAATTACAGTGTCAACTCTATGTACGTCATTCCACAGTGTCTGCACCATGCTGTGTTAATTAACAGTGCAGATCCTGCAGTGTCAATCCACAATACAGATCCATGCTGTGTCAATCCACAGTCTCAGCTTCATGCAGTTTCAATCCACAGTACAGATCCTGCAGTGTCAATCCATAGTGTCAGCTCATGCAGTGCTAATCCACAATGTCAGCTCCATGCTGTGTCAATCCACAGTACAGATCCATGCTGTGCCAATCCACAGCGTCAGCTCACGCTGTGTCAATCTACAGTTTCAGCTCCATGCTGCATCAATATTCATCACCAGCTCCATGCTGTGTCAATCCAGTCTAAGCACCATGCTGCATCAATCCACAGTGTCAGCACCTTGCTGTGTCAATCAACAGCATCAGCTCCATGCTGTGTCAGTCCACATTATGATTTCCATGCTGTGTCAATCTACATTATCAGCTCCATGCTTTGCCAAGGCACAGTATGAACTCCATGCTGTGTCAATCCACAGTGACAGCTCCATGCTGTGTCATTCCACAGCGTCAGCGGCATCCTGTATCAGTGTATAGTGTCGGCTCCATGCTCAGTCATTTCACAATGTCAACCCCATGACGTGTCACACCACAGTATCAACTTCGTGCTGTGTGACTCTACATTATTAACTCCATGCTCTGTCAATCGACAACGTCAGCTCAATGCTGTGTGAATCCACGGTATCAGCAGCATGCAGTATCCATCCACAGCATCAGTGTCTTGCCGTTTCGATCCACAATGTTAACTCTATGCTGTGTGAATCCACATTATCAGCTCCATGCTTTGTCAATACACAGTATCAACGCCATGCTGTGTCAGTTCCACATGATCAGCTCCATGCCGTGTCAAGCCACTGTCAGTGGCATACTGCATCAATATTCATCACCAGCTCCCTGCTGTGTCAATCCAATGTCAGCACCATGCTGCATCAATCCACAGTATCAACACCTTGCTGCATCAGTCCACAGCATCAGCTCCATGCTGTGTCAGTCCACATTACAAGCTCGATGCTGTGTCATTCTACATTATCAGCTCTATGCTTTGTCAATCCACAGTGTTAGCTCCATGTTGTGTCAATCCACAGTGTCAGCTCCATACTGTATCATTCCAGTGTTAGCTCGATGCTGTGTTAATCAACAGTGTCAGCTCCATGCTGCATCACTCCATGGTGTCAGCTCCATACTGCATCAAAGCATAATGTCAGCTCAATGCTCTGTCATTCCACAGTTTCAGCTCAATGCTCTGTCATTCCACATTGTCAGCAAAACGGTGTGTCATTCCAAAGTATCAGCTCCATGCTGTTTCAATCCACCTTCTCAGCACCATGGTGTATCACTCCAAAGGGTCAACTACATGCTGTGTCATTACACAGTGTCAGCATCGTGCTGTGTCATTCCACAGTGTCAGCTGCATGCTGTGTCAAACCACAGTATGAGCTTCGTGCTGTGTGACTCTACAGTATCAACTCCATGCTGTGTCAATCGACAACGTCGGCTCAATGCTGTGTCAATCCACGGTATCAGCAACGCGCTGTATCGATCAACAGCATCAGTTTCTTGCTGTTTCAATCCACAATGTCAACTCCATGCTGTGTGAATCCACATTATCAGCTCCATGCTGTGTCAATCCACATTAGCAGCTCCATGCTGTGTCAATGCAAAGTATCAACTCCATGTTGTGTCAATCCACAGCAACAGCTCCATGCCGTGTCAGTCCACACAACGAGCTCCATGCTGTGTCAATCTACATTATCAGTTCCATGCTTAGTCAAGACACAGTCTGAACTCCATACAGTGTCAATCCACAGTATCAGCTCCATGCTGTGTCAAACCACAGTGTCTGCTCCATGCTGTGAAATTACAGTGTCAACTCCATGCTACGTCATTCCACAGTGTCTGCTCCATGCTGTGTTAATGCACAGTGCAGATGCTGCAGTGTCAATCCACACAACAGATCAATGCTGGTTCAATCCACAGTGTCAGCTCCATGCTGTGTCAATCCACAGTAGAGATCCATGCAGTGTCAATCCACACTACAGATCCATAATGAGTGAATCCACAGTGTCAGGTCATGCTCTGCCAATCTACAATGTCAGCTCCATGCTGCGTCAATCCACAGCGTCAGCTCCATGCTCTGAAATTATACAGTGTCAACTCCATGATATGTCATTCCACAGTGTCAGCTCCATGCTGTTTCAATCCACAGTAGAGATCCTGCAGTGTCAATCCACAGTGTCAGCTCATGCAGTGCTAATCAACAATGTCAGCTCCATGCTGTGTCAATCCACAGTACAGATCCATGCTGTGCCAATCCACAGCGTCAGCTCCATTTTACATCAATATTCATCACCAGCTCTGTGCTGTGTCAATCCAGTGTAAGCACCATGCTGCATCAATCCATAGTATCAGCACCTTGCTGCATCAATCCACAGCATCAGCTCCATGCTGTGTCAGTCCACATTAAGAGCTCCATGCTCAGTCAATCTACATTATCAGGTCCATGCTTTGCCAAGGGAAAATATGAACTCCATGCTGTGTCAATCCACAGTGACAGCTCCATGCTGTGTCCAGACACATTTCAGCTTCATTGTACTTCAATCCACAGTATCAGGTCCATGCTATGCCAATCCACACTATAAGCTCCATGCTGTGTCAATCCAACTTCTCAGCACCATGCTGTATCATTCCAAAGGGTCAACTCCATGTTGTGTCATTACACAGTGTCAGCACCATGATGTGTCATTCCACAGTGTCAGCACCATGCTGTGTCATTCCATAGTGTCAGTTCCATGCTCAGTCATTTCACAGTGTCAGCTCCATGACATGTCACACCACAGTATCAGCTTCATGCCATGTGACTCTACAGTATCAACCCCATGCTGTGTCAATCGACAACGTCAGCTCAATACTGTGTCAATCCACGGTATCAGCAACATGCTGTATCCATCCACTTCATCAGTGTCTTGCCGGTTCAGTCCACAATGTCAACTCTATGCTGTGTGAATCCACATTATCAGCTCTATGCTGTGTCAATCCACAGTATCAGCAAAGGGCTGTATCGATCCACAGCATCAGTGTCTTGCCGTTTCAATACACAATGTCAACTCCATGCTGTGTGAATCCACATTATCAGCTCCATGCTGTGTCAATCCAAAGTAGCAGCTCCATGCTGTGTCAATGCAAAGTATCAACTCCATGTTGTGTCAATCCACAGCAACAGCTCCATACCGTGTCAGTCCACACAACGAGCTCCATGCTGTGTCAATCTACATTATCAGTTCCATGCTTAGTCAAGACACAGTCTGAACTCCATACAGTGTCAATCCACAGTATCAGCTCCATGCTGTGTCAAACCACAGTGTCTGCTCCATGCTGTGAAAGTACATTGTCAACTTCATGCCAAGTCATTCTACAGTGTCTGATCCATGCTGTGTTAATGCACAATATCAGCAACGTGCTGTATCGATCCACAGCATCAGTGTCTTGCCGTTTCAATACACAATGTCAACACCATGCTGTGTGAGTCCACATTATCAGCACAATGCTGTATCAATCCACTTGATGAGCCCCATGCCGTGCCAATCCACTGTCAGCAGCATGCTGCTTCAATCCACAGTATCAGCGGCACGTTGCATCAATATTCATCACCAGCTCCCTGCTGTGTCAATCCAGTGTCAGCACCATGCCGCATCAGTCTACAGTATCAGCATTTGCTGCGTCAATCCATAGCATCAGCTCCATGCTGTGTCAGTCCACATTACGAGCTCGATGCTTTGTCATTCTACATTATCTGCTCTATGCTTTGTCATTCCACAGTGTCAGCTCCATGCTGGATCAATCTACATTGTCAGCTCCATACTGTATCATTCCAGTGTTAGCTCAGTGCTGTGTTAATTAATAGTGTCAGCTCCATTCTGCATCATTCCACGGTGTCAGCTCTATGCTGTGTCAAAGCATAATGTCAGCTCAATGCTCCATCATTCCACAGTGTCAGCGCAATGCTCTGTCATTCCACATTGTCAGCAACACGGTTTGTCATTCCAAAGTATCAGCTCCATGCTGTGTCAATCCACCTTCTCAGCACCATGGTGTATCACTCCAAAGGGTCAACTACATGCTGTGTCATTACACCGTGTCAGCACCGTGCTGTTTCATTCCACAGTGTCAGCTGCATGCTGTGTCAGTCCATAATGTCAGCTCCATGCTCAGTCATTTCACAGTGTCAGCTCCATGACGTGTCAAACCACAGTATGAACTTCGTGCTGTGCCAGTCCACAGTGTCAGCTCACACTGTGTCAATCTACAGTGTCAGCTCCATGCTACATCAATATTCATCACCAGCTCCGTGCTGTGTCAATCCATTATAAGCACCATGCTGCATCAATCCATAGTATCAGCACCTTGCTGCATCAATCCACAGCATCAGCTCCATGCTGTGTCAGTCCACATTAAGAGCTCCATGCTGTGTCAATCTACATTATCAGGTCCATGCTTTGCCAAGGGAATATATGAACTCCATGCTGTGTCAATCCACAGTGACAGCTCCATGCTGTGTCAAGACATATTTCAGCTTCATAGTACTTCAATCCACAGAATCAGGTCCATGCTATGCCAATCCACAGTATCAGCTCCATGCTGTTTCAATCCATTGTGTCAGCTCCATGCTCAGTCATTTCACAATGTCAGCTCCATGATATGACAATCCACAGTATCAGCTTGGTGCTCTGTGACTACAAAGTATCAACTTGCTGTGTTAATC
Organism: Carcharodon carcharias; assembly: GCF_017639515.1. Taxonomy (NCBI): domain Eukaryota; kingdom Metazoa; phylum Chordata; class Chondrichthyes; order Lamniformes; family Lamnidae; genus Carcharodon; species Carcharodon carcharias. Next base: position 71,597,042 of record NC_054475.1, read on the forward strand.
GACAAAGTCAGCTCAATGCTGTGTAAAGCCACGGTATCAACAACGTGCTGTATCGAACCACAGCATCAACATCTTGCCGTTTCAATCTACAATGTCAACTCCATGCTGTGTGAATCCACGTTATCAGCTCCATGCTGTGTCAATCCACAGTATCAGCTCCATGCTGAGTCAATGCACAGTATCAGCTCCATGCTGTGTCAATCCATAGTATCAGCTCCATGCCATGTCAATCTAGTTTCAGCAGCATGCTGCGTCAATCCACAGAATCAACGGCCTGCTGCATCAATATTCATCACTAGCTCCCTGCTGTTTCAATCCAGTGTCAACACCATGCTGCGTCAATCCAATGTATCAGCGGTACGCTGAGTGAATCCTCATTATCAGCTCCATTTTACGTCAATCCAATGTATCAGCTCCATGCTGCGTCAATCCACAGTGTGAGCTCCATGCTGTGAAATTATTCAGTGTCAACTCAATGCGATGTCATTCCAAAGTGTCAACTACATGCTGTGTCAGTCCACGTTACGAGCTCCATGCTGTGTCAATCCATTGTCAGCTCCATGCTGTGTCAAGTCACATTTCAGCTTCATGGTACTTCAATCCATAGTATTAGGTCCATGTTATGACAATCCACAGTATCAGCTCCTTGCTGTGTCAATCCACACTATCAGGTCCATGCTATTTCACTCCACAGTATCAGCTCCAAGCTGTGTCAAACACATGTGTCTGCCCCATGCTGTGAAATAACAGTGTCACCTCCATGCTATGACATTCCACAGGTTCAGGTCCATGCTGTGCCAATCCACACCACAGATCCATGCTGTGTTAATCCACAGTACAGATCTATGCAGTGTCAATCCGCAGTACAGATCCATGCTGAGTGAATCCATAGTGTCAGCTCATGCTATGCCAATCCACAATGTCAGCTCCATGCTGCATCACCCACAGTGTCAGCTCCATGCTGTGAAATTATACAGTGTCAACTCCATGCTGTGTCTTTCCGGAGTGTCAACTACATGCTGTGTCAATCCAGTGTACAGAACTTGCAGTGTGCATCCACAGTACAGGTCCATACTGTGTCAGACCACAGTGTCAGCTCCATGCTGTGTGAATCCACAGTATCAGCTCCATGCTGTTTCAATCCATTGTGTCAGATCCATGCTCAGTCATTTCACAATGTCAGCTCCATGATGTGTCAATCCACAGTATCAGCTTGGTGCTCTGTGACTACAGAGTATCAACTTGCTGTGTCAATCGACAACATCAGCTCAATGTTGTGTAAAGCCACGGTATCAACAACGTGCTGTATGAACCACAGCATCAACGTCTTGCCGTTTCAATCCACAATGTCAACTCCATGCTGTGTGGATCCACGTTATCAGCTCCATGCTGTGTCAATCCACAATATCAGCTCCATGCTGTGTCAATCCATAGTATCAGCTCCATGCTGTGTCAATCCATAGTATCAGTTCCATGCTGTGTCAATACACATGATCAGCTCCATGCCATGTCAATCCAGTGTCAGCAGCATGCTGCGTCAATCCACAGAATCAACGGCCCGCTAAATCAATATTCATCACCAGCTCCCTGCTGTTTCAATCCAGTGTCAACACCATACTGCGTCAATCCACTCTATCAGCGGCACGCTGATTCAATGCTCATTATCAGCTCCATGCTACAGCAATCCACTGTATCAGCTCTATGCTGTATCAATCCACAGTGTCAGCTCCATGTTGTGAAATTACAGTGTCAGCTCCATGCTGTGTCAATCCACATGATCAGCTCCATGCCGTGTCAATTCAGTGTCAGACCATGCTGCATCAAACCATAGCATCAGCACCTTGCGTCAATGCACAGCATCAGCTCCATGCTGTGTCAGTCCACATTATGAGCTCCATGCTGTGTCAAGTCACATTTCAGTTTATTGGTACTTCAATCCACAGTATCAGGTCCATGCAATGTCAATCCACAGTATCAGCCCCATGCTGTGTCAATCCACAGTATCAGGTCCATGCTATTTCAATCCACAGTACCGATCCATGCTGTGTCAATCCACAGTACAGCTCCATGCTGCGTCAATCCACTTTGTCAACTCCATGCTATGTCATTCCAAAGTGTCAACTCCATGCTGTGTCATTCAACAGTGTCAGCACCAGGCTGTGTCAATCCACAGTATCAACTCCATGCTCTGTCATTCCATAGTATCAGCTCCAGGCTGAGTCAATCCACAGGATCAGTTCCATGTTGTGTCAATCCACATTATCAGCTCCATGCTGTTTGAATCCACAAGATCAGCTCCAGGCGATGTCAGTCCAGTTTCAGCAGCATGCTGTGTCAATCCACAGTATCAGCGGCATGCTGCATCAATATTCACCACCAGCTCCATGCAGTGTCAATCCAGTGTCAGCACAATGTTGCATCAATCCACAGTATCAGCAGTTGCTGTGTCAATGCACAGCATCAGCTACATGCTGTGTCACTCCACATTACGAGTTCCATGCTGTGTCAATCCACGGTGTCAGGTCCATGGTGTGTAACTCCATAGTATCAGCTCAATGCTCTGTCATTCCAAATTGTGAGCACCATGCTGTGCCATTCCACATTCTCAGCACCATGGTGTATCATTCCAAACTGTCGACTCCATGCTGTGTCATTCAACACTGTCAGCACCAGGCAGTGTCAATCCACAGGATCAGTTCCATGCTGTGTCAATCCACATGATCAGCTCCATGCCGTTTCAATCCAGTGTCAGCAGAATGCTGCGGCAATCCACAGAGTCAGCGGCATGCTGCATCAATATTCATCACCAGCTCCATGCTGTGTCAATCCAGTGTCAGCACCATGCTGCATACAGTCCACAGTTTCAGCACCTTGCTGCGTCAATCCACAGCATCATCTCCATGCTGTGTCAGTCCACATTACGAGCTCCATGCGGTGTCAATCTACATTCTCAACTCCATGCTTTGTCAAGGCACTATCGGAACTCCATGCTGTGTCAATCTACAGTGTCAGCTGTGTCAAGTCACATTTCAGCTTCATGGTACTTCAATCCACAGTATCAGCTCCATGCTATGTCAAACCACAGTATCAGCTCCATGCTGTGTCAATCCACTGGATCAGGTCCATGCTATGTAACTCCACAGTATTAGCCCCATGCTGTGTCAAACCACGGTTTCTGCTCCATGCTGTGAAATTACGGTGTAAACTCCATGCTATGTCATTCCACAGTGTCAGCTCCATGCAGTGTCAATCCACAATGCAGATCCTGCAGTGTCAATCCACACTACAGCTCAATGCTTTGTCAATCCACAGTGTCTGCTCATGCTGTGCCAATCCACAATGTCATCTCCATGCTGTGTCAATCGACAGTGCCAGCTCTATGCTTCGTGCTGTGTGACCCCACACTATGAACTCCATGCTGTGTCAATCGACAACGTCAGCTCAATGCTATGTCAGTCCTCGGGATCAGCAACGTGCTGTATCGTCTTGCCCTTTCAATCCACAATGTCAACTCCATGCTGTGTGAATCCACATTATCAGCTCCATGCTGTGTCAATCCAGAGCAGCTGCTCCATGCTGTGTCAATCCACAGTATCAACACCATGCTGTGACGATCCATACTATCAGCTCCAGGCTGAGTCAATCCACAGAATCAGTTCCATGTTGTGACAATGCTCATTATCAGCTCCATGCTGTTTGAATCCACAAGATCAGCTCCATGCCATGTCAATCCAGTGGCAGCAGCATGCTGCTTCAATCCACAGCATCAGTGGCATGCTGCATCAATATTCATCAACAGCTCCATGCTGTGTCAATATAGTGTCAGCACCATGCTGCATCAATCCAAAGCATCAGCACCTTGCTTCAATCCACAGCATCAGCTCCATGCTGTGTCAGGCCACATTACCAGCTCCATGCTGTGTCAATCTACATTATCAGCTCCATGCTGTGTCAAGTCAAAGTCTGAACTCCATGCTGTGTCAATCCACAGTGTCAGCTCCATGCTGTGTCATTCCATGGTGTCAGCTCCATGGTGTGTAAATCCATGGAGTCAGATGAATGTTCTGTCAATCCAAATTGTCAGTACCAGGCTGTGCCATTCCACAGTTTCAGCAACACTGTGTCATTCCAAAGTGTCAGCTCCATCCTGTGTCATTCCACAGTGTCAGCTGCATGCTGTGACAATTCACACTTTCAGCTCCATGCTGTTTCAATCCACAGTATCAGCTCCATGCTGTGTCAATCCATAGTGTCAGCTCCATGATGTGTCAAAGCACAGTATCAGCTCCGTGCTGTATGATTCTACAGTATCAACTTCATGCTGTGTCAATCGACAACGTCAGCTCAATGTTGTGTCAATCCACGGATTCAGCAAATTGCTGTATTAATCCCCAGCATCAATGTCTTACCGTTTCAATCCACAATGTCAACTCCATGCTGTGTGAATCCACATTATCAGCTCCATGCTGTTTCAATCCAGAGCAGCTGCTCCATGCTGTGTTATTCCGCAGTATCAATTCCATGCTGTGACAATCCACATTATCAGCTCCATGCAGTTTGAATCCACAAGATCAGCTCCATGCCATGTCAATCCAACGTAAGCAGCATGCTGCGTCAATCCAAAGTATCAGCGGCATGCTGCATCAATATTCATCACCAGCTCCATGCTTTGTCAATCCAGTGTCAGCACCATGCTGCATCAATCCACAGCAACAGCACTTTGCGTCAATCCACAGCATCAGCTCCATGCTGTGTCAGTCCACATTACCAGCTCCATGCTGCGTCAATCTACATTATCAGCTCCATGCTGTGTCAATCCAGAGCAGCTGCTCCATGCTGTGTTGTTCCACAGTATCAACTCCATGCTCCGTCATTCCTTAGAATCAGCTTCAGACTGATTCAATCCACAGGATCAGTTCCATGTTGTGACAATCCACATTATCAGCTCCATGCTGTGTCAATCCACGTGATCAGCTCCATGGCGTGTCAATCCAGCGTCAGCAGCATGCTGCGTCAATCCACAGAATCAGCGGCATGCTGCATCAATATTCATCATCAGCTCCATGCTGTTTCAATCCAGTGTCAGCACAATGCTGCATCAGTCCACAGTATCAGCACCTTGCTGCATCAATCCGCAGCATCAGCACCACGCTGCGTCAGTCCACAGCATCAGCTCCATGCTGTGTCAACCTACATTATCAGCTCCATGCTTTTCAAGTCACAGTCTGAACTCCATGCTGTGTCAATCCACAGTGTCAGCTCCATGCTGTGTCAATCCACAGTATCAGCCATGCTGTGTCAATACACAGTATCAGTTCCATTCTATGTCAATCCACAGTATCAGCTCCAGGCTGTGTCAATCAACAATGTCAGCTCCATGCTGTGAAATTATACAATGTCAACTCTATGCCAAGTCATTCCAAAGTGTCAACTACATGCTGAGTCAATCCACAGTACAGACCATGCTCTGTCATTCCACAGTGTCACCTCACACTGTGTCAATCCACAGTACATCGCTAATCCACAGCACAGATCCAAGCTGTGTCAATCCACAGTGTTATCCCCATGCTTGGTGAATCTACAGTGTCAGCGCCATGCTTTGTCATTCCAGTGTCAGCTCGATGCTGTGTTAATCAATAGTGTCAACTCCATGCTGTGTCATTCCACGTTGTCAGCTCCATGGTATGTAAATCCATAGTGTCAGCTCAATATTCTGTCAATACAAATCGTCAGCACCATGCTGTGCCATTCCACAGTCTCAGAAACACGGTGTGTCATTCCAAAGTGTCAGCTCCATGCTGTGTCAAGTCAAAGTTCAGCTTCATGGTACTTTAATCCACAGTATCAGCTCCATGCTGTGTCAATCCAGTGTCAGCACCATGCTGCATCAATCCACAGTATCAGCACCTTGTTGCGTCAATCCACAAAATCAGATCCATGCTGTGTCAGTCCACAATACCAGCTCCATGCTTTGTCAAGGCACAGGCTGATTACCATGCTGTGTCAATCTACAGTGTCAGCTCCTTGCTGTGTCAAGTCACATTTCAGCTTCATGGTACTTTAATCCACAGTATCAGGTCCATGCTATGTCAATCCACAATGTCAGCTCAATGCTGCGTCAGTCCACAGTATCAGGTGCATGCTATGTCACTCCACAGTATCAGCTCCAAGCTGTGTCAAACCGCAGTGTCAGCTCCATGCTGTGAAATTATACAGTGTCAACTCTATGCTGTATCATTCCAAAGTGTCAACTACATGCTGTGTCATTCCACAGTACAGATACTGCAGTGTCAATCCACAGTACAGGTCTATGCTGTGTCAATCCACAGTACAGATCCATGCCGTGTTCAACCACAGTACAGATCCAGGCAGCGTCCATCCACAGTACCGACCATGCTCTGTCATTCCACAGTATCAGCTCACGCTGTGTCAATCCACAGTGCCAGCTCCATGCTGTGTCAAGTCACATTTCAGCTTCATGGTACTTTAATCCACAGTATCAGGTCCATGCTATGTCAATCCACAGTATCAGCTCCATGTTGTGTCAATCCCCAGTATCAGGTCCATACTATGTCAATCCACAGTATCAGCTCCATGCTGTTTCAAACCACAGTGTCTGGTCCATGCTGTTTCCATCCACAATACAGATCCATGCTCTGTCAATCCACAGTACAGATCCATGCTGAGGGAATCCACAGTGTCACCTCATGCTGTGCGAATCCGCAATGTCAGCTCCATGCTATGTCACTCCACAGTATCAGCTCCATGCTGTCTCAAACCACAGTGTCAGCTCCATGCTGTGAAATTATACAGTGTCAACTCTATGCCGTATCATTCCAAATTGTCAACTACATGCTGTGTCATTCCACAGTAGAGATCCTGCAGTGACAATCCACAGTACAGGACCATGCTGTGTCAATCCACAGTACAGATAAATGCTGTCTTCACCCACAGTACAGATCCATGCTGTGTCAATGCACAGTACAGACCACGCTCTGTCAATCCACAGTATCAGATCACGCTGAGTCAATCCACATTTTCACATCCATGCTCTGTTAATCCACAGTACATCACTAATCCACAGCACAGATCCAAGCTCTGTCAATGCACAGTGTTAGCTCCATGCTGGGTACAACCACAGTGTCAGCTCCATGCTGTGTCATTCCACAGTACAGATCCATGCAGTGTCAATCCACAGTACAGATCCATGCTGAGTGAATGAACAGTGTCAGCTCATGTGCCAATCCACCGTGTCAGCTCATGCTGTGCGAATCCACAGTACTGATCCATGCAGTGTCAGTCCACAGTGTTAGCCCATGCTGTGTCAATCCACCGTGTCAGCTCCATGCTTTGTCAATCCACATTATCAGCGTCATTTTGTGTCAATCCAGTGCCAGCACCATGCTGTATCAATCCACATTACCTCCTCCATGCTGTGTCAATCTACATTATCAGCTCCATGCTTTATCAAGGCACAGTCTGAACTGCATGCTGTGTCAATCTACAGTGTCAGCTCCTTGCTGTGTCAAGTCACATTTTAGCTTCATGGTACTTTAATCCACAGAATCAGGTCCATGCTATGTCAATCCAAATAATCAGCTCCACGCTGTGTCAAGTTCACAGTCAGACTGCCATGCAGTGTCAATCCACAGTGTCAGCTCCATGCTGTGTCAAGTCACATTTCAGCTTCATGATACTTTAATCCACAGTATCAGATCCATGCTATGTCAATCCACAGTATCAGCTCCATGCTGTGTCAATCCACAGTGTCAGCTCAATGCTGCGTCAGTCCACAGTATCAGGTCCATGATATGTCACTCCACAGTATCAGCTCCATGATGTGTCAAACCACAGTGTCAGCTCCATGTTGTGAAATTATACAGTGTCAACTCTATGCCGTATCATTCCAAATTGTCTACTGCATGCTACGTCATTCCACAGTACAGATCCTGCAGTGTCAATCCACAGTACAGGACCATGCTGTGTCAATCCATAATACAGATCAATGATGTGTTAAACCAGAGTACAGATCCATGCTGTGTCAATCCACAATACAGACCAGGCTCTGTCAATCCACAGTATCAGCTCACGCTGTGTCAATCCACATTGTCACATCCATGCTGTGTTAATCCACAGTACATCACTAATCCACAGCACAGATCCAAGCTCTGTCAATGCACAGTGTTAGCTCCATGCTGGGTAAATCCAAAGTGTCAGCTCCATGCTGTGTCATTCCACATTATCAGCTACTCGCTGTGTCAAGTCACATTTCAGCTTTAGGGTACTTTAATCCACAGTATCAGGTCCATGCTATGTCAATCCAAAGAATCAGCTCCACGCTATGTCAAGTCACAGTCTGATTACAATGCTGTGTCAATCCACAGTGTCAGCTCCATGCTGTGTCAAGTCACATTTCAGCTTCATGGTACTTTAATGAACAGTATCAGGGTCCATGCTATGTCACTCCACAGTATCAGCTCCATGCTGTGTCAAACCACAGTGTCAGCTCCATGTTGTGAAATTATACAGTGTCAACTCTATGCCGTATCATTCCAAATTGTCTACTGCATGCTACGTCATTCCACAGTACAGATCCTGCAGTGTCAATCCACAGTACAGGACCATGCTGTGTCAATCCATAATACAGATCAATGATGTGTTAAACCAGAGTACAGATCCATGCTGTGTCAATCCACAATACAGACCAGGCTCTGTCAATCCACAGTGTCAGCTCACGCTGTGTCAATCCACATTGTCAGATCCATGCTGTGTTAATCCACAGTAAATCACTAATCCACAGCACAGATCCAAGCTCTGTCAATGCACAGTGTTAGCTCCATGTTGGGTAAATTCACAGTGTCATCTCCATGCTGTGTCTTTCCACATTATCAGCTCCATGCTTTGTCAAACCAAATGATCAGCGCCATGCCATGTTAATCCAGTGTCTGCAGTATACTACGTCAGTCCACAGTATCAGCGGCATGCTGCATCAGTATGCATCACCAGCTCCATGCATTGTCAATCCAGTGTTAGCACCATGCTGCATCAATCCACAGCATCAGCTCCATGTTGTGTTAAACTACATTATCAGCACCATGCTGTGTCAAGTCACAGTCTGATCGCCGTGCTGTGTCAATCCATAGTGTCGGCTCCATGCTGTTTCAAGTCACTTTTAAGCTTCATGGTACGTCAATCCACATTATCAGCTCCATGCTGCATCAATCCACAGTATCAGCACTTTGTGTCAATCCACAAAATCAGCTCCTTGCTGTGTCAGTCCACATTACCAGCTCCATGCTTTGTCAAGGCACAGTCTGAACTCCGTGCTGTGTCAATCCATAGTGTTAGCTCCATGCTGTGTCAAGTCACATTTAAGCTTCATGGTACTTCAATCAACATTATCCGCTCCTTGCTGTGTCAATCGACAGTATCAGGTCCATGCTAAGTCACTCCACACTATTATCTCCATGCTGTGTCAATCCAGTGTCAGCACCATGCTGCATCAATCCACAGTATCAGCAGCTTGTTGCGTCAATCCACAAAATCTGCTCCATGCTGTGTCAGTCTACATTACCAGCTCCTTGCTTTGTTAAACTACATTATCAGCACCACGCTGTGTCAAGTCACAGTCTGAACGCCGTGCTGTGTCAATCCATAGTGTCGGCTCCATGTTGTGTCAAGTCACTTTTAAGCTTCATGGTACTTCAACCAACATTATCAGCTCCATGCTGTGTCAAACCACAGTATCATGTCCATGCTATGTCACTCCACAGTATCAGCTCCATGCTGTGTCAATCCAGTCTCAGCACCGTGCTGCATCAATCCACAGTATCAACACCTTGTTGCGTCAATCCACAAAATCAGCTCCATGCTGTGTCAGTCCACATTACCAGCTCCATGCTTTGTCAAGGCACAGTCTGAACTCCATGCTGTGTCAATCTACAGTGTCAGCTCCTTGCTGTGTCAAGTCACATTTCAGCTTCATGGTACTTTAATCCACAGTATCAGGTCCATGCTATGTCAATCTAAAGAATCAGATCCACGCTTTGTCAAGTCACAGTCTGATTATCATGCTGTGTCAATCCAGTGTCAGCTCCATGCTGTGTCAAGTCACATTTCAGCTTCATGGTACTTTAATCCACACTATCAGCTCCATGCTGTGTCAAACCACAGTGTCCAGTCCATGCTGTGTCCATCCACAGTACAGCTCCATGCTCTGTCAATCCACAGTACAGATCCATGCTGAGGGAATCTACAGTGTCAGCTCATGCTCTGCCAATCCGCAATGCCAGCTCCATGCTGCGACATTCCACAGTATCAGGTCCACGCTATGTCACTCCACAGTATCAGCTCCATGCTGTGTCAGACCACAATATCAGCTCCATGCTGTGAAATTATACAGTGTCAACTATATGTTGTATCATTCCAATGTGTCAACTACATGCTGTGTCATTCCACAGTACAGATCCTGCAGTGTCAATCCACAGTACAGGTCCATGCCATGTCAATCCACAGTATCAGCTCCATGCTGTGTCAATCCACAGTATCAGGTCCATACTATGTCACTCCACAGTATCAGCTCCATGCTGTGTCAAACCATAGTGTCTGGCCCATGCTGTGTCCATTCACAGTACAGATCCATGCTCTGTCAATCCACAGTACAGATCCACGCTGAGGGAATCCACAGTGTCAGCTCATGCTGTGCCAATCCACAATATCAGCTCCATGCTGCGTCAATCCACAGTATCAGGTCCATGCTATGTCACTCCACAGTATCAGCTCCATGCTGTGTCAATCCACAGTATCAGGTCCATGCCATGTCACTCCACAGAATCAGCTCCAAGCTGTGTCAAACCACAGTGTCAGCTCCAAACTTTGAAATTATACAGTGTCAACTCTATGCCGTATCATTCCAATTTGTCAACTACTTGCTGCGTCATTCCACAGTACAGATCCTGCAATGTCAATCCACAGTACAGGACCATTCTGTGTCAATCCACAATACAGATCAATACTGTGTTAACCCACAGTACAGATCCATGCTGTGTTAATCCACTGTACAGATCCATGCTGTGTTAACCCACAGTACAGATCCATGCTGTGTCAATCCACAGTACAGACCACGCTCTGTCAATCCACAGTATCCGCTCACGCTGTGTCAATCCACATTGTCAGGTCCATGCTCTGTTAATCCACAGTACATCGCTAATCCACAGCACAGATCCAAGCTCTGTCAATGCACAGTGTTAGCTCCATGCTGGGTAAATTCACAGTGTGAGCTCCATGCTGTGTCATTCCACATTATCAGCTCCATGCTGTGTCCAAACAAATGATCAGCGCCATGCCATGTCAATCCAGTGTTAGCAGTATACTACGTCAGTCCACAGTATCAGCGGCATGCTGCTTCAGTTTTCATCACCAGCTCCATGCTGTGTCAATCCAGTCTCAGCACCATGCTGCATCGATCCACAGCATCATTCCATGTTGTGTTAAACTACATTATCAACACCATGCTGTGTCAAATCACAGTCTGAACGCCGTGCTATGTCAATCCATAGTGTCGTCTCCATGCTGTGTCAATCACTTTTAAGCTTCATGGTACTTCAATCCACATTATCAGCTCCATGCTGTGTCAATCCACAGTATCAGGTCCATGCTATGTCACTCCACAGTATCAGCTCCATGCTGTGTCAATCCAGAGTCAGCACCATGCTGCATCAATCCACAGTATCAACACGTTGTTGCGTCAATCCACAAAACCAGCTCCATGCTGTGTCAGTCCACATTACCAGCTCCATGCTTTGTCAAGGCACAGTCTGACCTCCATGCTGTATCAATCTACAGTGTCAGCTCCTTGCTGTGTCAAGTCACATTTCAGCTTCATGGTACTTTAATCCACAGTATTGAGTTCATGCTATGTCAATCCAAAGAATCAGCTCCACGCTATGTCAAGTCACAGTCTGATTATCACGCTGTGACAATCCACAGTGTCAGCTCTATGCTGTGTCAAGTCACATTTCAGCTTCATGGTACTTTAATCCACACTATCAGGTCCATGCTATGTCAATCCACAGTATCAGCTCCATGCTGTGTCAAACCACAGTGTCCGGTCCATGCTGTGTCCATCCACAGTACAGATCCATGCTCTGTCAATCCACAGTACAGATCCATGCTGAGGGAATCTACAGGTCCAGGTCATGCTCTGCCAATCCACAATGTCAGCTCCATGCTGCGACATTCCACAGTATCAGGTCCATGCTATGTCACTCCAAGTATCAGCTCCATGCTGTCTCAAACCACAGTGTCAGCTCCATGCTGTGAAATTATACAGTGTCAACTCTATGCCGTATCATTCCAAATTGTCAACTACATGCTGCGTCATTCCACAGTACAGATCCTCAGTGTCAATCCACAGTATCAGCTCACGCAGTTTCAATCCACATTGTCAGGTCCATGCTGTTTTAACCCACAGCACATCACTAATCCACAGCACAGATTCAAGCTCTGTCAATGCACAGTGTTAGCTCCATGCTGGGTAAATCCACAGTGTCAGCTCCATGCCGTGTCAATCCAATGTCAGCAGCATACTATGTCAGTGCACACTATCAGCGGCATGCTACATCAAAATTCATTACCAGCTCCATGCTGTGTCAATCCAGTCTCAGCACCATGCAGCATCAATCCACTGCATCAGCTTCATGCTGGGTTAAACTATATCATCAGCACCATGCTGTGTCAAGTCACAGTCTGAACGCCGTGCTGTGTCAATCCATAGTGTCAGCTCCATGCTGTGCCAAGTCACTTTTAAGCTTCATGGTACTTCAATCCACATTATCAGCTCCATGCTGTGTCAAACCACAGTATCATGTCCATGCTATGTCACTCCACAGTATCAGCTCCATGCTGTGTCAATCCAGTCTCAGCACCGTGCTGCATCAATCCACAGTATCAACACCTTGTTGCGTCAATCCACAAAATCAGCTCCATGCTGTGTCAGTCCACATTACCAGCTCCATGCTTTGTCAAGGCACAGTCTGAACTCCATGCTGTGTCAATCTACAGTGTCAGCTCCTTGCTGTGTCAAGTCACATTTCAGCTTCATGGTACTTTAATCCACAGTATCAGGTCCATGCTATGTCAATCTAAAGAATCAGATCCACGCTATGTCAAGTCACAGTCTGATTATCATGCTGTGTCAATCCAGTGTCAGCTCCATGCTGTGTCAAGTCACATTTCAGCTTCATGGTACTTTAATCCACACTATCAGCTCCATGCTGTGTCAAACCACAGTGTCCAGTCCATGCTGTGTCCATCCACAGTACAGCTCCATGCTCTGTCAATCCACAGTACAGATCCATGCTGAGGGAATCTACAGTGTCAGCTCATGCTCTGCCAATCCGCAATGCCAGCTCCATGCTGCGACATTCCACAGTATCAGGTCCACGCTATGTCACTCCACAGTATCAGCTCCATGCTGTGTCAGACCACAATATCAGCTCCATGCTGTGAAATTATACAGTGTCAACTATATGTTGTATCATTCCAATGTGTCAACTACATGCTGTGTCATTCCACAGTACAGATCCTGCAGTGTCAATCCACAGTACAGGTCCATGCCATGTCAATCCACAGTATCAGCTCCATGCTGTGTCAATCCACAGTATCAGGTCCATACTATGTCACTCCACAGTATCAGCTCCATGCTGTGTCAAACCATAGTGTCTGGCCCATGCTGTGTCCATTCACAGTACAGATCCATGCTCTGTCAATCCACAGTACAGATCCACGCTGAGGGAATCCACAGTGTCAGCTCATGCTGTGCCAATCCACAATATCAGCTCCATGCTGCGTCAATCCACAGTATCAGGTCCATGCTATGTCACTCCACAGTATCAGCTCCATGCTGTGTCAATCCACAGTATCAGGTCCATGCCATGTCACTCCACAGAATCAGCTCCAAGCTGTGTCAAACCACAGTGTCAGCTCCAAACTTTGAAATTATACAGTGTCAACTCTATGCCGTATCATTCCAATTTGTCAACTACTTGCTGCGTCATTCCACAGTACAGATCCTGCAATGTCAATCCACAGTACAGGACCATTCTGTGTCAATCCACAATACAGATCAATACTGTGTTAACCCACAGTACAGATCCATGCTGTGTTAATCCACTGTACAGATCCATGCTGTGTTAACCCACAGTACAGATCCATGCTGTGTCAATCCACAGTACAGACCACGCTCTGTCAATCCACAGTATCCGCTCACGCTGTGTCAATCCACATTGTCAGGTCCATGCTCTGTTAATCCACAGTACATCGCTAATCCACAGCACAGATCCAAGCTCTGTCAATGCACAGTGTTAGCTCCATGCTGGGTAAATTCACAGTGTGAGCTCCATGCTGTGTCATTCCACATTATCAGCTCCATGCTGTGTCCAAACAAATGATCAGCGCCATGCCATGTCAATCCAGTGTTAGCAGTATACTACGTCAGTCCACAGTATCAGCGGCATGCTGCTTCAGTTTTCATCACCAGCTCCATGCTGTGTCAATCCAGTCTCAGCACCATGCTGCATCGATCCACAGCATCATTCCATGTTGTGTTAAACTACATTATCAACACCATGCTGTGTCAAATCACAGTCTGAACGCCGTGCTATGTCAATCCATAGTGTCGTCTCCATGCTGTGTCAATCACTTTTAAGCTTCATGGTACTTCAATCCACATTATCAGCTCCATGCTGTGTCAATCCACAGTATCAGGTCCATGCTATGTCACTCCACAGTATCAGCTCCATGCTGTGTCAATCCAGAGTCAGCACCATGCTGCATCAATCCACAGTATCAACACGTTGTTGCGTCAATCCACAAAACCAGCTCCATGCTGTGTCAGTCCACATTACCAGCTCCATGCTTTGTCAAGGCACAGTCTGACCTCCATGCTGTATCAATCTACAGTGTCAGCTCCTTGCTGTGTCAAGTCACATTTCAGCTTCATGGTACTTTAATCCACAGTATTGAGTTCATGCTATGTCAATCCAAAGAATCAGCTCCACGCTATGTCAAGTCACAGTCTGATTATCACGCTGTGACAATCCACAGTGTCAGCTCTATGCTGTGTCAAGTCACATTTCAGCTTCATGGTACTTTAATCCACACTATCAGGTCCATGCTATGTCAATCCACAGTATCAGCTCCATGCTGTGTCAAACCACAGTGTCCGGTCCATGCTGTGTCCATCCACAGTACAGATCCATGCTCTGTCAATCCACAGTACAGATCCATGCTGAGGGAATCTACAGGTCCAGGTCATGCTCTGCCAATCCACAATGTCAGCTCCATGCTGCGACATTCCACAGTATCAGGTCCATGCTATGTCACTCCAAGTATCAGCTCCATGCTGTCTCAAACCACAGTGTCAGCTCCATGCTGTGAAATTATACAGTGTCAACTCTATGCCGTATCATTCCAAATTGTCAACTACATGCTGCGTCATTCCACAGTACAGATCCTCAGTGTCAATCCACAGTATCAGCTCACGCAGTTTCAATCCACATTGTCAGGTCCATGCTGTTTTAACCCACAGCACATCACTAATCCACAGCACAGATTCAAGCTCTGTCAATGCACAGTGTTAGCTCCATGCTGGGTAAATCCACAGTGTCAGCTCCATGCCGTGTCAATCCAATGTCAGCAGCATACTATGTCAGTGCACACTATCAGCGGCATGCTACATCAAAATTCATTACCAGCTCCATGCTGTGTCAATCCAGTCTCAGCACCATGCAGCATCAATCCACTGCATCAGCTTCATGCTGGGTTAAACTATATCATCAGCACCATGCTGTGTCAAGTCACAGTCTGAACGCCGTGCTGTGTCAATCCATAGTGTCAGCTCCATGCTGTGCCAAGTCACTTTTAAGCTTCATGGTACTTCAATCCACATTATCAGCTCCATGCTGTGTCAATCCAGTGTCAGCACCATGCCGCATCAATACACAGTATCAGCACCTTGTTGCGTCAATCCACAAAATCTGCTCCATGCTGTGTCAGTCCACATTACCAGCTCCTTGTTTTTTTAAACTACATTTTCAGCACAATGCTCTGTCAATTCACAGTCTGACTGCCATGTTGTGTCAATCAACATTGTCAGCTCCAAGCAGTGTCAAATCACATTTCAGCTTCATGGTACTTCAATCCATATTATCAGGTCCATGCTATGTCACTCCACAGTAGTAGCTCCATGCTGTGTTAAAACACCATTTTCTGCTCCAGGCTGTGAAATTACAGTGTCAACTCCATGCTATGTCATACCACGGTGTCTGCTCCATGCTGTGTCAATCCACAGTACAGATCCTGCAGTGTCAATCCACACTACAGATACGTGCTGAGTGAATCCACAGTGTCAGCTCATGCTGTGCCAATCGACAGTCCTGATCCATGCTGTGTCAGTCCACAGTGTGATCCCACGCTGTGTCAATCCATCGTGTCAGCTCCATGCTTTGTCAATCCACCTAATCAGTGCCATTCTGTGTCAATCCAATGTCAGCACCATGCTGTGTCAATCTACATTATCAGCTCCATGCTTTGTCAAGGCACAGTCTGAACTTCATGCTGTGTCAATCTACAGTGTCAGCTCCTTGCTGTGTCGTCACATTTTAGCTTCATGGTACTTTAATCCACAGTATCAGGTCCATGCTATGTTAATCGACAGTGTCAACTCCATGCTGTGTCACTCCACAGTATCAGCTCCAAGCTGTGTCAAACAACAGTGTCACCTCCATGCAGTGAAATTATACAGTGTCAACTCTATGCCGTATCATTCCAAAGTGTCAACTACTTGCTGTTTCATTCCACAGCACAGATCCTACAGTGGGATTCCACAGTACAGGTCCATGCTGCGCCAATCCACAGTACAGATACATGCTGTGTTAATCCACAGTACAGACCACGCTCTGTCAGTCCACAGACACAGCTCCCGCTGTGTCAATCCACATTGTCAGATCCATGCTCTGTTAATCCACAGTACATCACTAATCCACAGCACAGATCCAAGCTCTGACAATGCACTTTGTTAGCTCCATGCTAGGTAAATCCACAGTGTCAGCTCCATGCTGTGTCATTCCACATTATCAGCTCCATTCTGTGTCAAACCAAATGATCAGCTCCATGCCGTGTCAATGCAGTGTCAGCAGCATACTATGTCAGTCCACAGTATCAGTGGCATACTGCATCCATATTCATCACCAGCTCCATGCTGTGTCAATCCAGTCTCAGCACCATGCTGCATCAATCCACAGTATCAGCACGTTGTTGCGTCAATCCACAAAATCATCTCCATGCTGTGTCAGCACACATTACCAGCTCCATGCTTTGTCAAGGCACAGTCTGAACTCCATGCTGTGTCAATCTACAGTGTCAGCTCCTTGCTGTGTCAAGTCACATTTCAGCTTCATGGTACTTTAATCCACAGTATCAGGTCCATGCTATGTCAATCCAAATAATCAGTTCCACGCTGTGTCAAGTCACAGTCAGACTGCCATGCTGTGTCATTCCACAGTGTCAGCTCCATGCTGTGTCAAGTCACATTTCAGCTTCATGGTACTTTAATCCACAGTATCAGGTCCATGCTATGTCAATCCACAGTATCAGTTCCATGCTGTGACAATCCACAGTATCAGGTCCATACTATGTCACACCACCGTATCAGATACATGCTGTGTCAAACCACAATGTCTGGTCCATGCTGTGTCCATCCACATTATAGATCCATGCTCTGTCAATCCGCACTGTCAGCTCCATGCTGTGTCAATCCACAGTACAG
The DNA here is from genome assembly GCF_017639515.1 of Carcharodon carcharias. Lineage (NCBI taxonomy): Eukaryota > Metazoa > Chordata > Chondrichthyes > Lamniformes > Lamnidae > Carcharodon > Carcharodon carcharias. The sequence continues at coordinate 71,614,869 of NC_054475.1, forward strand.
ATCCATGCAGTGTCAATCCACAGTACAGATCCATGCTGAGTGAATCCACAGTGTCAGCTCATGCTGTGCCAATCCATAGTACTGATCCATGCTGTGTCTGTCCACAGTGTTAGCCGACGCTGTGTCAATCCACCGTTTCAGCACCATGCTGTGTCAATCCACATTACCTCCTCCATGCTGTGTCAATCTACATTGTCAGCTCCATGCTTTGTCAAGGCACAGTCTGAACTCCATGCTGTGTCAATCTAGTGTCAGCTCCTTGCTGTGTCAAGTCACATTTCAGCTTCATGGTACTTTAATCCACAGTATCAGGTCCATGCTATGTCAATCCAAAAAATCAGCTCCACGTTATGTCAAGTCACAGTCTGATTATCATGCTGTGTCAAGCCACAGTGCCAGCTCCATGCTGTGTCAAGTCACATTTCAGCTTCATGGTACTTTAATCCACAGTATCAGTTCCATGCTCTGTTAATCCACAGTATCAGCTCCATGCTGAGTCAAACCACAGTGTCCGGAACATGCTGTGTCCATCCACAGTACAGCTCCATGCTCTGTCAATCCACAGTACAGATCCATGCTGAGGGAATTTACAGGTCCAGGTCATGCTCTGCCAATCCACAATGTCAGCTCCTTGCTGCGACTTTCCACAGTATCAGGTCCATGCTATGTCACTCCACAGTATCAGCTCCATGCTGTCTCAGACCACAGTGTCAGCTCCATGCTGTGAAATTATACAGTGTCAACTCTATGCCGTATCATTCCAAATTGTCAACTACATGCTGTGTCATTCCACAGTACAGATCCTGCAGTGCCAATCCACAGTATCAGCTCATGTTGTGTCAATCCACATTGTCAGATCCATGCTGTTTTAACCCACAGCACATCGCTAATCCACAGCACAGATTCAAGCTCTGTCAATGCACAGTGTTAGCGCCATGCTGGGTAAATCCACAGTGTCAGCTCCATGCCGTGTCAATCCAATGTCAGCAGCATACTATGTTAGCGCACACTATCAGCGGCATGCTACATCAAAATTCATCACCAGCTCCATGCTGTGTCAATCCAGTCTCAGCACCATGCAGCATCAATCCACTGCATCAGCTTCATGCTGGGTTAAACTACATCATCAGCACCATGCTGTGTCAAGTCACAGTCTGAACGCTGTGCTGTGTCAATCCATAGTGTCAGCTCCATGCTGTGCCAAGTCACATTTAAGCTTCATGGTACTTCAATCCATATTATCTGGTCCATGCTATGTCACTCCACAGTAGCAGCTCCATGCTGTGTTAAAACACCGTTTTCTGCTCCAGGCTGTGAAATTACAGTGTCAACTCCATGCTATGTCATACCACGGTGTCTGCTCCATGCTGTGTCAATCGACAGTACAGATCCTGCAGTGTCAATCCACAGTACAGATCCATGCAGTGTCAATCCACAGTACAGATCCCTGCTCAGTGAATCCACAGTGTCAGCTCATGCTGTGCCAATCGACAGTCCTGATCCATGCTGTGACAGTCCACAGTGTGAGCCCACGATTTGTCAATCCACCGTGTCAGCTCCATGCTTTGTCAATCCACATTATCAGCGCCATTCTGTGTCAATCCAGTGTCAGCACCATGCTGTGTCAATCCACATTACCAGCTTCATGCTGTGTCAATCTACATTATCAGCTCCATGCTGTGTCAAGGCACAGTCTGAAGTCCATGCTGTGTCAATCTACAGTGTCAGATCCTTGCTGTGTCAAGTCACATTTTAGCTTCATGGTACTTTAATCCACAGTATCAGGTCCATGCTATGTCAATCGACAGTGTCAACTCCATGCTGTGGCAGTCCACAGTATCAGCTCCAAGCTGTGTCAATTAACAGTGTCAGCTCCATGCAGTGAAATTATACAGTGTCAACTCTATGCCGTATCATTCCAAAGTGTCAAGTACATGCTGTTTCGTTCCACAGCCCAGATCCTACAGTGTGATTCCACAGTACAGGTCCATGCTGCGTCAATCCACAGTACAGATCCATGCTGTGTTAACCCACAGTACAGATCCATGCTGTGTCAATCCACAGTACAGACCACACTCTGTCAGTCCACAGTATCAGCTCCCGCTGAGTCAATCCACATTGTCAGATCCATGCTCTGTTAATCCACAGTACATCACTAATCCGCAGCACAGATCCAAGCTCTGACAATGCACTTTGTTAGCTCCATGCTAGGTAAATCCAAATGATCAGCTATATGCCGTGTCAATGCAGTGTCAGCAGCATACTACGCCAGTCCACAGTACCAGTGGCATGCTGCATCCATATTCATCACCAGCTCCATGCTGTGTCAATCCAGTCTCAGCACCATGCTGCATCAATCCACAGTATCAGCACGTTGTTGCGTCAATCCACAAAATCAGCTCCATGCTGTGTCAGCACACATTACCAGCTCCATGCTTTGTCAAGGCACAGTCTGAACTCCATGCTGTGTCAATCTACAGTGTCAGCTCCTTGCTGTGTCAAGTCACATTTTAGCTTCATGGTACTTTAATCCACAGTATCAGGTCCATGCTATGTCAATCCACAGTATCAGCTCCATGCTGTGTCAATCCACAGTATCAGGTCCATACTATGTCACTCCAAAGTATCAGATACATGCTGTGTCAAACCACAATGTCTGGTCCATGCTGTGTCCATCCACATTACAGATCCATGCTCTGTCAATCCGCAGTGTCAGCTCCATGCTGTGTCAATCCACAGTACAGATCCATGCAGTGTCAACCCACTGTACAGATCCATGCTGAGTGAATCCACTGTGTCAGCTCATGCTGTGCCAATCCATAGTACTGATCCATGCTGTGTCAGTCCACAGTGTTAGCCCACGCTGTGTCAATCCACCGTTTCAGCTCCATGCTTTGTCAATACACATTATCAGCGCCATTCTGTGTCAATCCAGTGTCAGCACCATGCTGTGTCAATACACATTACCTCCTCCATGCTGTGTCAATCTACATTGTCAGCTCCATGCTTTGTCAAGGCACAGTCTGAACTTCATGCTGTGTCAATCTACAGTGTTAGCTCCTTGCTGTGTCAAGTCACATTTTTACCTTCATGGTACTTTAATCCACAGTATCAGGTCCATGCTGTGTCAATCCAAATAATCAGCTCCATGCTGTGTCAAGTCACAGTCAGACTGCCATGCTGTGTCAATCCACAGTGTCAGCTCCATGCTGTGTCAAGTCACATTTCAGCTTCATGGTACTTTAATCCACAGTATCAGGTCGATGATATGTCAATCCACAGTATCAGCTCCATGCTGTTTCAAACCACATTGTCAGCTCCATGCTGTGAAATTATACACTGTCAACTCTATGCTGTTTCATTCCAAAGTGTCAACTACATGCTGTGTCATTCCACAGTACAGATCCTGCAGTGTCAATCCACAGTACAGGACCATGCTATTTCAATCCACAGTACAGATCCATGCTGTGTTAACCCACAGTACAGATCCATGCTGCGTCCATCCACAGTACAGACCATGTTCTGTCAATCCACAGTACAGATCCATGCTGTGTGAACCCACAGTACAGATCCATGCTGCGTCCATCCACAGTACAGACCATGCTCTGTCAATCCACAGTATCTGCTCACGCTGTCTCAATCCACATTGTCAGATCCATGATCTGTTAATCCACAGTACATCGCTAATCCACAGCACAGATCCAAGCTCTGTAAATGCACCGTGTTAGATCCATGCTGGGTAAGTACACAGTGTCAGCTCCATGCTGTGTCATTCCACATTATCAGCTCCATGCTGTGTCAAACAAAATGATCAGCTCCATGCTGTGTCAATCCAGTGTCAGCAGCATTTCTACGTCAGTCCACAGTATGAGCGGCATGCTGCATCAATATTCATCACCAGCTCCATGTTGTGTCAATCCAGTGTCAGCACCATGCTGCATCAATCCACAGCATCAGCTCCATGCTGTGTTAAACTACATTATCAGCACCATGCTGTGTCTAGTCACAGTCTGAACACCGTGCTGTGTCAATCCATAGTGTCAACTCCATGCTGTGTCAAGTCACATTTAAGCTTCATGGTGCTTCAATCCACATTATCTGCCCCTTGCTGTGTCAATCCACAGTATCAGGTCCATGCTATGTCACTCCACAGTATTAGCTCCATGCTGTGTCAATCCAGTGTCAGCACCATGCTGCATCAATCCACAGTATCAGCACCTTGTTGCGTCAATACATAAAATCTGCTCCATGCTGTGTCAGTCCACATAACCAGCTCCATGCTTTGTTAAACTACATTATCAGCACAATGCTCTGTCAATTCACAGTCTGAATGCCATGCTGTCAGTCAACAGTGTCAGCACCATGCTGTGTCAAGTCACATTTCAGTTTCATGGTACTTCAATCCACATTATCAGGTCCATGCTGTGTCAATCCATGCTATCAGGTCCATGCTATGTCACTCCACAGTATCAGCTCCGTGCTGTGTCAAACCACCGTGTTCTGCACCAGGCTGTAAAATTACAGTGTCAACTCCATGCTATGTCATTCCACAGTGTCTGCACCATGCTGTGACAATCCACAGTACAGATCCTGCAGTGTCAATCCACATTACAGATCAATGTTTTGTCAATCCACAGTGTCAGCTTCATGCTGTGTCAATCCACAGTACAGATCCATGCAGTGTCAATCCACAGTACAGATCCATGCTGAGTGAATCCACAGTGTCAGCACATGTGCCAATCCACAATGTCAGCTCCATGCTGTGTCAATCCACAGTACAGATCCATGCAGTGTCAATCCATAGTACAGATCCATGCTGAGTGAATCCACGGTGTCAGCTCATGCTGTGCCAATCCACAGTACTGATCCATGCTGTGTCAGTCCACAGTGTTAGCCCACGCTGTGTCAATCCACTGTGTCAGCTCCATGCTTTGTCAATCCACATTATCAGCACCATTCTGTGTCAATCCAGGGTCAGCACCATGCTGTGTCAATCCACATTACCACCTCCATGCTGTGTCAATCTACATTATTAGCTCGATGCTTTGTCAAGGCACAGTCTGAACTCCATGCTGTGTCAAACTACAGTGTCAGTTCCATGCTGTGTCAAGTCACATTTTAGCTTCATGGTACTTTAATGCACAGTATCAGGTCAATGCTATGTCAATCCAAATAATCAGCCCCACGCTGTGTCAAGTCACAATCAGACTACCATGCTGTGTAAATCCACAGTGTCAGCTCCATGCTGTGTCAAGTCACATTTCAGCTTCATGGTACTTTAATCCACAGTATCAGGTCCATGCTATGTCAATCCACAGTATCAGCTCCATGCTGTGTCGTCACATTTCAGCTTCATGGTACTTTAATCCACAGTATCAGGTCCATGCTATGTCAATCCACAGTATCAGCTCCATGCTGTGTCATACCACAGTGTCTGGTCCATGCTCTGTCAATCCACAGTACAGATCTATGCTGAGGGAATCCACAGTGTCACCTCATGCTTTGCCAATCCACAGTATCAGGTCCATGCAATGTCTCTTCTTAGTGTCAGCTCCATGCACTGAAATTATACAGTGTCAACTCGATGCCGTATCATTCCAAAGTATCAACTACATGCTGTGTCATTCCACTGTACAGATCCTGCATTGTCAATCCACAGTACAGGATCATGCTGTGTCAATCCACAATACAGATCAATGCTGTGTTAACCCACAGTTCAGATCCATGCTGTATCAATCCACAGTACAGATCCATGCTGTGTTAACCCACAGTGCAGATTCATTGTGTGTCAATCCACAGTGCAGACCACGCACTGTCAATCCACAGTATCAGCTCACACTGTGTCAATCCACATTGTCACATCCATGCTCTGTTAATCTACAGTACATCGTTAATCCACAGCACAGATTCAAGCTCTGTTAATGCAGTGTTAGCTCCATGCTGGGTAAATCCACAGTGTCAGCTCCATGCTGTGTCATTCCACATGAACAGCTCCATGCGGTGCCAAACCAAATGATCAGCTCCATGCCGTGTCAATCCAATGTCAGCAGCATGCTATGTCAGTCCACAGTATCAGCGGCATGCTGCATCAATATTCATCACCAGCTCCATGCTGTGTCAACCCAGTGTCAGCACCATGCTGCATCAATCCACAGCATCAGCTCCATGCTGTGTTAATCTACATTATCAGCACCATGCTGTGTCAGGTCACAGTCCGAACGCCGTGCTGTGTCAATCCATAGTGTCAGCTCCATGCTGTGTCAAGTCACATTTATGCTTCATGGTACTTAAATCCACATTATCAGCTCCATGCTGTGTCAATCCAGTGTCAGCACCACGCTGCATCAATCCACAGTATCAGCACCTTGTTGCGTCAATCCACAAAATCAGCTCCATGCTGCTTCAGTCCACAGTACTAGTTCCATGCTTTGTTAAACTACATTGTCAGCACAATGCTCTGTCAATCTACAGTGAATGTAGATTGTCTGAATGCCACGCTGTGTCAATCAACAGTGTCAGCTCCATGCAGTGTCAAGTCACATTTCAGTTTCATGGTACTTCAATCCACACTATCAGGTCCATGCTGTGTCACTCCACAGTAGCAGCTCCATGCCTTGTCAAAACACCGTGTTCTGCTCCAAGCTGTGAAATTACAGTGTCAACTCCATGCTATGTCATACCACAGTGTCTGCTCCATGCTGTATCAATCGACAGTACAGATCCTGCAGTGTCAATCCACAGGACAGATCCATGCAGTGTCAATCCACAGTACAGATCCATGCTGAGTGAATCCATAGTGTCAGCGCATGCTGATCCATGCTGTGTCTGTGCACAGTGTTAGCCCACGATGTGTCAATCCACCGTGTCAGCTCCATGCTTTGTCAATCCACATTATCAGCACCATTCTGTGTCAATCCAGTGTCAGCACCATGCTGTGTCAATCCACATTACCAGCTCCATGCTATGTCAATCCAAATAATCAGCTCCAAGCTGTGTCAAGTCACAGTCAGGCTGCCATGCTGTGTCAATCCACAGTGTCAGCTCCATGCTGCGTCAAGTCACATTTCAGCTTCATGGTACTTTAATCCACAGTATCAGGTCCATGTTATGTCAATCCGCAGTATCAGCTCCATGCTGTGTCAATCCACAGTATCAGGTCCATGCTATGTCAGTCCGCAGTATCAGCTCCATGCTGTGTCAAACCACAGTGTCTGGTCCATGCTGTGTCCATCCACAATACAGATCCATGCTCTGTCAATCCACAGTACAGATCCATGCTGAGGGAATCCACAGTGTCAGCTCATGCTGTGCCAATCCACAATGTCAGCTCCATGCTGCATCAATCCACAGTATCAGGTCCATGCTATGTCACTCCACAGTATCAGCTCCATGCTGTGTCAAACCACAGTGTCAGCTCCATGCTGTGAAATTATAGTGTCAGCTCTATGCCGTATCATTCCAAAGTGTCAACTACATGCTGTGTCATTCCACGGTACAGATCCTGCAGCGTCAATCCACAGAACAGATCCATGCTGTGTCAATCCACAGTACAGATCCATGCTTTGTTAACCCACACTACAGATCCATGCTGTGTCAATCCACAGTACAGACCACGCTCTGTCAATCCACAGTATCAGCTCACTATGTGTCAATCCACATTGTCAGATCCATGCTCTGTTAATCCACAGTACATCGCTAATCCACAGCACAGATCCAAGCTCTGTCAATGCACAGTGTTAGCTCAATGCTGGGTAAATCCACAGTGTCAGCTCCATGCTGTGTCATTCCACATTATCAGCTCCATGCTGTGTCAAACCAAATGATCAGCTCCATGCTGTGTCAATTCAGTGTCAGCACCATACTATGTCAGTCCACAATATGAGCGGCATGCTGCATCAATATTCATCACCAGCTCCATGCTGTGTCAATCCAATCTCAGCACCATGCTGCATCAATCCACAGCATCAGCTCCATTCTGTGTTAAACTACGTTATCAGCACCATGATGTGTCAAGTCACAATCTGAACGCCTTGCTGTGTCAATCCATAGTGTCAGCTCCATGCTGTGTCAAGTCACATTTAAGCTTCATGGTACTTCAATCCACCTGATCAGCTCCATGCTGTGTCAATCCATAGTGTCAGCTCAATGCTCCGTTATTCCACATTGTCAGCACCATGTTGTGCCATTGCACAGTAGCAGATATGTGCTGTGTTACTCCACAGTATCAACTGCATGCCGTGTCAATCGACAACATCAGCTCAATGCTGTGTCCATCCACGGTATCAGCAATTTGCTGCATCGATCCACAGAATCAGTATCTTGCCGTTTCAATTCACAATGTCAACTCCATGCTGTGTGAATCCACATTGTCAGCTCAATGCTGTCTCAATCCATAGTATCAGCTCCAGGATATGTCAATCCACAGGATCAGCTCCAAGCTGTGTCAATGCACATTATCAGCTCCATGCTGTTTCCATCCACATTATCAGCACCATGCTGCATCAATCCACAGTGTCAGCTCCATGCTGTATCCATCCACATTATCAGCTCGATGCTGTGTCAGTCCTATGTCTGCACGTGGCTGCGTCAATCCACAGTATCAGCGCCATGATGTGTCAATCCTCAATATCAGCTCGATACTGTGCATTCCAGTGTCAGCACCATGCTGCGTCAATCCACAGTATCAGCTCCATGCTGTGTCAAACCGCAGTGTCTGCTCCATGCTGTGAAATTACAGTGTCAACTCCATGCTATGTCATTCCACAGTGTCAGCTCCATACTGTGTCAATCCACAGTGCAGATCCTGCAGTGTCAATCCACACTACAGATCCATGCTGTGTCAATGCACAATGTCAGCTCGTACTGTGCCATCCAAAATGTCAGCTCCATGCTGCGTCAATCCAAAGTTTCAGCTCCATGCTGCGAAATTATACACTGTCAACTCCATGCTGTGTCATTCTAAAGTGTGAAAAAAATGCTGTGGCAATCCACAGTACAGATCCTGCAGTGTCAATCCACAGTACAGATCCATGCTGAGTGAATTCACAGTGTCAGCTCATGCTGTGCTAATTCACAATGTCAGCTCCATGCTGTGTCAATCCACAGTGTCAGCTCCATACTGTGAAATTATACAGCGTCAACTCTTTGCCGTATCATTCCAAAGTGTCAACTACATGCGTCATTCCACAGTACAGATCCTGCAGTGTCAATCCACAGTACAGGTACCTGCTGTGTCAAACAACAGTGTCAGCTCCATGCTGCGTGAATCCACAGTACAGATCCATGCTGTGTCAATACACAGTACAGATCAATGCTGTGTCAATCCACAGTACAGAACACACTCTGTCAATCCACAGTGTCAGCTCACGCTGTTTCAATCCAAATTGTCAGCTCCATGCTCTATTAATCCACACTAATCGACAGCACAGATCCAAGCTGTGACAATCCACAGTGTTAGCTCCATGCTGGGTGAATCCACAGTGTCAGCTCCATGCTGTGTTAATCAATAGTGTCAGCTCCATGCTGTGTCATTCCACAATATCAGCTCAATGCTGTGTCAAACCAAATGATCAGCTTCATGCCGTGTCAGCAGCATACTACGTCTATCCACAGTATCAGCGGCATGCTGCATCAATATTCATCACCAGCTCCATGGTGTGTCAATCCAGTGTCAGCACCATGCTGCATCCATCCACAGTATCAGCACCTTGCTGCATCAATCCACAGCATCAGCTCCATGCTGTGTCAGTCCACATTACCAGCTCCATGCTCTGTTAAGCTACATTATCAGCACCATGCTATTTCAAGTCACATTTCAGCTTCATGGTACTTCAAACCACTGTATCAGGTCCATGCTGTGTCAATCCATAGTATCAGGTCCATGCTATGTCACTCCACAGTATCAGCTGCATGCTGTGTCAAACCACAGTGTTCTGCTCCATGTTGTGAAATTACAGTGTCAACTCCATGCTATGTCATTCCACTGCGTCTGCTCCATGCTGTGACAATCCACAGTACAGATCCATGCTGTGTCAATCCACATTACAGATCCATGCTGAGTGAATCCACAGTGTCAGCTCATGCTGTGCCAATCCACAATGTCAGCTCCATGCTGTGTCAATCCACAGTACAGATCCATGCTGTGTCAGTCCACATTATCAGCGCCATTCTGTGTCAATCCAGTGTCAGTACCATGTGTATCAGTGGCATGCTGCGCCAATCCTCATTATCAGATCCATGCTATGTCAATCCACTGTATCAGATTCATGCTGTGTCAATCCACAGTACAGTTCCACGCTGGGCCAATCCACAGTGTCAGTTCATGTTGGGTCAATCCACAATGTCAGCTCCATGTTGTGTCATTCCAGTGTCATCTCGATGCTGTGTTTATCAATAATTTCAGCTCCATGCTGTGTCGTTAAACCGTGTCACTCCATGCTGTGTCAATCCATAGTGTCAGCTCAATGTTCCATCATTCCACATTGTCAGCACCATGCTGTGCCATTGCACAGCATCAGATTCGTGCTGTGTCAAACCACAGTATCAACTGCATGCTGCGTCAATCGACAACATCAGCTCAATACTGTGTCTATCCACGGTATCTGGAATATGCTGTATCGATCCACAACATCAGTGTCTTGCCGTTTCAATCCACAATGTCAACTCCATGCTGTGTGAATCCACATTGTCAGCTCAATGCTGTCTCAAACCATAGTATCAGCTCCAGGCTGTGTCAATCCACAGGATCAGCTCCATGTTGTGACAATCCACATGATCAGCTCCATGCCGTGTCAATCCAGTGTCAGCACCATGCGGCATCAATCCACAGTATCAGCTCAATGCTGTGTCAGTCCACATTATCAGCTCCATGCTGTGTCAATCTACATTATCAGCTACATGCTGTGTCAATCCACATGATCAGCTCAATGCTGTGTCAATGCAATGTCAGCACCATGCTGCACCAATCCACTGTATCAGTGCCATGCTGCATCAAGCCTCAATAACAGCTCGATGCTGTGCAATCCAGTGTCAGCACCATGTTGTGAAATTCAGCAGTGTCAAAACCATGCTGCGTCAAGCCACATTATCAGCTCCATGCCGTGTCAATCCAGTGTCAGCATAATGCTGCATCAATCCACAGTATCAGTAACATGCTGCGTCAATCCACAGTATCAGCTCCATGCTGTGTCAGTCCACATTATCAGCTCCATGCTGTGTCAATCTACATTATCAGCTCCATGCTGTGTCAAAGCACAGTGTCAGCTCCATGCTGTGAAATTCAACAGTGTAAACACCATGCTGTGTCAATCCACATTATCACCTCCATGCTGTGCCATTGCAAAGTATCACATTCGTTCTGTGTCACTCCACAGTATCAGCTCCATGCTTTGTTTATCGACAACATCATCTCAATGCTGTGTCCATCCATGGTATCAGCAATATGCTGTATCGATCCACAGCATCAGTGTCTTGCCGTTTCAACCCACAATGTCAACTCCATGCTGTGTGAATCCACATTGTCAGCTCAATGCTGTGTCAATCCACGGTATCAGCTCCATGCTGTGTCAATCCACAGTATCAGCTCCATACTGTGTCAATCCACATGATCATCTCCATGCCTTGTCAATCCAGTGTCAGCACCATGCTGCATCAATCCACATTATCAGTACCATGCTGTGTCAACCCACAGTATCAGCTCCATGCTGTGTCAGTCCACATTATCAGCTCCCTGTTGTGTCAATCCACATTATCAGCTCAATGCTGTGTCAATCCAATGTCAGCGCCATGCTGCGTCAATCCACAGTATCTGCGCCATGCTGCGTCAATCCTCAATATCAGCTCAATGCCGTGTCAATCCAGTTTCAGCACCATGCTGCATCAATCCACAGTATCAGCTCCATGCTTGTCAAACCACAGTGTCAGCTCCATGCTGTGAAATTCAACAGTGTCAACTCCATGCTCTGTCAAGCCACATTATCAGCTCCATGCTGTGTCAATCCAGTGTCAGCACCATGCTGCGTCAGTCCACAGTATCAGCGGCATGCTGCATCAATACTCATCATCAGCTCCATGCTGTGTCAATCCAGTGTCAACACCATGCTGAAACAATCCACAGTATCAGCACCATGATGCGTCAATCCACAGTATCAGCTCCATGCTGTGTCAGTCCACATTATTAGCTGCATGCTGTGTCAATCTACATTATCAGCACCATGCTGTGTCTATCCACATTATCAGCTCGATGCTGTGTCAATCCAATATCAGCGCCATGCTGCGTCAATCCTCAATATCAGCTCCATGCTGTGTCAATCCAGTGTCAGCTCCATGCTGTGTCAATCCACAGTACAGATCCATACTGTTTCAATCCACAGTGACACCTCCATGCTGTGCCAATCCGCAATGTCAGCCCTATGCTGTTTCAATTCACCTAATCAGCTCCAAGCTCTGTCACTCCTCTGTCAGCTCCATGGTTTGTCAAGTCACGGTGTAAACTCAATCCTATGTCAAAACACAGTCTCAGCTCCATGTTGTGTCAAGTCACATTTCAGCTTCATGGTGCCTCAATCCACGGTATCAGCTCCATGCTATGTCAAACCACAATGTCAGCTCCATGCTGTGTAAATCCCCGGTGTCAGCTTCATGCTGTGTCAATCCACAGTGTCAGTTGCATGCTGTCAAGCTACAGTACAGAACCATCCCTCATCCACAGTACAGGTCCATTCTGTGTCAATCCACAGTTTCAGCTCCATGCAGTGTCATTCCAGTGTCAGCTCCATGCTGTGTTAATCAATACTGTCAGCTCCATGCTGTGTCAATCCACAGTATATATCCATCCCTCATCCACAGTACAGATCCATGCTGTGTCAATCCAATGTTGCAGCTCTATGCTGGGTCAATCCACAGTGTCAACTCCATTCTGTGTCATTCCAGTTTCAGCTCCATGCTGTGTTAATCAATCATGTCAGCTCGATGCTATGTCATTCCACGGTGTCAGCTACATGCTGTGTCACTCCATAGTGTCAGCTCAATGCTCTGTCATTCCACATTGTCAGCACCATGCTGTGCCATTCCAAAGTATCAGTTCCATACCATGTAATTACACAGTCTCAGCACCATACTGTTTCATTCCAAACTGTCAGCTCCATGCTTTGTCATTCCACAGTGAAAGCACCAAGCTGTGTCATTCCAAAGTGTTAGCTCCATGCTGTGTTGATCCACAGAATCGCCTCCATGCTGCGTCAATCCACAGTATCAGCTTCATGCTGTGTCAATCCACCTAATCAACTCCATGCTCTGTCACTCCACAGTATCAGCTACATGCTTTGTCAAGTCACTGTGTAAACTCAATGCTGTGCCAATCGACCGTCTCAGCTCCATGCTGTGTCATGTCACATGTCAGCTTCATGGTGCTTCAATCCACAGCATCAGGTCCATGCTCTATCAATCCACATCATCAGCTACATGCTGTGTCAATCCACAGTATCAGGTCCATGTTATGTCAAGCCACAGTATCAGATCCACGCTGTGTCAATCCTCAGTGACACCTCCATGCTGCGTCAATCCACAGTATAAACTCCATGCTGTGAAATTATACAGTGTCAACTCCATGCTTTGTTATTCCAAAGTGTCAACTACATGCTGTGTCAATCCACAGTACAGATCCTGCAGTGTCAATCCACAGTACAGGTCCATGCTGAGTCAATCCACAGTGTTAGCTCCATGCTGTGTCAATCCACAGTACAGATCCATGCTGTGTCAATCCATAGTACAGATCCATGCTGCGTCAATCCAAGTACAGACCATGCTCTACCAATCCACAGTGTCAGCTCACGCTGTGTCAATCAACAGTACAGATCCATGCAGTGTCAATCCACAGTACAGATCCATGCTGTGTCAATCCATAGTACAGATCCATGCTGAGTGAATCCACAGTGTCAGCTCATGCTGTGCCAATCCACAATGTCAGCTGCATGCTGCGTCAATCCACAGTGTCAGCTCCATGCTGTGAAATTATACAGTGTCAACTCCATGCCGTGTCATTCCAAAGTGTCAACTACTTGCTGTGTCAAATGACAGTACAGCTCCATGCTGTGTCAAACAACAGTGTCAGCTCCATGTTGTGTGAATCCACAGTACAGATCCGTGCTGTGTCAATCCACAGTACATATCCATGGTGTGTCAATCCACAGTACAGACCATGCTCTGTCAATCCAGAATGTCAGCTCACGCTGTGTCAATCCACATTGTGGTCTCCATGCAGTGTTAATCTGCAGGACATCGCTAATCCACAGCACAGATCCAAGCTGTATCAATCCACAGTGTTAGCTCCATGCTGGTTGAATCCACAGTGTCAGCTCCGTGCTGTGTCATTCCACTGTCAGCTCCATCCTGTGTTAATCAATAGTGTCAGCTCCATGCTGTGTCATTCCACAGTGTCAACTCCATGGTCTATAAATCCATAGTGTCAGCTCAATGTTCTGTAATTGTCAGCACCATGCTGTGCCATTCCACAGTCTCAGCACCATGGTGTGTCATTCCAAAGTGTCAGCTTTATGCTGTCTCATTCCACAGTGCCAGCACCGTGCTGTGTCATTCCACAGTGTCAGCTGCATGCTGTAACTATTCGCAGTTTCAGCTCCAGGCAGTGTCAATCCACAGTATCAGCTCCATGCTGTGTCAATCCATACTGTCAGCTCCACGCTCAGTCATTTCACAGTGTCAGCTCCATGATGTGTCAATCCACAGTACCAGCTTTGTGCTGTGTGACTCCACAGTATCAACTCCTTGCTGTGTCAATCGACAACGTCAGCTCAATGACGTGTCAATCCACGGTATTAGCAATGTGCTGTATCGATCCACAGCATCAGTGTCTTGCCATTTCAATCCACAATGTCAACTCCATGCTGTGTGAATCCACATTAGCAGCTCCATGCTGTGTCAATCCACGTTATCAGCTCCATGATGTGTCAAACCACATTATCAGCTCCATGCTGTGTCAAACCACATTATTAGCTCCATGCTGTGTCAATCCACAATATCAGCTCCATGCTGTGTCAATCCACAGTATCAGCTCCATGCTGGTCAGTCCACATTTCTAGCTCCATACTGTGTGTCGATCTACATTATCAGCTCCAGGCTTTGTCAAATCACAGTCTGACCTCCATGCTGCGTCAATCCACAGTATCAGGTCCATGCTATTTCAATCAACAATATCAGACCCATGCTGTTTGAATCCACAGTATGACGTCCATTCTATGTCAATCCACAGTATCAGCTCCATGCGGTGTCAATCCACAGTGTCAGCCCCATGCTGTGAAATTACAGTGTCAACTCCACGCTATGTCATACCACAGTGTCTGCTCCATGCTGTGTCAATCCGCAGTACAGATCCTGCACTGTCACTCCACACTACAGATCCATGCTGTGTCAATCCAGTGTCAGCACCATGCTATGTCAATCCACTGTATCAGCTCTATGCTGTGACAATCCTCAGTGTCAGCTCCATGCTGTGAAATTACAGTGTTAGCTCCATGGTGTCTCAATCCACAATTTCAGCTCTATGCTGTGAAATTATACAGTGTCAACTCCATGCTGTGACAATCCACAGTACAGATCCTGCAGTGTAAAACAACAGTTCAGATCCATGCTGTGTCAATCCACAGTGTCAGCTCCATGCTGTGTCATTACACAGTACAAAATCATTCTGTGTTAATCCACAGTGACCAGCTCCATGCCATGTCAATCCAGTGTCAGCACCATGCTGCGTCAATCCACATTATCAATGGTTTGCTGCATCAATACTCATCATCAGCTCCATGGTGCGTCAATCCAGTGTCAGCACCATGCTGCGTCAATCCACAGCATCAGCTCCATGCTGTGTCAGTCCACATTATCAGCTCCATGCTGTGTCAATGTACATTATCAGCTCGATGATGTGTCAATCCACATTATCAGCTCGATGCTGTGTCAATCCAGTGTCAGTACCATGCTGCTTCAATCCTCATTATCAGCTCCATCCTGTGTCAATCCTGTCTCAGCACCATGCTGCGTGAATCCACATTCTCAGCTTCATTCTGAATCAATCAACAGTAACACCTCCATGGTGTTTCAATCCACAAGGTCAGCTCTATGCCACTTCAATCCACCTAATAAGGTCCAGGCTCTGTCACTCCACTGTCAGCTCCAAGCTTTATCAAATCACAGTGTAATCTCGATGCTGTGTCAATCCACAGTGTCAGCTCCATGCTGTGTTAATCCAGTGTCAGCTCCATGCTGTGTCAATCCACAGGACAGATCCTGCAGTGTCAATCCACAGTCCAGATCCATGCCGTATCAATACACAGTCCCGATGCATGCTGTGACAATCCACAGTGCCTGCTCTATGCTGTGTCAATTCACAAGTCAGCTCCATGCTGTTTCAATACATAGCAGAGATCCATCCCTAATCCACAGTAAAGATCCATGCTGTGTCAATCCTCAGTGTCAGCTCCATGCTGTGAAATTACAGTGTCTGCTCCATGATGTTTCAATCCACAGTATCAGCTCCATACTCTGTCAATCCACAAGTCAGCTCCATTCTGTTCCAATCCAAAGTACAGATCCATCCCTCATCCACAGTACAGATCCATGCTCTGTCATTCCACAGTGTCAGCTGCAAGCTGTTTTAATCCACAGTACAGATGCATCCCTAATCCACAGTACAGATCCACGCTATGTCAATACATAGTATAGATGCATGCTGTGACAATCCACAGTGTCTGCTCCATCTTGTGTCAATCCACAGTATCAGTTCCATGCTGTGTCAATCCACAAGTCAGCTCCATGCTATTTCAATACATAGTACAGATCCATCCCCAATCCACAGTAAAGATCCATGCTGTGTCAATCCATAATATCAGCTCCATGCTGTGCAAATCTACAGTGTCGGCTCCATGCTGTGAAATTACAGTGTCTGCTCCACGCTCTGTCGATCCAAGGTATCAACTCCATGCTGTGTCAATCCATAGTATCAGCTCCAGGCTGAGTCAATCCACAGGATCAGTTCCATGTTATGACAATCCACATTATCAGCTCCATGCTGTGTCAATACACATGATCAGCTCCATGCAATGTCAATCCAGTGTCAGCAGCATGTTGCGTCAATCCACAATATCAGCGGCATGCTGCAACAATATTCATCACCAGCTCCATGCTGTGTCAATCCAGTGTCAGCACCATGCTGCATCAATCCACAGTTCAGCAACTTGCTGCGTCAATCCACAGCATCAGCTCCATGCTATGTCAACCTACATTATCTCCTTCATGCATTGTGAAGGCACAGTCTGAACTCCATGCTGTGTCAATCCACAGTATATATCCATCCCTCATCCACAGTACAGATCCATGCTGTGTCAATCCAATGTTGCAGCTCTATGCTGGGTCAATCCACAGTGTCAACTCCATTCTGTGTCATTCCAGTTTCAGCTCCATGCTGTGTTAATCAATCATGTCAGCTCGATGCTATGTCATTCCACGGTGTCAGCTACATGCTGTGTCACTCCATAGTGTCAGCTCAATGCTCTGTCATTCCACATTGTCAGCACCATGCTGTGCCATTCCAAAGTATCAGTTCCATACCATGTAATTACACAGTCTCAGCACCATACTGTTTCATTCCAAACTGTCAGCTCCATGCTTTGTCATTCCACAGTGAAAGCACCAAGCTGTGTCATTCCAAAGTGTTAGCTCCATGCTGTGTTGATCCACAGAATCGCCTCCATGCTGCGTCAATCCACAGTATCAGCTTCATGCTGTGTCAATCCACCTAATCAACTCCATGCTCTGTCACTCCACAGTATCAGCTACATGCTTTGTCAAGTCACTGTGTAAACTCAATGCTGTGCCAATCGACCGTCTCAGCTCCATGC
The DNA here is from genome assembly GCF_017639515.1 of Carcharodon carcharias. Classification (NCBI taxonomy): domain Eukaryota; kingdom Metazoa; phylum Chordata; class Chondrichthyes; order Lamniformes; family Lamnidae; genus Carcharodon; species Carcharodon carcharias. Next base: position 71,632,775 of record NC_054475.1, read on the forward strand.
TGTGTCATGTCACATGTCAGCTTCATGGTGCTTCAATCCACAGCATCAGGTCCATGCTCTATCAATCCACATCATCAGCTACATGCTGTGTCAATCCACAGTATCAGGTCCATGTTATGTCAAGCCACAGTATCAGATCCACGCTGTGTCAATCCTCAGTGACACCTCCATGCTGCGTCAATCCACAGTATAAACTCCATGCTGTGAAATTATACAGTGTCAACTCCATGCTTTGTTATTCCAAAGTGTCAACTACATGCTGTGTCAATCCACAGTACAGATCCTGCAGTGTCAATCCACAGTACAGGTCCATGCTGAGTCAATCCACAGTGTTAGCTCCATGCTGTGTCAATCCACAGTACAGATCCATGCTGTGTCAATCCATAGTACAGATCCATGCTGCGTCAATCCAAGTACAGACCATGCTCTACCAATCCACAGTGTCAGCTCACGCTGTGTCAATCAACAGTACAGATCCATGCAGTGTCAATCCACAGTACAGATCCATGCTGTGTCAATCCATAGTACAGATCCATGCTGAGTGAATCCACAGTGTCAGCTCATGCTGTGCCAATCCACAATGTCAGCTGCATGCTGCGTCAATCCACAGTGTCAGCTCCATGCTGTGAAATTATACAGTGTCAACTCCATGCCGTGTCATTCCAAAGTGTCAACTACTTGCTGTGTCAAATGACAGTACAGCTCCATGCTGTGTCAAACAACAGTGTCAGCTCCATGTTGTGTGAATCCACAGTACAGATCCGTGCTGTGTCAATCCACAGTACATATCCATGGTGTGTCAATCCACAGTACAGACCATGCTCTGTCAATCCAGAATGTCAGCTCACGCTGTGTCAATCCACATTGTGGTCTCCATGCAGTGTTAATCTGCAGGACATCGCTAATCCACAGCACAGATCCAAGCTGTATCAATCCACAGTGTTAGCTCCATGCTGGTTGAATCCACAGTGTCAGCTCCGTGCTGTGTCATTCCACTGTCAGCTCCATCCTGTGTTAATCAATAGTGTCAGCTCCATGCTGTGTCATTCCACAGTGTCAACTCCATGGTCTATAAATCCATAGTGTCAGCTCAATGTTCTGTAATTGTCAGCACCATGCTGTGCCATTCCACAGTCTCAGCACCATGGTGTGTCATTCCAAAGTGTCAGCTTTATGCTGTCTCATTCCACAGTGCCAGCACCGTGCTGTGTCATTCCACAGTGTCAGCTGCATGCTGTAACTATTCGCAGTTTCAGCTCCAGGCAGTGTCAATCCACAGTATCAGCTCCATGCTGTGTCAATCCATACTGTCAGCTCCACGCTCAGTCATTTCACAGTGTCAGCTCCATGATGTGTCAATCCACAGTACCAGCTTTGTGCTGTGTGACTCCACAGTATCAACTCCTTGCTGTGTCAATCGACAACGTCAGCTCAATGACGTGTCAATCCACGGTATTAGCAATGTGCTGTATCGATCCACAGCATCAGTGTCTTGCCATTTCAATCCACAATGTCAACTCCATGCTGTGTGAATCCACATTAGCAGCTCCATGCTGTGTCAATCCACGTTATCAGCTCCATGATGTGTCAAACCACATTATCAGCTCCATGCTGTGTCAAACCACATTATTAGCTCCATGCTGTGTCAATCCACAATATCAGCTCCATGCTGTGTCAATCCACAGTATCAGCTCCATGCTGGTCAGTCCACATTTCTAGCTCCATACTGTGTGTCGATCTACATTATCAGCTCCAGGCTTTGTCAAATCACAGTCTGACCTCCATGCTGCGTCAATCCACAGTATCAGGTCCATGCTATTTCAATCAACAATATCAGACCCATGCTGTTTGAATCCACAGTATGACGTCCATTCTATGTCAATCCACAGTATCAGCTCCATGCGGTGTCAATCCACAGTGTCAGCCCCATGCTGTGAAATTACAGTGTCAACTCCACGCTATGTCATACCACAGTGTCTGCTCCATGCTGTGTCAATCCGCAGTACAGATCCTGCACTGTCACTCCACACTACAGATCCATGCTGTGTCAATCCAGTGTCAGCACCATGCTATGTCAATCCACTGTATCAGCTCTATGCTGTGACAATCCTCAGTGTCAGCTCCATGCTGTGAAATTACAGTGTTAGCTCCATGGTGTCTCAATCCACAATTTCAGCTCTATGCTGTGAAATTATACAGTGTCAACTCCATGCTGTGACAATCCACAGTACAGATCCTGCAGTGTAAAACAACAGTTCAGATCCATGCTGTGTCAATCCACAGTGTCAGCTCCATGCTGTGTCATTACACAGTACAAAATCATTCTGTGTTAATCCACAGTGACCAGCTCCATGCCATGTCAATCCAGTGTCAGCACCATGCTGCGTCAATCCACATTATCAATGGTTTGCTGCATCAATACTCATCATCAGCTCCATGGTGCGTCAATCCAGTGTCAGCACCATGCTGCGTCAATCCACAGCATCAGCTCCATGCTGTGTCAGTCCACATTATCAGCTCCATGCTGTGTCAATGTACATTATCAGCTCGATGATGTGTCAATCCACATTATCAGCTCGATGCTGTGTCAATCCAGTGTCAGTACCATGCTGCTTCAATCCTCATTATCAGCTCCATCCTGTGTCAATCCTGTCTCAGCACCATGCTGCGTGAATCCACATTCTCAGCTTCATTCTGAATCAATCAACAGTAACACCTCCATGGTGTTTCAATCCACAAGGTCAGCTCTATGCCACTTCAATCCACCTAATAAGGTCCAGGCTCTGTCACTCCACTGTCAGCTCCAAGCTTTATCAAATCACAGTGTAATCTCGATGCTGTGTCAATCCACAGTGTCAGCTCCATGCTGTGTTAATCCAGTGTCAGCTCCATGCTGTGTCAATCCACAGGACAGATCCTGCAGTGTCAATCCACAGTCCAGATCCATGCCGTATCAATACACAGTCCCGATGCATGCTGTGACAATCCACAGTGCCTGCTCTATGCTGTGTCAATTCACAAGTCAGCTCCATGCTGTTTCAATACATAGCAGAGATCCATCCCTAATCCACAGTAAAGATCCATGCTGTGTCAATCCTCAGTGTCAGCTCCATGCTGTGAAATTACAGTGTCTGCTCCATGATGTTTCAATCCACAGTATCAGCTCCATACTCTGTCAATCCACAAGTCAGCTCCATTCTGTTCCAATCCAAAGTACAGATCCATCCCTCATCCACAGTACAGATCCATGCTCTGTCATTCCACAGTGTCAGCTGCAAGCTGTTTTAATCCACAGTACAGATGCATCCCTAATCCACAGTACAGATCCACGCTATGTCAATACATAGTATAGATGCATGCTGTGACAATCCACAGTGTCTGCTCCATCTTGTGTCAATCCACAGTATCAGTTCCATGCTGTGTCAATCCACAAGTCAGCTCCATGCTATTTCAATACATAGTACAGATCCATCCCCAATCCACAGTAAAGATCCATGCTGTGTCAATCCATAATATCAGCTCCATGCTGTGCAAATCTACAGTGTCGGCTCCATGCTGTGAAATTACAGTGTCTGCTCCACGCTCTGTCGATCCAAGGTATCAACTCCATGCTGTGTCAATCCATAGTATCAGCTCCAGGCTGAGTCAATCCACAGGATCAGTTCCATGTTATGACAATCCACATTATCAGCTCCATGCTGTGTCAATACACATGATCAGCTCCATGCAATGTCAATCCAGTGTCAGCAGCATGTTGCGTCAATCCACAATATCAGCGGCATGCTGCAACAATATTCATCACCAGCTCCATGCTGTGTCAATCCAGTGTCAGCACCATGCTGCATCAATCCACAGTTCAGCAACTTGCTGCGTCAATCCACAGCATCAGCTCCATGCTATGTCAACCTACATTATCTCCTTCATGCATTGTGAAGGCACAGTCTGAACTCCATGCTGTGTCAATCTACAGTGTCAGCTCCATGCTGTGTCAACTCACATTTCATCTTCATGGTACTTCAATCCACAGTATCAGGTCCATGCTATGTCAATCCACAGTATCATCTCCATGCTGGGGTCAATCCACAGTATCAGCTCCATGCTGTGTCAATCCACAATATCAGCTCCATGCTGTATCAAACCACACTGTCTGCTCCATGCTGTGAAATTACAGTGGCAACTCCATGCTATGTCATTCCACAGTATCAGCTCCATGCTGTGTCAATCCACAGTGCAGATCCTGCAGTGTCAATCCACACTACAGATCCATGCTGTGTCAATCCACAGTGTCAGCTCCATCCTGTGTCAATCCACAGTACAGATCAGTGCAGTGTCAATCCACAGTACAGATGCATGCTGTATGAATCCACAGTGTGAGCTCATGCTGTGCCAATCCACAATCTCAGCTCCATGCTGCGTCTATCCACAGTGTCAGCACAATGCTGTGAAATTATACATTGTCAACTCCATGCCGTGTCATTCCAAAGTGTCAACTACATGCTGTGTCAATTCACACAATAGATGCTGAAGTTTCAATACACAGTACAGATCCACACTGTGTCAAACCACAGTACATATCCATGCTGTGTCAATCCACAGTACAGACCATGCTCTGTCAATCCACAGTGTCAGCTCACGCTGTGAAATTACAATGTCAGCTCCATGGTGTCTCAATCCACAGTGTCAGCACTATGCTGTGAAATTACAGTGTCTGCTCCATGCTCTGTCGATCCAAGGTATCAACTCCATGCTGTATCAATCCATAGTATCAGTTCCAGGCTGAGTCAATCCACAGGATCAGTTCCATGTTATGACAATCCACATTATCAGCTCCATGCTGTGTCAATCCACATGATCAGCTCCATGCCATGTCTATCCAGTGTCAGTAGCATGCTGCATCAATATTCATCACTAGCTCCTTGCTGCGTCAATCCAGTGTCAGCACCAAGCTGCATCAATCCACAGTATCAGCTCCATGCTGTGTCAGTCCACATTACTAGCTCCATGTGTGTCAACCTACATTATCAGCTCCATGCATTGACAAGGCACAGTCTGAACTCCATGCTGTGTCAATCTACAGTGTTAGTTCCATGCTGTGTCAAGTCACATTTCAGCTTCATGGTACTTCAATCCACAGTATCAGGTCCATGCTATGTCAATCCACAGTATCACGTCCATGCTGGGTCCATCCACAGTATCAGCTCCATGCTGTGTCAATCCACAGTATCAGGTCCATGCTGTTTCAAACCACAGTGTCTGCTCCATGCTGTGAAATTACAGTGGCAACTCCATGCTATGTCATTCCACAGTGTCAGCTCCATGCTGTGTCAATCCACAGTCTCAGCTCCATGCTGTGTCAATCCATAGTACAGATCAATGCAGTGTCAATCCACAGTACAGATGCATGCTGAGTGAATCCACAGTGTGAGCTCATGCAATGCCAATCCACAATGTCAGCTCCATGCTGGGTGTATTCACAGTGTCAGCTCCATGCTGTGAAATTATACAGTGCCAACTCCATGCCACGTCATTCCACAGTGTCAACTAAATGCTGTTTCAATTCACACAATAGATGCTGAAGTTTCAATACACAATACAGATCCATGCTGTGTCAAACCACAGTACATATCCATGCTGTGTCAATCCACAGTACAGACCATGCTCTGTCAATCCACAGTGTCAGCTCACGCTGTGTCAATCCACATTGTCAGCTCCATCCGATGTTATTCCACAGTACATCGCTAATCCACAGCACAGATCCAAGCTGTGTCAATCCACATTGCCAGCTCCATGCTTTGTCAATCCACATTATCAGCTCCATGCTGTGTCAATCCACTGTATCAGCTCTATGCTTTGTAAATCCACAGTGTCAGCTCCATGCTGTGAAATTACAGTGTCAGCTCCATGGTGTCTTAATCCACAGTGTCAGCACTATGCTGTGAAATTACAGTGTCTGCTCCATGCTCTGTCGATCCAAGGTATCAACTCCATGCTGTGTCAATCCATAGTATCAGCTCCAGGCTGAGTCAATCCACAGAATCAGTTCCATGTTATGACAATCCACATTATCAGCTCCATGCTGTGTCAATCCACATGATCAGCTCCTTGCCATGTCAATCTAGTGTCAGCAGCATGCTGCATCAATCCACAGTATCAGTGGCATGCTGCAACAATATTCATCACCAGCTCCATGCTGCGTCAATCCAGTGTCAGCACCATGCTGCATCAATCCACAGTATCAGCACCTTTCTGCGTCAATCCACAGCATCAGCTCCATGCTGTGTCAGTCCACATTATCAGCTCAATGCTGTGTCAATGTACATTATCAGCTACGTGCTGTGTCAATCCTCATTATCTGTTCGATGCTGTGTCAATCTAGTGTCAGCACCATGCTGCTTCAATCTAGTCCCAGCACCATGCTGTATCAATCCACAGTATCAGCTCCATGCTGTGTCAGTCCACATTATCAGCTCCATGCTGTGTCAATGTACATTATCAGATACATGCTGTGTCAATCCTCATTATCAGTTCGATGCTGTGTCAATTTAGTGCCAGCACCATGCTGTGTCATCCTCATTATCAGCACCATACTGCGTCATCCTCATTATCAGCTCCATGCTGAGTCAATCCCATGTCAGCACCATGCTGCGTCAATTCACATTCTCAGCTCCATTCTGAATCAATCAACATGGTGTTGCAACCAACAATGTCAGCTCTATGCTGCTTCAATCCACCTAATAAGCTCCAGGCTCTGACACTCCACTGTCAGCTCCAAGCTTTGTCAAGTCACAGTGTAAATTCCATGCTGTGTCAATGCACAGTGTCAGCTCTATGCTCTGTCAATACAGTGTCAGCTCCACACTGTGTCAAACCACAATTTCAGATCCATACTGTGTAAATCCACATGATCAGCTTCATGCTCTGTCAATCCACAGTACCAGCTCTATGCAATGTCAACCCTGTCTCAGCTTCATGCTCCATCAATCCACACTATCAGCTCCATGCTGTGTAAGTCCAGAATGTCAGCTCCATGCTGTGTCAATGCTCAGCATCAGCACCATGCTCTGTCAATCCACAATTTCCGCTCCATGCTGTGTCAATCCACAGTGTCAGCTTCATGCTGTGTCCATCCACAGTATTAGCTCCATGTTGTGTCATTCCACATTATCAGATCCATGCTGTGTTACTCCAGTCTTAGCTGCATGCAGTGTCAATCCAATTTTTGGCACCATGCTGTGTCAATCCACATTATCAGCTCCATGCTGTGTTAATCCAGTGTCTGCTCCATGCTGTGTCAATCCACAGGACAGATCCTGCAGTGTCAATCCATAGTCCAGATCCATGCTGTGTCAATACACAGTACGGACGCATGCTGTGACAATCCACAGTATCTGCTCCATGTTGTGTCAATCCACAGTGCCAGCTCCATGCTGTGTCAATCCAAACGTCAGCTCCATGCTGATTCAATACATAGTACAGATCCGTCCCTAATCCACAGTACAGATCCATGCTGTGTAAATCCACAGTGTCAGCTCCATGCTGTGAAATTACAGTGTCTCCTCCATGCTGTGTCAATCCACAGTGTCAGTTCCATGCTGTGTCAATCCACAAGTCAGCTCCAAGCTGTTTCAATCCATAGAACAGATGCATCCCAAATCCACAGTACAGATCCATGGTGTGTCATTCCACAGTGTCAGATGCAAGCTGTTTCAATCCACAGTACAAATGCATCCCTAATCCACAGTGCAGATCCATGCTGTGTCAATACACAGTACAGATGCATGCTATGACAATCCACAGTGTCTGCACCATCTTGTGTCAATCCAGAGTGTCAGCTCCATGCTGTTTTAATAAATAATACAGATCAATCCCTAATCCACAGTAAAGATCCATGCTGTGTCAATCCATAATATCAGCTCCATGCTGTGTCAATCCACATTATCAGCTCCATGCTGTGTTAATCCAGTGTCTGCTCCATGCTGTGTCAATCCACAGGACAGATCCTGCTGTGTCAATCCATAGTCCAGATTCATGCTGTGTCAATACACAGTACGGATGCATGCTGTTACAATCCACAGTGTCTGCTCCATGTTGTGTCAATCCACAGTGCCAGCTCCATGCTGTGTAAATCCATAGGTCAGCTCCATGCTGTGAAATTACAGAGTCTCCTCCATGCTGTGTCAATCCACAGTGAAAGCTCCATGCTGTGTCAATCCACAAGTCAGCTCCATGCTGTTTCAATCCAGAGAACAGATCCATCCCAGATCCACAGTACAGATCCATGGTGTGTCATTCCACAGTATCAGATGCAAGCTGTTTCAATCCACAGTACAGATGCATCCCTAATCCACAGTACAGATCCATGCTATGTCAATACACAGTACAGATGCATGCTGTGACAATCCACAGTGTCTGCACCATCTTGTGTCAATCCAGAGTGTCAGCTCCATGCTGTTTCAATTCATAATACAGATCCATCCCTAATCCACAGTAAAGATCCATGCTGTGTAAATCCACAGTATCAGCGGCATGCTGCATCAACATTCATCACCACCTCCATGCTGTGTCAATCCAGTGTCAGCACCATGCTGCATCAATCCAAAGTATCAACACCTTGCTGCGTCAAACCACAGCATTAGCTCCATGCTGTGTCAGTCCACATTACCAGCTCCTTGCTGTGTCAATCTACAATATCAGCTCCATGCTTTGTCAGGGCACAGTCTGAACTCCATGCTGTGTCAATCTACAGTATCAGCTACATGCTGTGTCCATCCACAGTATTAGCTTCATGCTGTGTCATTCCACATTATCAGATCTATGCTGTGTTACTCCAGTGTTAGCTGCATGCAGTGTCAATCCACCGTTTTGGCTCCATGCTGTGTCAATCCACATTATCAGCTCCATGCTGTATTAATCCAGTGTCTGCTCCATGCTGTGTCAATCCACAGGACAGATCCTGCAGTGTCAATCCACAGTCCAGATCCATGCTGTGTCAATACACAGTACGGATGCATGCTGTGACAATCCACAGTATCTGCTCCATGTTGTGTAAATCCACAGTGTCAGCTCCATGCTGTGAAGTTACAGTGTCTGCTCCATGCTGTGTCAATACACAAGTCAGCTCCATGCTGTTTCAATCCATAGAACAGATCCATCCCAAATCCACAGTACAGATCCATGGTGTATCATTCCACAGTGTCAGATGCAAGCTTTTTCAATACACACTACAGATGCATCTCTAATCCACAGTACAGATCCATGCTGTGTCAATACACAGTACAGATGCATGCTATGACAATCCACAGTATCTGCACCATCTTGTGTCAATCCAGTGTCAGCTCCATGCTGTGTCAATCTACAATTCAGCTCCATGCTGTTTCAATACATAATACATATCCATCCCTAATCCACAGTAAAGATCCATGCTGTGTCAATCCATAATATCAGCTCCATGCTGTGTAAATCCACAGTGTCAGCTCCATGCTGTGAAATTACAGTGTTTGCTCCATGCTGTGTCGATCCACAGTATCAACTCCATGCTGTGTCAATCCATAGTATCAGCTCCAGGCTCAGTTAGTCCACAGGATCAGTTCCATGTTGTGACAATCCACATTATTAGCTCCATACTGTGTCAATCCACATGATCAGCTCCATGCCATGTCAATCCAGTGTTAGCAGCATGCTGCTTCAATCCACAGTATCAGCGGCATGCTGCATCAATATTCATCACCAGCTCCATGCTGTGTCAATCTAGTGTCATCACCATGCTGCATCAATCCACATTATCAGCACCTTGCTGCGTCAAACCACAGCATTAGCTCCATGCTGTGTCAGTCCACGTTACCAGCTCCATGCTGTGTCAATCTACACTATCAGCTCCATGCTTTGTCAAGGCACAGTCTGAACTCCATGCTGTGTCAATCTACAGTGTCAGCTCCATGCTGTGTCAAGTCACATTTCAGCTTCATGGTGCTTCAATCCACAGTAACATGTCCATGCTATGTCAATGCAAAGTATCAGCTCCATGCTGGGTCAATCCACAGTATCAGGTCCATGCTTTGTCACTCCACAGTATCAGCTGTATGCTGTGTCAAACAACAGTGTCTGCTCCATGCTGTGAAATTACAGTGTCAACTCGATTCCAGAGTGTCAGCTCCATGCTGCGTCAATCCACAGCGCAGATCATGCAGTGTTAATCCACATTACAGATCCCTGCAGTGTCAATCCACACTGTAAGCTCCATGCTGTGTCAATCCACAGTGCAGATCGTGCAGTGTCAGTCCACATTACAGATCCATGCTGTGTCAATTGACAGTGACAGCTCATGCTGTGCCAATCCACAACGTCAGCTCCATGCTGTGTAAATCCACAGTGTCAGCTCCATGCTGTGAAATTACAGTGTCTGCTCCATGCAATTTCTATCCACCGTGTCAGATCCATGCTGTGTCAATCCACAAGTCAGTTCCATGCTGTTTCAATCCAGAGCACAGATGCATCCCTAATCCACAGTACAGATCCATGCTGTGACATTTCACAGTGTCAGCTGCAAGCAGTGACAATCCAGTGTCTGCTCCATCTTGTGTCAATCCACAGTGTCAGCTCCATGCTGTGTCAATCCACAAGTCAGCTCCATGCTGTTTCAATACATAGTACAGATCCATCCATATTCCGCAGTAAAGATCCATGCTGTGTTAATCCATAATAACAGCTCCATGCTGTGTAAATCCACAGTGTCAGCGACATGCTGTGAAATTACAGTGTCTGCTCCATGCTCTGTCGATCCACAGTATCAACTCCATGCTGTGTCAATCCATAGTATCAGCTACAGGCTGAGTCAATCCACAGGATAAGTTCCATGTTGTGACAATCCACATTTTCAGCTCCATGCTGTGTCATTCCACATGATCAGCTCCATGCCATGTCAATCCAGTGTCAGCAGCATGCTGCATTAATCCACAGTATCAGCAGCATGCAGCAGCAATATTCATCATCAGCTCTATGCTGTGTCAATCCAGTGTCAGCACCTTGCTGCGTCAATCCACAGCAACTGCTGCATGCTGTGTCAGTCCATATTACCAGCTCCATGCTGTGTCTATCTACAGTGTCAGCTCCATGCTGTGTCAAGTCACATTTCAGCTTCATTGAACTTCAGTCCACAGTATCAGGTCCATGCTGTGTCAAACCACAGTGTCTGCTCCATGCTGTGAAATTATAGTGTCAACTCCATGCTATGTCATTCCACAGTGTCAGATCCATGCTGTGTCAATCCACAGTGCAGATCCTGCAGTGTGAATCCACACTGCAGATCCATGCTGTGTCAATCCACAGTGTCAACTCCATGCTGTGTCAATCCACAGTACAGATCAAAGCAGTGTCAATCCACAGTGCAGATCCATGCTGCGTCAATCTACAGTGTCAGCTCCATGCTGTGAAATTATACAGCATCAACTCCATGCCGTGTCATTCCAAGGTGTCAACTAAGTGCTGTGTCAATCCACACAATAGGTGCTGCACTGTGAATACAGAGTACAGGTCCATGTGGTGTCAAACCACAGTGTCAGCTCCATGCTGTGTCATTACGCAGTGATCAGTACCATGCTATGTCAATCAAGTGTCAGCACCATGCTGCATCAATCTAGTCACAGCACCATGCTGCGTCAATCCACGGTAGCAGCTCCATGCTGTGTCAGACTATATTATCAGCTCAATGCTGTGTCAATGTACATTATCAGCTCCATGCTGGGTCAATCCTCATTATCAGCACAATGCGGTGTCAATCCAGTTTCAGAACCATGCTGCGTCATCCTCATTATCAGCTCCATGCTGTGTCAATCCTGTGTCAGCACCATGCTGCATCAATCCACATTCTCAGCTCCATTCTGAATCAATCAACAGTGACACTTCCATGGTGTCTCAATCCACAATGTCTATGCTGCTTCAATCCACCTAATAAGCTCCAGACTCTGTCACTCCACTGTCAGCTCGAAGCTGTGTCAAGTCACAGTGTAAACTCCATGCTGAGTCAATGCATAGTTTCAGCCCCATGCTGTGTCAAATCAATTTTCAGCACCATGCTGTGTCAATCCACAATTTCAGATCCATACTGTGTAAATCCGCATGATCCAGCCCTAATCCACAGTAAAGATCCATGCTGTGTCAATCCACAATATCAGCTCCTTGTTGTGTCAATCCACAGTGTCAGCTCCATGCTGTGAAATTACATTGTCTGCTCCATGCTGTGTCAATCCACAGTTCAGCTCCATGCTATGTCAATCCACAGCATCAGCTCCATGCTGTGTCAGTCTACATTGCCAGCTCAATGCTGTGTCAATCTACAGTGTCAGCTCCATGCTGTGTCAAGTCACATTTCAGCTTCATTGTACTTCAATCCACAGTATCAGGTCCATGCTGTGTCCAACCACAGTGTCTGCTCCATGCTGTGAAATCATAGTGTCAACTCCATGCTGAGTCAATGCATAGTCTCAGCTCCATGCTGTGTTAAATCAATTTTCAGCTCCATGCTGTGTCAATCCACAATTTCAGATCCATACTGTGTAAATCCGCATGATCCATCCCTAATCCACAGTAAAGATCCATGCTGTGTCAATACACAGTACAGATGCATGCTATGACAATCCACAGTGTATGATCCCATCTTGTGTCAATCCACAGTGTCAGATCCATCCTGTGTCAATCCACAATCCAGCTCCATGCTGTTTCAATACATAGTACAGATCCATCCCTGATCCACAGTAAAGATCCATACTGTGTCAATCCATAATATCCACTTCATGCTGTGTAATTACAGTGTCTGCTCCATGCTGTGTCGATCCACAGGATCAACTCCATGCTGTGTCAGTCCATAGTGTCAGCTCTAAGCTGAGACATTCCACAAGATCAGTTCCATGTTGTGACAATCCACATTTTCAGCTCCATGCTGTGTCAATCCACATGATCAGCTCCAAGCCATGTCAATCCAGTGTCAGCAGCATGCTGCATCAATCCACAGTATCAGCGGCATGCAGCAACAATATTCATCACCAGCTCCATGCTATGTCAATCCAGTATCAGCACCTTGCTGCGTCAATCCACAGCATCTGCTCCATGCTGTGTCAGTCCACATTACCAGCTCCATGCTGTGTCAATCTAGTGTCAGCTCCATGCTGTGGCAAGTCACATTTCAGCTTCATTGTACTTCAATCCACAGTATCAGGTCCATGCTGTGTCAAACCACAGTGTCTGATCCATGCTGTGAAGTTATAGTGTCAATTCCATGCTGTCAATCCACAGTGCAGATCCATGCTGCATCTATCCACAGTGTCAGCTCCATGCTGTGAAATTATACAGCATCAACTCCATGCCGTGACATTCCAAAGTGTCAACTAAATGCTGTGTCAATCCACACAATAGATGCTGCACTGTGAATACACAGTACAGGTCCAAGTGATGTCAAACCACAGTGTCAGCTCCATGCTGTGTGAATCCACAGTACAGATCCATGCTGAGTCAATCCACAGTACATATCCATGTTTTGTCAATCCACAGTACAGACCATGCTTTGCCAATCCACAGTGTCAGCTCATGCTGTGACAATCCACATTGTCAGCTCCATCCTGTGTTAATCCACAGTGCATCGCTAAACCACAGCACAGATCAAAGCTGTGTCAATCCACATTATCAGCTCTATGTTGTGTCAATCCAATGTCAGCACCATGCTATGTCAATCCACTGTATCAGCTCTATGCCATGTAAAGCCACAGTGTCAGCATCATGCTGTGAAATTACAGTGTCAGCTCCATGGTGTCTCAATCCACAGTGCCAGCTCTATGCTGTGAAATTATACAGTGTATAATTTGTCATTCCACAGTGCCAACTCCATGCCATGTCATTCCACTGTGTCAACTCCATGCTGTGACAATCCACAGTGTCAGCTCCATGCTGTGTCATTACACAGTACAGAAACATGCTGTGTCATTCCACAGTGATCAGCTCCATGCCATGTCAATCCAGTGTCAGCACCATGCTGCGTCAATCCACAGTATCAGCGGCATGCTGCATCAATACTCACCTTCAGCTCCAAGCTGTGTCAATCAAGTGTCAGCACCATGCGGCATCAATCTAGTCACAGCACCATGCTGCGTCAATCCACGGTAGCAGCTCCGTGCTGTGTCAGTCTACATTATGAGCTCCATACTGTGTCAATGTACATTATCTGATCCATGCTGGGTCAATCCTCATTATCAGCACAATGCGGTGTCAATCCAGTGTCAGCACCATGCTGCCTCAATCCACATTCTCAGCTCCATTCTGAATCAATCAACAGTTACACCTCCATGGTGTCTCAATCCACAATGTCTATGCTGCTTCCATCCACCTATTAAGCTCCAGGTTCTGTCACTCCACTGTCAGCTCGAAGCTGTGTCAAGTCACAGTGTAAACTCCATGCTGAGTCAATGCACAGTGTCAGCTCCATGCTGTGTCAAATCAACTTTCAGCTCCATGCTGTGTCAATCCACAATTTCAGATCCATACTGTGTAAATCCACATGATCAGCTTCATGCTCTGTCAATCTACAGTACCAGCTCCATGCTGTTTAAGTCCAGAATATCAGCTCCATGCTGTGTCAATGCTCAGAATCAGCACCATGCTGTGTCAATGCTCAGAATCAGCACCATGCTGTGTCAATGCTCAGCATCAACACCATGCTGTATCAATCCACAATGTCTGCTCCATGCTGTGTCAATCCACAGTGTCAGCGTCATGCTGTGTCAATTCACAGTATTAGCTCCATGCTGTGTCATTCCACATTAACAGATCCATGCTGTGTTAATCCAGTGTCGGCTCCATGCAGTGTCAATCCACAGTATTAGCTCCATGCTGTGTCAATCCACATTATCAGCTCCATGCTGTGTTAATCCAGTGTCAGCTCCATGCTGTGTCAATCCACAGGACAGATCCTGCAGTGTTAATCCACAGTCCAGATCCATGCTGTGTCAATACACAGTAAAGATGCATGCTGTGACAATCCACAGTGTCTGCTCCATGTTGTGTCAATCCACAGTGTCAGCTCCATGCTGTGCCAATCCACAAGTCCGCTCCATGCTGTTTCAATCCATAGTACAGACCCATCCCAAATCCACAGTACAGATCCAAGGTGTGTCATTCCACAGTGTCAGCAGCGAGCTGTTTCACTCCACAGTACAGATGCATCCTTAATCCACATTACAGACCCATGCAGTGTCAATCCACAATATCAGCTCCATGCTGTATAAATCGACAGTGTCAGCTCCATGCTGTGTCAATCCACAAGTCAGCTCCATGCTGTTTCAATCCATAGCAGAGATCTATCCCAAATCCACAGGACAGATTAAAGGTGTGTCATTCCACGGTGACAGCTGCAAGCTGTTTCAATGCACACTACATATGCATCCCTAATCCACAGTAGAGATCCATGCTGTGTTAAAACACAGTACAGATGCAAGCTATGACAATCCACAGTGTCTGCTCCATCTTGTGTCAAACCACAGTGTCAAATCCATCCTGTGCCAATCCATAAGTCAGCTCCATGCTGTTTCAATACATAGTACAGATCCATCCCTAATCCACAGTAAAGATCTAAACTGTGTCAATCCATAATATCAGCTCCATGCCGTGTAATTACAGTGTCTGCTCCATGCAGTGTCGATCCACAGGAACAACTCCATGCTGTGTCAATCCATAGTATCAGCTCTAAACTGAGACATTCCACAGGATCAGTTCCATGTTGTGACAATACACATTATCAGCTCCATGCTGTGTTAATCCACATTATCAGCTCCATGCCATGTCAATCCAGTGTCAACTGCATGCTTCATCAATCCACAGTATCAGACGCATGCTGCATCAATATTCATCACCAGCTCCATGCTGTATCAATCCAGTATCAGCACCTTGTTGCGTCAATCCACAGCATCTGCTCCATGCTGTGTCAGTCCACATTATCAGCTCCATGCTGTGTCAATCTACAGTGTCAGCTCCAAGCTGTGGCAAGTCACATTTCAGTTTCATTGTACTTCAATCCACAGTATCAGGTCCATGATGTGTCAAACCACAGTGCCTGATCCATGCTGTGAAATTATAGTGTCAACTCCATGCTATGTCATTCCACAGTGTCAGATCAATGCTGTGTCAATCCACAGTGCAGATCCTGCAGTGTGAATCCACACTTCAGATCCATGCTGTGTCAATCCACAGTGTCAACTCCATGCTGTGTCAATCCACAGTACAGATCAATGCAGTGTCAATCCACAGTGCAGATCCATGTTGCGTCTGTCCACAGTGTCAGCTCCATGCTGTGAAATTATACAGCATCAACTCCATGCCGTGTCATTCCAAAGTGTCAACTAAATGCTGTGTCAATCCACACAATAGATGCAGCACTGTGAATACACAGTACAGGTCCATGCTGTGTCAGACCACAGTGTCAGCTCCATGTGGGTGAATCCACAGTACAGATCCATGCTGAGTCAATCCACAGGACATATCCATGTTTTGTCAATGCACAGTACAGAGCATGCTTTGCCAATCCACAGTGTCAGCTCATGCTGTGACAATCCACATTGTCAGCTCCATCCTGTGTTAATCCACAGTGCATCTCTAAACCACAGCACAGATCAAAGCTGTGTCAATCCACATAGTCAGCTCCATGCTTTGTCAATCCACTGTATCAGCTCTATGCTATGTAAATCCACAGTGTCAACATCATGCTGTGAAATTACAATGTCAGCTCCATGGTGTCTCAATCCACAGTGTCAACTCCATGCTGTGACAATCCACAGTACGGATCCTGCAGTGTCAATCCACAGTTCAGATCCATGCTGTGTCAATCCAGTGTCAGCTCCATGCTGTGTCATTACACAGTACAGAAACATGCTGTGTCATTCCACAGTGATCAGCTCCATGCCATGTCAATCCACTGTCAGCACCATGCTGAGTCAATCCACAGTATCAGCGGCATGCTGCATCAATACTCATCATCAGCTCCAAGCTGTGTCAATCCAGTGTTAGCACCATGCTGCATCAATCTAGTCACAGCACCATGCGGCGTCAATCCACTGTAGCAGCTCCATGCTGTGTCAGTCTACATTATGAGCTCCATGCTGTGTCAATTTACATTATCTGATCCATGCTGGGTCAATCCTCATTATCAGCACAATGCGGTGTCAATCCAGTGTCAGCACCATGCTGCGTCATCCTCATTATCAGCTCCATGCTGTGTCAATCCTGTGTCAGCATCATGCTGCGTCAATCCACATTCTCAGCTCCATTCTGAATCAATCAACAGTGACACCTCCATGGTGTCTCAATCCACAATGTCTATGCTGCTTCAATCCACCTAATAAGCTCGAGGTTCTGTCACTCCACTGTCAGCTCGAAGCTGTGTCAAGTCACAGTGTAATCTCCATGCTGAGTCAATGCACAGTGTCAGCTCTATGCTGTGTCAAATCAACTTTCAGCTCCATGCTGCGTCAATCCACAATTTCAGATCCATACTGTGTAAATCCACATGATCAGCTTCATGCTCTGTCAATCCACAGTACCAGCTCCATGCTATTTAAGTCCAGAATATCAGCTCCATGCTGTGTCAATGCACAGCATCAGTACCATGCTGTGTCAATGCTCAGCATCAGCACCATGCTGTGTCAATCCACAATGTCCGCTCCATGCTCTGTCAATCCACAGTGTCAGCTCCATGCAGTGTCCATCCACAGTATTAGCTCCATGCTGTGTCAATCCACATTATCAGCTCCATGCTGTGTTAATCCAGTATCAGCTCCATGCTGTGTCAATCCACAGGACAGATCCTGCAGTGTTAATCCACAGTCCAGATCCATGCTGTGACAATCTACAGTGTCTGCTCCATGTTGTGTCAATCCACAGTATCAGCTCCATGTCGTGTCAATCCACAGTGTCAGCTCCATGTTGTGTCAATCCAGAGTTCAGCTCCATGCTGTTTCAATACATAGTACAGATCCATCCCTAATCCACAATATCAGCTCCATGCTGTGTCAATCCATAGTGTCACCTCCATGCTGTGAATTTACAGTTTCTGCTCCATGCTGTGTCAATCCACAAGTCCGCTCCATGCTGTTTCAATCCATAGTACAGACCCATCCCAAATCCACAGTACAGATCCATGGTGTGTCATTCCACAGTGTCAGCAGCGAGCTGTTCACTCCACAGTACAGATGCATCCCTAATCCACATTACAGACCCATGCAGTGTCAATCCACAATATCAGCTCCATGCTGTATAAATCGACAGTGTCAGCACCATGCTGCATCATCCTCATTATCTGCTCCATGCTGTGTCAATCCTATGTCAGCACCATGCTGCTTCAATCCACATTCTCAGCTCCATTCTGAATCAATCAACAGTGACACTTCCATGGTGTCTCAATCCACAATGTCTATGCTGCTTCAATCCACCTAATAAGCTCCAGGCTCTGTCAGTCCACTGTCAGCTCGAAGCTGTGTCAAGTCACAGTGTAAACTCCACGCTGAGTCAATGCATAGTGTTAGCTCGATGCTGTGTCAAATCAATTTTCAGCTCCCTGCTGTGTCAATCCACAATTTCAGATCCATACTATGTAAATCCACATGATCAGCTTCATGCTCTGTCAATCCACAATACCAGCTCCATGCTGTTAAAGTCCAGAATATCAGCTCCATGCTGTGTCAATGCTCAGCATCAGCACCATGCTGTGTCAATCCACAATATCCGCTCCATGCGGTGTCATTCAACATTAACAGATCCATGCTGTGTTAATCCAGTGTCAGCTCCATGCAGTGTCAATCCACAGTATTAGCTCCATGCTGAGTAAATACACATTATCAGCTCCATGCTGTGTTAATCCAATGTCAGCTCCTTGCTGTGTCAATCCACAGGACAGATCCTGCGGTGTGAATCCACAGGACAGATCTATGCTGTGTAAATACACCGTACAGATGCAAGCTATGACAATCCACAGTATCTGCTCCATGTTGTGTCAATCCACAGTGTAAGCTCCATGCTGTGTCAATCCACAGGTCAGCTCCATGCTGTTTCAATACATACTATAGATCTATCCCTAATCCACAGTAAAGATCCAAGCTGTGTCAATCCACAATATTAGCTCCATGCTGTGTCAATCCACAGTTCAGCTCCATGCTGTGCCAATCCACAATTCCGCTTCATGCTGTTTCAATCCATAGAACAGATCCATCCCAAATCCACAGTGCAGATCCAAGGTATTTCATTCCACAGTGTCAGCAGCGAGCTGTTTCACTCCACAGTACAGATGCATCCCTAATCCACAGTACAGATCCATGCAGTGTCAATCCACAATATCAGCTCCATGCTGTATAAATCCACATTGTCAGCTCCATGCTGTGAAATTACAGTGTCTGCTCCATGCTGTGTCAATCCACAGTGTCAACTCCATGATATGTCAATCCACAAGTCATCTCCATGCTGTTTCAATCCATAGTAGAGATCCATCCCAAATCCACAGGACAGATCCAAGGTGTGTCATTTCACAGTGTCAGATGCAATCTGTTTCAATCCACACTACAGATGCATCACTAATCCACAGTACAGATCCATGCTGTGTCAATACACAGTACAGATGCATGCTATGACAATCCACAGTGTATGATCCCATCTTGTGTCAGTCCACAGTGTCAGATCCATCCTGTGTCAATCCACAATCCAGCTCCATGCTGTTTCAATACATAGTACAGATCAATCCCTAATCCACAGTAAAGACCCATGCTGTGTCAATCCACAATATCAGCTCCATGCTGTGTAATTACAGTGTCTGCTCCATGCTGTGTCAATCCATAGTATCAGCTCTAAGCTGAGACATTTCACAGGATCAGTTCCATGTTGTGACAGTCCACATTATCAGCTCCATGCTGTGTCAATCCACATGATCAGCTCCATGCCATGTCAATCCAGTGTCAGCAGCATGCATCGTCAATCCACAGTATCAGCAGCATGCTGCATCAATATTCACCACCAGCTCCATGCTGTGTCAATCCAGTGTCAGCACCATGCTGCATCAATCAACAGTATCAGCAGCTTGCTGCGTCAGTCCACAGCATCAGCTCCATGCTGTGGCATTCCACATTACCAGCTCCATGCTGTGTCAATCCACATTATCAGCTCCATTCTTTGCCAAGGCACAGTATCAGGTCCATGCTATGTCACTCCACACTATCAGCTGCTTGCTGTGTCAAACCACAGTGTCTGCTCCATGCTGTGAAATTAGTGTCAACCCAATGCTATGTCATTCCACAGTGTCAGCTCCATGCTGTGTCAATCCACAGTGCAGATCCTGCAGTGTCAATCCACACTACAGATCCATGCTGTGTCAATCCACGGTGTCACCTCCATGCTGTGTCAATCCACAGTACAGATCAATGCAGTGTCAATTCACAGTACAGATCTATGCTGAATGAATCCACAGTGTCAGCTCATGCTGTGCAAATCCACAATGTTCCATGCTGCATCTATCCACAGTGTCAGATCCATGCTGTGAAATTATACTGTGTCAACTCGATGCCGTGTCATTCCAAAGCATCAACTGCATGCTGTATCAATCCACAGTATAGATCCTGCAGTGTAAATACACGGTACAGCTCCATGCTGTGTCAATCCATACTGTCAGCTCCATGCTCAGTCATTTCACCATGTCAGCTCCATGATGTGTCAATCCACAATATCAGCTTCGTGCTGTGTGACTCCACAGTATCAACTCCTTGTTGTGTCAATCGACAACGTCAGCTCAATGCTGTGTCAATCCACGGAATCAGCAACGTGCTGTATCGATCCACAGCATCAAAGTCTTGCCGTTACAATCCACAATGTCAACTCCATGCTGTTTGAATCCACATTATCAGCTCCATGCTGTGTCAATCCACAATATCAGCTCCATGCTGTGTCAATCAACAGTATCAGCTCCATGCTGTGTCAATCCATAGTATCAGCTCCAGGCTGTGTCAATTCACAGGATCAGCTCCATGTTGTGACAATCCACATTATCAGCTCCATGCTGTGTCAATCCACATGATCAGCTCCATGCCATGTCAATCCAGTGTCAGCAGCATGCTGCATCAATCCACAGTATCAGTACTTTGTTCCGTCAATCCACACCATCAGCTCCATGCTGTGTCAGTCCACATTACCAGCTCCATGCTGGGTCAATCCATAGTATCAGCTCCAGGCTGTGACAATCCCCAGGATCAACTCCATGTTGTGACAATCCACATTATCAGTTCAATGCTGTGTCAATCCACATGATTAGCTCCATGCCATGTCAATCCAGTGTTAGCAGCATGCTGCTTCAATCCACAGTTTCAGCGGCATGCTGCATCAATATTCATCACCAGCTCCATGCTGTGTCAGTCCAGTGTCAGCACCATGCTGCAACAATCCACAGTATCAGTACTTTGTTCCGTCAATCCACAGCATCAGCTCCATGCTGTGTCAGTCCACATTACCAGCTCCATGCTGTGTCAAAGTACATTATCAGCTCCATGCTTTGTCAAGTCACATTCTGAACTCCATGCTGTGTCAATCCACAGTATCAGCTCCATGTTGTGTCAATCCACAGTATCAGGTCCATGCTATGTCACTCCACAGTATTAGCTCCAAGCTGTGTCATTCCACATTATCAGCTCCATGCTGTCTTAATCCAATGTCAACTATATGCAGAGTCAATCCACGGTATTAGCTCCATGCTGTGTCAATCCACATTATCAGCTCCATGCTGTGTTAATCCAATGTCAAGTATATGCAGTGTCAATCCACAGTATTAGCTCCATGCAGTGTCAATCCACATTATCAGCTCCATGCTGTGTTAATCCAGTGTCAGCTCCATGCTGTGTCAATCCACAGGACAGATCCTGCAGTTTCAATCCACAGTCCAGATCCATGCAATGTCAATACACAGTACAGATGCATGGTGTGACAATCCACAGTGTCTGCTTCATCTTGTGTCAATCCACAAGGCAGCTCCATGCTGTTTCAATACATAATACAGATCCATCCCTAATCCTCAGTAAAGATGCATGCTGTGTCAATCCACAATATCAGCTCCATGATGTTTAAATCTACAGTGACAGCTCCATGCTGTGAAATTACAGTGTCTGCTCCATGCTGTGTCAATCTAGTCACAGCACCATGCTGCGTGAATCCACAGTATCAGCTCCATGCTCTGTCAGTCCACGTTATCAGTTCCATGCTGTGTCAATGTACATTATCATCTCCACGCTGTGTCAATCCTCATTATCAGCTCCATGCTGTGTCAATCCTGTGTCAGCACCATGCCGCATCAATCCACATTCTCAGCTCCACTCTGAATCAATCAACAGTGACACCTTGATGGTGTGTCAATCCACAATGTCTATGCTGCTTCCATCCACCTAATAAGCTCCAGGCTCTGTCACTCCACTATCAGCTCTAAGCTTTGTCAAGTCACAATGTAAACTCCATGCTGTTTCAATGTACAGTGTCAGCTCCATGCTATGTCAATCCACAAATTTAGATCCATACTGTGTAAATCCACATGATCAACTTCATGCTCTGTCAATCCACAGTACCAGCTCCAAGCTGTGTAAATCCAGAATATCAGCTCCATGCTGTGTCAATGCACAGCATCAGCGCCATGCTGTGTCAATGCTCAGCATCAGCACCTTGTTGTGTCAATCCACAGTATCAGCTTCATGCTGAGTCCATCCACAGTATTAGCTCCATGCTGTGTCAATCCACATTATCAGCTCCATGCTGTGTTAATTCAGTGTCAGCTCCATGCCGTGTCAAACCACAGGACAGATCCTGCAGTGGCAATCCACAGTATTAGCTCCATGCTGTGTCAATCCACATTATAAGCTCCATGCTGTGTTAATTCAGTGTCAGCTCCATGCTGTGACAATCCACAGGACAGATCCTGCAGTGTCAATCCACAGTGTCAGCTCCATGCTGTGTCAATCCACAAGTCAGCTCCATGCTGTTTCAATACATAGTATAGATCCATCCCTAATCCACAGTAAAGACCCATGCTGTGTCAATCAATAATATCAGCTCCATGCTGTGTAAATCCACAGTGTCAACTCCATGCTGTGAAATTACAGTGTCTGCTCCATGCTGTGTCGATCCACAGTATCAACTCCATTCTGTGTCAATCCATAGTATCAGCTCCAGGCTGAGTCAATCCACAGGATCAGTTCCATTTTGTGACAACCCGAAAATATCAGCTCGATGCTGTGTCAATACACATGATCATCTCCATGCCATGTCAATCCAGTGTCAGCAGTATGCTGTGTCAATGCACAGTATCAGCAGCAGGCTGCATCAATATTCATCACCAGCTCCATGCTGTGTCAATCCAGGGTCAGCACCTTGCTGCATCAATCCACAGTATCAGCACCTTACTGCCTCAATCCACAGTATCAGCTCCATGCTGTGTCAGTCCACATTAACAGCTCCATGCTGTGTCAATCTACATTATCAGCTCCATGCTTTGTCAAGGCACAGTCTGAACTCCATACTATGTCAATCTACAGTCTCAGATCCATGCTATGTCAAGTCACATTTCAGCTTCATGGTACTTCAATCCACAGTATCAGGTCCATGCTATGTCAATCCACAGTATCAGCTCCATGCTATGTCAATCCACAGTACCAGGTCCATGCTAAGTCACTCCACAGTATCAGCTGCATGCTGTGTCAAACCACATTGTCTACTCCATGCTGTGAAATTACAGTGTCAACTCAATGCTATGTCATTCCACGGTGTCAGCTCCATGCTGTGTCAATCCACAGTACTGATCAATGCAATGTCAATCCACAGTACAGATCCATGCTGATTAAATCCACAGTGTCAGCTCATGCTGTGCCAATCCACAAGGTCAGCTCCATGCCATGTCAATCCAAAGTGTCAACTACACGCTGTGTCAATCCACAGTATAGATCCTGCAGTTTCAATACACAGTACAGGTCCATGCTGTGTGAATCCACAGTACATATCCATGCTCCGTTAATCCACAGTACAGACCATGTTCTGTCAATCCACAGTGTCAGCTCACGCTGTGTCAATCCACATTGTCAGCTCCATCCTATGTTAATCCACAGTATATCTCTAATCCACAGCACAGATCCAAGCTGTGTCAATCCACAGTGTCAGCCCCATACTGTGTTAATCAATAGTGACAGCTCCATGCTGTGTCATTCCATGGTGTCAGCTCCTTGGTGTGCAAATCCATAGGGTCAATTCAATGCTCTTTCATTCTACATTCTCAGCACCATGACGTGCCATTTCACAGTCTCAGCACCATGTTGTGTCATTCCAAATTGTCCGGTCCATGCTGTGTCAATGCACCTTCTCAGCTCCATGGTGTATCATTACAAAGTGTCAGCTCCACGCTGTGTCAAGTCACATTTCAGCTTCATGGTACTTCAATCCACAGTATCAGGTCCATGCTATGTCAATCCACAGTATCAGCTCCATGCTGTGTCAATCCACAGTATCAGGTCCATGCTATGTCACTCCACAGTATTAGCTCCATGCTGTGTCAATCCACAGTATCAGCTTCGTGCTGTGTGACTCCACAGTATCAACTCCTTGTTGTGTCAATCGACAACGTCAGCACAATGCTGTGTCAATCCACGGTATAAGCAATGTGCTGTATTGATCACAGCATCAACGTCGTGCCGTTTCAATCCACAATGTTAACACCATGCTGTTTGAATCCACATTATCAGCTCCATGCTGTGTCAATCCACAATATCAGCTCCATGCTGTGTCAATCAACAGTATCAGCTCCATGCTGTGCCAATCCATATGATCAGCTCCATGCCGTGTCAATACAGTGTCAGCAGCATGTGGCGTCAATGCACAGTATCAGCGGCATGCTGCATCAATATTCATCACCAGCTCCATGCTGTGTCAGTCCAGTTTCAGCACCATGCTGCAACAATCCACAGTATCAGCAGCTTGTTCCATCAATCCACCGCATCAGCTCCATGCTGTGTCAGTCCACATAACGAACACCATGCTTTATCAGCTCCATGCTTTGTCGACTCACATTCTGAACACCATGCTGTGCAATCCACAGTGTCAGCTCCATGCTGTGTCAAGTCACATTTCAGCTTCATGGTACTTCAATCCACAGTATCAGGTCCATGTTATATCAATCCACAGTATCAGCTCCATACTGTGTCAATCCACAGTATCAGGTCTATGCTATGTCACTCCACAGTATTAGCTCCATGCTGTGTCAATCCACATTATCAGCTCCATGCTGTGTCAATCCACAGGACAGATCCGGCAATTTCAATCCACAGTCCAGATCCATGCTATGTCAATACACAGTACAGATGCATGCTGTGACAATTCACAGTGTCTGCTCCATGCCGTGTCAATGCACAGATCAGCTCCATGATGTGGCATTCCACAAGTCAGCTCCATGCTGTTTCAATACATAGTACAGATCCATCCCTAATGAACAGTAAAGATCCATGCTGCGTCAATCCACAATATCAGCTCCATGCTGTGTAAATCCACAGTGTCAGCTCCATGCTGTGAAATTATAGTGGCTGCTCCATGCTGTGTCAATCCACAGTGTCAGCTCCATGCTTTGTCAATCCACAAGTCAGCTCCATGCTGTTTCACTCCATAGTACAGATCCATGCTGTGTCATTCCACAGTGTCAGCTGCAAGCTGTTTCAATCCACACTACAGATGCATCCCTAATCCACAGTACAGGTCCATGCTGTGTCAATACACAGTACAGGTGCATGCTCTGACAATCCACAGTGTCTGCTCCATGTTGTGTCAATCCACAGTGTCAGCTCCAACCTGTGCCAATCCACAAGTCAGCTCCATGCTGTTTCAATACATAGTACAGATCCATCCCTAATCCACAGTAAAGAACAATGCTGTGTCAATCCATAATATCAGCTCCATGCTGTGTAAATCCACAGGATCAGTTCCATTTTGTGACAATCCACAATATCAGCTCGATGCTGTGTCAATACACATGATCAGCTCGCTGCCATGTCAATCCAGTGTCAGCAGCATGCTGCATCAATCCACAGTATCATCGGCATTCTGCATCAATATTCATCACCAGCTCCATGCTGTGTCAATCCACTGTCAGCACCATGCTGCATCAATCCACAGTATCAGCACCTTGCTGCATCAATCCACAGCATCAGCTCCATGCTGTGTCAGTCCACATTACCAGCTCCATGCTGTGTCAATCGACATTATCAGCTCCATGCTTTGTCAAGGCACAGTCTGAACTCCATACTGTGTCAATCTACAATTTCAGATCCATGCTATGTCAAGTCACATTTCAGCTTCATGGTACTTCAATCCACAGTATCAGGTCCAAGTTATGTCAATCCACAGTAACAGCTCCATGCTATTTCAATCCACAGTATCAGGTCCATGCTATGTCAATCCACAGTATCAGGTCCATGCTATGTCACTCCACAGTATCAGCTCCATGCTGCTTCAAACCACAGTGTCTGCTGCATGCTGTGAAATTAACAGTGCCTGCTCCATGCT
Source organism: Carcharodon carcharias (assembly GCF_017639515.1). Taxonomy (NCBI): domain Eukaryota; kingdom Metazoa; phylum Chordata; class Chondrichthyes; order Lamniformes; family Lamnidae; genus Carcharodon; species Carcharodon carcharias. Next base: position 71,659,364 of record NC_054475.1, read on the forward strand.
GTGTCGATCCACAGTATCAAATCCATGTTGAGTCAATCCACAGGAGCAGTTCCATGTTGTGAAATTCCAAGTTATCAGCTCAATGCTGTGTCAATCCACAGTATCAGCTTCGTGCTGTGTGACTCCACAGTATCAACTCCTTGTTGTGTCAATCGACAACGTCAGCACAATGCTGTGTCAATCCACGGTATAAGCAATGTGCTGTATTGATCACAGCATCAACGTCGTGCCGTTTCAATCCACAATGTTAACACCATGCTGTTTGAATCCACATTATCAGCTCCATGCTGTGTCAATCCACAATATCAGCTCCATGCTGTGTCAATCAACAGTATCAGCTCCATGCTGTGCCAATCCATATGATCAGCTCCATGCCGTGTCAATACAGTGTCAGCAGCATGTGGCGTCAATCCACAGTATCAGCGGCATGCTGCATCAATATTCATCACCAGCTCCATGCTGTGTCAGTCCAGTTTCAGCACCATGCTGCAGCAATCCACAGTATCAGCAGCTTGTTCCATCAATCCACCACATCAGCTCCATGCTGTGTCAGTCCACATAACGAACACCATGCTGTGTCAAACTACATTATCAGCTCCATGCTTTGTCGACTCACATTCTGAACACCATGCTGTGCAATCCACAGTGTCAGCTCCATGCTGTGTCAAGTCACATTTCAGCTTCATGGTACTTCAATCCACAGTATCAGGTCCATGTTATATCAATCCACAGTATCAGCTCCATACTGTGTCAATCCACAGTATCAGGTCTATGCTATGTCACTCCACAGTATTAGCTCCATGCTGTGTCAATCCACATTATCAGCTCCATGCTGTGTCAATCCACAGGACAGATCCAGCAATTTCAATCCACAGTCCAGATCCATGCTATGTCAATACACAGTACAGATGCATGCTGTGACAATTCACAGTGTCTGCTCCATGCCGTGTCAATGCACAGATCAGCTCCATGCTGTGGCAATCCACACGTCAGCTCCATGCTGTTTCAATACATAGTACAGATCCATCCCTAATGAACAGTAAAGATCCATGCTGCGTCAATCCACAATATCAGCTCCATGCTGTGTCAATCCACAGTGTCAGCTCCATGCTGTGAAATTATAGTAACTGCTCCATGCTGTGTCAATCCACAGTGTCAGCTCCATGCTTTGTCAGTCCACAAGTCAGCTCCATGCTGTTTCAATCCATAGTACAGATCCATCCCTAATCCACAGTACAGATCCATGCTGTGTCAAAACACAGTACAGATGCATGCTATGACAATCCATGTCTGCTCCATGCTGTGTCAGTCCACATTACCAGCTCCATGGTGTGTCAAACTACATTATCAGCTCCATGGTTTGTCAAGTCACATTTCAGCTTCATGGTACTTTAATCCACAGTATCAGGTCCATGCTATGTCTCTCCACAGTATCAGCTCCATGCTGCGTCGAACCACAGTGTCTGCTCCATGCTGTGAAATAAGTGTCAACTCCATGCTATGTCATTCCAGTGTCTGCTCCATGATGTGTCAATCCACAGTACAGATCATGCAGTATCAATCCACACCACAGATCCATGCTGTGTCAATCCACAGTGTCAGCTCCATGCTGTGTCAATCCACAGTACAGATCTATGCAGGTTCAATCCACAGTACAGATGCATGCTGAGTGAATCCACAGTTTCAGCTCATGCTGTGCCAATCCACAATGTCAGCTCCATGCTGAGTCAATCCACAGGACAGATCCATGCTGTGTCAGTCCACAGTCACTGCCCAGGCTGTATCAATCCACAGTGTCAGCTCCATGCTTTGTCAATCCACATTATCAGCTACATGCTGTTTCAATCCAGTGTGAGCACCATGCTGTGTCAATCCGCTGTATCAGCTCTATGCTGTGTCAATACAGAGTGTCAGCACCATGCTGTGAAATTACAGCTTCAGCTCCATGCTGTGTCAATCCACATGATCAGCTCCATGCCGTATCAATCCAGTGTCAGCAGCATGCTGCATAAATCCACAGCTTCAGTGTCAGGCTGCATCAATATTCATCACCAGATCCATGCTGTGTCAATCCAGTGTCAGCATCATGCTGCATTAATCCACAGTATCAGCACTTTACTGCATCAATCCACAGCATCTGCTCCATGCTGTGTCAGTCCACATTACCAGCTCCATGCTGTGTCAATCCACATTTTCAGCTCCATGCTTTGTCAAGTCACTGTCTGAACTCCTTGCAGTGTCAATCCACAGTGTCAGCTCCATGCTGTGTTAAGTCACATTTCAGCTTCATGGTACATCAGTCCACAGTATCATGTCCATGCTATGTCAATCCACAGCATGAGCTCCGTGCTGTGTCAATCCTCGGCATCAGGTCCATGCTATGTCACTCCACAGTATCAGCTCCATGCTGGGTCAAACCACAGTGTCTGCTCCATGCTGTGAAATTACTGTGTCAACTCCATGCTATGTCATTCCATAGTGTTATCTCAGGCTGTGCCAATCCACAATGTTAGCTCCATGCTGCGTCAGTCCACAGTGTCAGCTCCATGCTGTGAAATTATATAGTGTCAACTCCATGCCGTGCCATTCCAAAGGGTCAACTACATGCTGTGTCATTGCACAGTACAGATCCTGCCGTGTCAATACACAGTATAGGTCCATGCTATGTCAAACCACAGTGTCAGCTCCATGCTGTGTGAATCCACAGTGCAGATCCATACTGTGTCAATCCACAGTACAGGTACATGCTGTGTCAATGCACAGTACAGACGATGCTATCTCAATCCACAGTGTCAGCTCACGCTGTGTCAATCCACATAGTCAGCACCATGCTGCAACAATCCACAGTATCAGCACCTTATTCCGTCAATCCACAGCATCAGCTCGATGCTGTGTCAGCCCACATTACCAGCTCCATGCTTTGTCACGTCACATTCTGAACTCCATGCTGTGTCAATCCACAGTGTCAGTTCCATGCTCTGTCAAGTCACATTTCAGCTTCATGGTACTTCAATCCACAGTATCAGATCCATGCTACGTCAATCCACAATATCAGCTCCATGCTTGTCTATCCACAGTATCAGGTCCATGCTTGTCACTCCACAATATTAGCTCCATGCTGTGTCATTCTACACTTTCAGCTCCATGCCGTGTTAATCCAGTGTCAGCTCCATTCAGTGTCAATCCACATTATTAGCTCCATGCTGTGTCAATCCACAGTCCAGATCCATGCTGTGTCAATAAACAGTACAGATGCATGCTGTGACAATCCACAGTGTCTGCTCCATGTAGTGTCAATCCACAAGTCAGCTCCATGCTGCTTCAATACATACTACAGATCCATCTCTAATCCACAGTAAAGATCCATGCTGTGTCAATCCAGAGTGTCAGCTCCATACTGTGTAATTAAAGTGTCTGCTCCATGCTGTTCCAATCCACAGTGTCAGCTCCATGCGGTGTCAATCCACAGTGTCACCTCCATGCTGTTTCAATCCATAGTACAGATCCATCCCTAATCCACAGTACAGATCCATTCTGTGTCATTCCACAGTGTCAGCTGCAAGCTGTTTCAATCCACAGTACAGAAGAATCCCTAATCCACAGTACAGATCCATGCTGTGTCAATCTACAAGTCAGCTCCATGCTGTTTCAATACATAGTACAGATCCATCATTAATCCACAGTAAAGATCCATGCTGTGTCAATCCACAGTGTCAGCTCCATGTTGTGAAATTAACTGTGCCTGCTCCATGCTGTGTCGATCCACAGTATCAAATCCATGCTGTGTCAGTCCACAGTATCAGCTCCATGCTGAGTCAATCCACAGGATCAGTTTCATGTTGTGAAAATCCACGTTATCAGCTCAATGCTGTGTCAATCCACATGAACAGCTCCATGCCATGTCAATCCTGTGTCAGGAGCATGCTGCGTCAATCCACAGTATCATCAGCATGCTGCATCAATATTCATCACCAGCACCATGCTGTATCAATCCAGTGTCAGCACCATGCTGCATCAATCCACAATATCAGCACCTTGCTGCGTCAATCCACAGCATCAGCTCCATGCTTTGTCAGTCCACATTACCAGCTCCATGCTGTGAAATTATACAGTGTCAACTCCATGCCGTGTCAATCCAAAGTGTCAACTACATGCTGTGTCAATCCATGGTGTCAGCTCCATGCTCTGTCAAATCACATTTCAGCTTCATGGTACTTCAATCCACAGTATGACGTCCATGCTATGTCAATCCACAGTATCGGCTCGATGCTCTGTCAATCCACAGTATCAGGACCATGCTATGTCACTCCACAGTTTTAGCTCTATGCTGTGTCATTCCACTTTATCATCTCCATGCTGTGTTAATCCAGTGTCAGCTCCATGCAGTGTCAATCCACAGTATTAACTCCATGCTGTGTTAATCCAGTGTCAGATCCATGATCTGTCAATCCACAGGACAGATCCTGCAGTGTCAACCCACAGTCCAGATCCATGCTGTGTCAGTACACAGTACAGATGCATGCTGTGACAATCCACATTGCTCCATGTTGTGTCAATCCACACTGTCAGCTCCTTGCTGTGTCAATCCACAAGCCAGCTCCATGCTGTTTCAATACATAGTACAGATCCATCCCTAATCCACAGTAAAGACCCATGCTGTGTGTACCCACAATATCAGCTCCATGCTGTGAAATTACAGTGTCTGCTCCATGCTGAGTCAATCCACAAGTCAGCTCCATGCTGTTTCAATCCATAGTACAGATCCATCCCTAATGCACTGTACAAATCCATGCTGTGCCATTCCACAATGTCAGCTGCAAGCCTTGTCAATCCACAGTATCAGATCCATGCTCTGTCTATCCATTATCAGCTCCATACTGTGTCAATCCACAATTTCAGATCCATACTGTGTCAATCCACATGATCAGCTTCATGCTCTGTCAATCCACAGTATCAGCTCCATGCTATGTCAACCAAGTCTCAGCTTCCTGCTTCCTCAATCCACAGTATCAGCTCCATGCATTGTAAGTCCAGAATATCAGCTCCATAATGCGTCAATGCTCAGCATCAGCGCCATGCTGTGTCAGCCCACATAATCAACTCCATGCTGAGTCAATGTACATTATCAGCTCCATGTTGTGTCAATCCACATTATCAGCTCGATGCTGTGTCAATCCAGTGTCAGCATCATGCTGTGTCAATCCTCATTATCAGCTCCATGCTGTGTCAATCCTGTGTCAGCACCATGCTGCGTTAATCCACATTCTCAACTCCATTCTGAATCAATGAACAGTGACACCTCCATGCTGTGTAAATCCACAATGTCAGCTCTATGCTGCTTCAATCCACCTAATCAGCTCCATGCTCTATCACTCCACTGTCAGTTCCATGCTTTGTCAAGTCACAGTGTAAATTCCATGCTGTGTCAATCCACAATTACAGATCCATGCTGTGTCAATCCACAGTGTCAGCTCCATGCTGTGTCAATCCACAGTACAGATCCAGCCCTAATCCACAGCACAGATCCAAACTGTGTCAATCCATTGTTAGCTCCATGCTGTGTCATTCCAGTGTCAGCTCCATGCTGTGTCATTCCATGCAGTCAGCTCCATGCTGTGTCAATCCATAGTGTCAGCTCAATGCTCTGTCATTCCATATTGTCAGCACCATGCTGTGCCATTGCACAGTATCAGCTCCATGCTGTGTCATTCCACAGTCTCAGCACCATGGTGTGTCATTCCAAAGCGACAGTTCCGTGCTGTATCAATCCACAGTCTAAGCTCCATGGTGTGTCAGTCCAAAGTGTCAGCTCCATGCTGTCATTCCACAGTGTCAGCTCCATGCTGTGTGAAACCACAGTGTCAGCATCATGCTGTGTCAATCCACAGTCGAAGCTCCATAGTGTGTCGTTCCAATGTGTCAGCTCTATGCTGTCATTGCACAGTGTCAGCTCTATGCTGAGTTATTCCACAGTATCAGCTCCATGCTGTGTCAATCCATAGTGTCAACTCCATGCTGTGTCAATCCACAGTATCAGCTTCGTGCTGTGTCATTCCACAGTGTCAGCTCCAAGCGATGTCAATCCATTGTCTCAGCTCCATGATGTGTCATTCCACAATGTTAGCACCATGCTGCATCATTCCACACTATCAGTGCCATGCTGGGGCAATCCACAGGTCAGATCCATGCAGTGTCAATCTACAGGACAGATCCATACTATGTCAATCCATAGGACAGATCCATGCTGTCTCAATCCACAGTATCAGCTTCATGCTGTGTTAATCCACAGTTTCAGCTCCATGCTGTGTCAATCCACGATGTCAGCTCCATACTTTGTCAATCCATAGTATCAACTCCATGCTGTTTCAACCACAATACCAGCTCTATGCTGTGTCAATCCACAGTGTTAGCTCCATGCTGTGTCAATCCACAGTATCAACTCCAGGCTGTGTCAATCCACAGTATCGGCTCCATGCTGTGCTAATCCAGTGTCACTTCCATGCTGTGTTAATGCACAGTCCCAGTTCCATGTTGTGTCAGCAAAGTGTCAAGTCCAGGCCGTGTCAATCCACAGTATGAGCTCCGTGCTGTGTTCATCCACTACCTCAACTCCATGCTATGTCACTCCATAGTCTCAGCTGCATGCTCTGTCACTCCACTGTCAATTCCATGCCGTGTCATCTCACAGTGTAATCGCCATGCTGTGTCAATCCACAGTGTCAGCTCCATGCTGTATCAAGTCACGCTTCAGCTCCCCGATGCCTCAATCCACAGTATCAGCACCATGCTAAGTCAACCCACAGAATCAGCTCCATGCTGTATCGAGTAACATTTCAACTCTTTGGTGCCTCAATCTACAGTGACAGCTCCATGCTCTGTCAATCAACACTATTTGTGCCATGCTGTGTAAAGCAACAGTGTCAGCTCCATGCTGTCAAATTCCACATTGTCAGCTCCATTCTCTGTCATTTCAGTGTCAGCTCTATGCTGTGTCAATCCACATTACAGAAACATGCAGTGTCAATCCATAGTACAGATCCATGCTGTGTCAATCCAGTGTCTCCACCATGCTATGTCATTCCACAGTGACAGATCAATGCTGTGTCAATCCAAAGTACAGATCCATGATGTTTCAATCCATAGTGTCAGCTCCATGCTGTGCCAATCCACAGTACCAGCTCCATGTTGTGTCAATCCTGTGTCAGCTGCTTGCTGTGTAATCCACGGTATCAACTCCCTGCCGTGTCAATCCAGAATGTCAGCTCCATGCTGTGTCAATCCTCAGTATCAGCTCCATGCTGTGTCAATCCGCAATGTCAGCTCCATGCTGTGTCAATCCACAGTATCAGCTCCATGCTGTGTCAATCCACAGTATCAGCTCCATGTTGTGTCAATCCAGTGTAAACTCCATGCTGTATCAATCCACAGTGTCAGCTCCATGCTGTGTCAATCCACAATGTCAGCTCAATGATGTTTCAATCCGAAGTACAGGTCAATGCTGTGTCAATCCAGTATCTGCTCCATGTTGTGTCAATCCATTGTCAGCTCCATGCTCTGTCACTCCTGTCAACTCCATGCAGTGTCATGACACAGTGTAAACGCCATGCTGTGTCAATCCACAGTGTCATCTCCATGCTGTGTCAAGTCACATTTCAGCTCCCTGGTGCCTCAATCCACAGTATCAGGTCCATGCTATGTCAATCCACAGTATCAGCTCCATACTGTGTCAAGTCATACTTCAGCTCCATGGTGCCTCCAACCACAGTGTCAGCACCATGCTCTGTAAATAAACAGTCAGCTCGATGCTGTGAAATTCCACATTATCAGCTCCATGCTATCATTCAACAGTGTCAACTCCATGCTGTGTCAATCCACATTACAGAACCATGCAGTATCAATCCACAATACACATCCTTGCTGTGTCAATCCACAGTGTCAGCTCCTTGCTATGTTATTCCACAGTGCCAGAACCAAGCTGTGTCAATCCACAGTATAGATCCAAGCTCTGTCAATCCATAGTGCCAGCTTCATGCTGTGTCATTACACAGCGTCAGCTCCATGTTGTGTCAATCCATAGTGTCAGCTCCCTGCTGTGGCAATCCATAGTGTCAGCTCCATGGTGTGTCGTTCCACACTGTCAGTTCCATGCTTTGTCGTTCCACACTGTCAGCTCTATGCTGCGTCATTACACAGTGTCAACTCCATGCTGTTTCATTCCACAATGTCAGCTCCATGCTGTGTCAATCCACAGCATCATCTCCATGCCATGTCAATCCATAGTGTCAGCTCCATGCTGTGTCAATCCACAGTGTCATCTCCATGCCGTGTCAATCCATTGTCTCAGCTACATGCTGTGTCATTCCACAATGTTAGCACCATGCTGCATCATTCCACACTATCAGCTCTTTGCTGGGTCAATCCACAGGTCAGATCCACGCAGTGTCAATCTACAAGACAGACCCATGCTATGTCAATCCATAGGACAGATCCATGCTGTCTCAATCCACAGTATCAGCTTCATGCTGTGTCAATCCACAGTACCAGCTCCATGCTATGTCAATCCTGTGTCAGCTGCTTGCTGTGTAATCCACGGTATCAACTCCCTGCCGTGTCAATCCAGAATGTTAGCTCCATGCTGTGACAATCCTCAGTATCAGCTCCATGCTGAGTCAATCCACAGTATCAGCTCCATGTTGTGTCAATCCAGTGTAAACTCCATGCTGTGTCAATCCACAGTGTCAGCTCCATGCTGTGTCTATCCAAAATGTCAGCTCAATGATGTTTCAATCCGAAGTACAGGTCCATGCTGTGTCAATCCACAGTATCTGCTCCATGTTGTGTCAATCCATTGTCAACTCCATGCTCTGTCAATCCACAATGTCAGCTCCATGTTCTTTCAATCCATAGTCTCAGCTCCATGCTCTGTCACTCCACTGTCAACTCCATGCAGAGTCTTGACACAGTGTAAACGCCATGCTGTGTCATCTCCATGCTGTGTCAAGTCACATTTCAGCTCCCTGGTGCCTCAATGCACAGTATCAGCTCCACACTGTGTCAAGTCATACTTCAGCTCCATGGTGCCTCCAACCACAGTGTCAGCACCATGCTCTGTAAATCAACAGTGTCAGCTCGATGCTGTGAAATTCCACATTATCAGCTCCATGCTATGTCATTCAACAGTGACAACTCCATGCTGTGTCAATCCACATTACTGAACCATGCAGTATCAATGCACAATACACATCCTTGCTGTGTCAATCCACAGTGTCAGCTCCTCGCTATGTTTTTCCACAGTGCCAGAACCAAGCTGTGTCAATCCACAGTATAGATCCAAGCTCTGTCAATCCATAGTGCCAGCTTCATGCTGTGTCATTACACAGCGTCAGCTCCATGCTGTGTTAATCCATAGTGTCAGCTCCATGCTGTGTCATTCCACAGTGTCAGCTCCCTGCTGTGGCAATCCAAAGTGTCAGCTCCATGGTGTGTCATTCCACACTGTGAGCTCCATGCTGTGTCAATCCACAGTATTAGCTCCAGACTGTGTCAAGGTATATATCAGCTCCAAGGTGCCTCAGAACACAGTGTCAGCACCATGCTGTGTCAATCAACAGTATCTGCGCCATGCTCTGTAAATCAATGGTGTCAGCTCCATGCTGTGAAATTCCACATTATCAGCTCCATGCTATGTCATTCCACAGTGTCAGCCCCAAGATGTGTCAATCCACATTACAGAACCCTAGAGTGTGAATCCACAGTACAGATCCATGCCGTGTCAAACCACAGTGTCAGCTTCATGTTTTGTCAATCCATTTTATCATCCCAGTGCTGTGTCAATCCACAGTGTCAGGTCCGTGCTGTGTCAATCCACCACATCAGCTCCATGCTGAGTCAATCCACAGTATCAGCTCCATGCTATGTCGATCTACAGTGTCCGCTCCATGCTGTGTCAATCAACAGTGTCAGCTCTATGCTCTGTCATTCCACACTGTCAGCTGCATGTTGTGTCAACCTACAGAGTCAGCTCCATGCTCTGTCCATCCACAGTGTTATCTCCATGCTGTGTCAATCCAGTGTCAGATTCACGCTGGGTGAACCTGCAGTATCAGCTACATGCTGTGTCAGTCCACTGTATCAGCACCATGCTGTGTGGAACCACCATATCAGCTCCATGCTGTGTCAATCCATAGTATCAGTTCCATGTTGTGTCAATCCACAGTGTCAGCTCCATGCTGTGTGAAACCACAGTATCGGTTCCATGCTGTGTCAATCCACAGTATCAGATCCATGCTGTGTCATTCCACAGTATCAGCTCCATGCTGTTTCAACCAGAATATCAGCTCCATGCTGTGTCAATCCACAATGTCAGCTCCATACTTTGTCAATCCATAGTATCAACTCCATGCTGTTTCAACAACAATATCAGCTCTATGCTGTGTCAATCCACAGTGTTAGCTCCATGCTGTGTGAAAGCACAGTATCAGATCTATGCTGTGTCAATCCACAGTGTCATCTCCATGCTGTTTCAAACCACAGTATCAGATCTATGCTGTGTCAATCCACAGTGTCATCTCCATGCTGTTTCAAACCACAGTATCAGCTTCATGTTGTTTCAATCCACAGTATCAGCTCCCTGCTGTGTCAATCCACCGTGTCAGGCCCATGCTGTGTCAATCCAGTATCAGGTCCATGTTGTGCTAATCCAGTGTCAGATCCATGATATGTCAATCCAGTATCAGGTCCATGTTGTGTCAATCCACAGTGTCAGGTCCATGCTTTGTCGAAACCACAGTATCAGCTCCATGCTGTTTCACACCACAGTGTCAGCTCCATGCTGTTTCAATCCACAGTATCAGCTCCATGCTGTGTCATTCCATAGTGTCAGCTCCATGTTGTGTCAATCCACAGTGTCAGCTCCATGTTATCTCAATCCACAGTGTGATCTCCATGCTGTGTCAATCCAGTGTCAGGGCCATGCTGTGTTAGTCCACAGTATCAGCTCCATGGTGTCCCTCTTGACAACATCCTAATCCACAGTGTTCCCATTGACAATGTCTCATCCACAGTGTCCCTATTGACAGTATGCTCATCTACAATGTCTCCATTGACAATATTGTCTTCCTCAGTGTCCCCATTGACAATATTCTCATCCACAGTGTCGCTATTTACATTATCCTCATCCACATGTCCCCATTGATGGCATGCTCATCCACAGCCTGCCCATTGACAATATTCACATCTGCAATATCCCCATTGACAATATTCTTATCCACAGTCTTCCCAAGGACAATATTTTCATCCAATATGTTCCCATTGACAGTCTCCTCATCCACTGTGTCCCCTTGACAATATTCTCATCTGCACTGTCCCCATTGACAATATCCACTTCGACAGTGTCCCCATTGACAATATCAACATCTGCACTGTCCCCATTGACAATATCCACTTCGACAGTGTCCCCATTGACAATATCAACATCTGCACTGTCCCAATTGACATATCCAAATGCACACTGTCCCCATTGACAATATCTACATAGAATCATAGAGTTATACAGCACAGAAACAGGCCTTTCAGTCCATCGTGTCTATGCCAGCCATTAAGCACTTGTCTGTTCTAATTCCATTTTTCCTCACTTGGCCCATAGCTATGGCATTTCAAGTGCACACCTAAAAACTTCTTAAATGTTGTGAGAAATACTTCTTAAACGTCGTGAGGATCACCTATCTGTGTGGACCTCAGAGCATTGGCATGCTGGCACTATTGCTTCAGGCTGAAGGCAGACTAACTCCTCCGTCATGGGTTCCAATCTTAATGCAGCTGACATCCCTTCCTGATGTTCCCATGCTTGTCTTTGCAACTCCAGCAACATGATTCTGCCAACTCAGCAGAATCATGACCTCCAGCAGTCCTCTGAGTGCTGGCGACCTCTGATGCCACTGCCTTTACCTGCTGTAGACCAAGTGGAGCAAGGTGCTCACCAGATTGGGACCCTGAGGCAAATCTGGAACTAGGTGCAGCCAAGGTGTATGTCTCTGCGCAAGGGAGGGTGTGGGTGAGTGCTGTGATGGGTCTTCAAATGTGTTATCCTCAGGTTCCTCATCTGAGGTTTCGTCGTAGCTGGAGTTGAAGGCCTGGCTCGTGTGTGCCCTCGGAACTTCCCAGTGTTCTCTTTGACAAACAGCAGTTGTTTGATCAGTTGTCTATTTTAAATCTGTAGCTGTTTTCCCTCATTTCCTTGATGTTCTAGTTGAGAAATCTACTAATGAATTCTCTACAGCTGTCTACCCCAAGCCTACCTTCACTGGTCATCATACACACCTACAGTTTCACGTGCTACAAGATTGGCAACCTCATAAATAGGGCCTGAACTATTTGTTCACTGTGCAAAATTAGAGCTTATCATAGCTATTCTATGAGACAATGGCTACCCCAATCAAATCACTGTTCACTGTATATCACACAAACTGACGAATGGGCTGACCTCAAATTACCCTGGAATAGTTAGGTGTCTCAAAAATGTTAGAAACAGGTGTAGCTATCCCTTTCGTCCTGCTAATATGCAATAGCTACATGAGTAGCATTCTCCATCAACAGGAATCTGTTATCAAGCCAAAAAGATGTTCTTCCTTCCACACAAATGAGTAATTTATGAATTTCAATGTGATGCCATGCATCCAAACAATCATATCCGACAGCACATCCCTTCAGCTGTTAATAAGAGATAGAGTGTACTGAATCAGCCTCTGTTTACAAAACTCAGAACACATAATCCAACATTAGATTTGATTCTGCGATTAGACAACCCTTACCATAGAATTTCGGTTGCGCTAAGAGTTACACTAACAATCAATTTACGATTATCATTCGGGCTCACAATATGGCCCACTTGGACTTGCTAGAAGCTACATATATTTTTACACAAGACCCTGTCCTCTGCAGACAAAAATAACATGTCCAGGCATTGCACCATTTTCAGTTAAACAAAACTTGTGGTCAATTGTTTCCTGGTGCATTCCCCATGGCAATGCCTCAACCTCTCAGAGTTGCCTTACCTGGTTTGAATTTAAACAAAAGCTTGGGGGTAACTGTTTCCTGGTGTATTCTTCATGGCAATGCCTCCACCAACCAGAATCCACTTGTTAACCTGTCAACCAATCAGCATCCCTTTTCTCATACAGTAGACATTCATTGTTCCCTTTGAAATTTGGTATTCTTGTCATTCTGTCCTGATGAATGCAAGACAAAAAGATCCTACAGCATGTTACTTTTTCAGCAACATCGTGATAGATTTCTATTAACTAAAAGTATTAAGAGATATAGTGCAAAAGTGGGTATCTGGAATCAGGTCACAGATCAGACGTGATCTCATTGAATGGCAGTACGAGCTCCAAAGTAAAATGGCCTCCTCCTGTTGTTTTGGTCCATGTATCGTGGCTTATGTACTAATTGCAGTTGTGACCAGATATCCTTACATTGCAGGACCTGGTGAAGAGTCACCTTATGTTTGCAGTGCAGGACACTGAAGGAGCAGATCAAGGAGCTGGCAGAGAAGAACTCAAAGCTGGAGCTGGAGAACAGCTTGCTGAAGAACCTGGCCAGTCCTGAACAGCTTCAGAAACTTCAGCTGCAAGGCAAATCTAGCACTCCTGAAACAAAGGTTGTGTTCCCCTGATTGTATAGTACACCAGGAGAAAGTGAGGCTCGGAAGTTGTCTTTATGACTGCTTCAGAACATTCATATTATAATCAAGCTGTGATGGAATCTACAGCAGATTACCGCAACACTCTGTAACAAGAACTGTGCGTGTGACGTTTTGATGTGGAGGGCACTGATATATCTCCTACTGTGGTGTAGATCAATGTGGAAGTGTTCTTGTAAGGATATTGTGCTTGGGTAAAATACAAATGGTTATTTTCTACATTAGTACAGTGTGGGCCCTGACATTATTGGGCTCAGATGTCAAGAATAACAAGGCCAGAATCCAATGTTTTCTTTATCAGCATGACAGAGAGAAGCTTGGTTTTCCTTTGGGAGATGTCTTGGCATTTAATCAGGTTAAAGGAATGGGTAACATTAGTAATCAAATAGAGGGACAGTTTCTCAAATGCTGCCAGGAAAAGGATACAAACTGCACGTTGGGGCAAGGGGTAGGGTGGGGTGGAAGCAGTTATTTTGTCTCTGGGCTGTTAAGTGCAAGTGTCTAAGCAGAAGATGTACAATGTAATAAAATGAGCTGTTCCGTAACCCAGTCTCTTTGTGTTTAGGATAGATGCTGTCTCCCTCTAATCACGAGTACCATTTGCGTCCTTTACTGGAACAAGTGGGGTAAATGTACTGGAGCCTGTTGGGTCAGTTTTGACAGAGAGAGAGAGAAGGGGCTGGTGGTGAACTTTCTGCTGGAAACACTTCTGGCCTTTTTCCTGAGTCATCACTCATCTCCACCACCTGGAAGTTGGCCTTAGCTCGGCTGAGGAAGCATGGCCGGTGAAATGAGAAGGGCGGAAAGTCAAAGTCATTGTTTGCCGACAGGGCATTTGATAGGGCCACTCAGAGAGCTGTCCTACTGGGGTCAAGCGCTAATCATACATCAGCTTTTGTGGGCCTCCTGCTGATCTTCATGTTGCTCTCAGTGCTCCACTTTACTTGCCCTCTTCCTAGGAAAGACAGCCAGCATTTCTGCACCGTGGTGGCCTCACTCTGCTCCCACTTCTGTCCAAGCTCACCACTCGCTGCCCCACTTTCACTTACCACTGTCTGCAGCAGAATGACAGAACTTTAACGGCACAGGAGGCCATTCGGCCCCTCGTATCTGCACCAGCTCTCCAAATGAGCATAATGACCTAGTGCCATTGCCCTGCCTTTTCCCTGTACCCCTGCACATTGTTTCTATTCAAATGATCATCTAATGCCCACTTGAATGCCTCAATTGAACCTGCCTCCACCACACTTCCAAACAGTGCATTCTAGACCTGAACCACTCGTTGTGTGAAAAAGTTTTTTCTTGTGTCACATTTGCTTCTTTCACAAATCACTTTAAATCTGTATCCTCTCGTTCCTGATCAATTACAAGTGGGAACACCTTCTCTCTATCTTCTCTGTCCAGCTCCCTCCATGATTTTGAACATCTCTATCAAATCTCCTCTTAGCCGCCTTCTCCCCAAGGAGAACAGTGATAACCTCTCCAATCTATCCTCACAGCTGAAGTTTCTCATCTCTGGAACCATTCTTGTAAACCTCTTCTGCACTCTCTCCAATGTGTTCACATCCTTCCTATAATGTGGTGCCCAGAAATGTACACAATACTCCAGCTGAATTCTAACGAGTGTCTTATATAAATTCAACATAACCTCCCTGCTCTGGTGCTCTATGGCCTTCTTAATAAAGCCCAGGTTGCTATATGCTTTATTAACTGCTCTCTCCACCTGTCCCGCCATCTTCAATGATTTATGCAGATACACACCCAGGTCTTTCTGCTCCTGCACTCCCTTCAAAATTTCCCCCCTTATTTTGTATTGTCTGTCCATGTTCTTCCTATCAAAATGCATCACCTCACACTTCTCTGCATTGAACTTCATCTGCCACCTATCTGCCCACTCTACCAACTTGTCTATGTCCTCTTGAAGTTCCACACCTTTCTCCTCATAGTTTGCAACACTGTCAAGCTTTGAATCATCTGAAAACTTTGAAACTGTCCCCTGCACACCAAGATCTAAATCATTAATATAAGTCAGGAACAGCAAGGGTCCCAACACCAATCCCTGGGGAACTCAATACAAAGCTTTCTCCAGCCTCAAAAATGTCCATTGCCATCCAAATCCCTTGTAGATCAAAAGTCTTTCTAACTCAGGTTACAATGACCCAGCATCCACTGGTCTCTGGGGAAGAGAATTCCAAAGATTCACAATCCCCTGAGGGAAGAAATGTTTCCTCACCTAAATCTTAAATGAGAGACCCCTTATTTTTAAACAATGGCTCCAGGGTTCTAGATTCCTTCAAGAGAGGAAAGATTATCTCAGCATTTATCCTGTGAAGCCTTTTCAGACTATACTATGTTTCAATAAGATCATCAATCATTCTTATGAACTCCAATGCGTATAGGCATAACCTGCTCAACCTTTCCTCATAAAACAACCCCTCATTCCAGGAATGAAGCTAGGGAAACTTCTCTGAGCTGTTTCCAATGCAAGTACATCCTTCCTTAAGTAAGGAGACCAAAACTGTACACAGTTCTGTAGGTGCAGTCTTACCAATGCCCTATAAAGTTATAGCAAGTGTTATGATATGGCACGTGGTAATTGCTGGGCTGACCAAATTCTGAAGGGAAACTTGGCCAAGCTATCGCAATAATCTTCAGTTTTTATTTTATTATGAGAAGGTATGTGTACTGAAGTCAGAAGTAAAGATTCCACTACCACTTTTGGATATTTTAAATACCTTCAAGATACCTTCAAATGCCTTTTGAAAGTCCATGTA
Organism: Carcharodon carcharias; assembly: GCF_017639515.1. Classification (NCBI taxonomy): domain Eukaryota; kingdom Metazoa; phylum Chordata; class Chondrichthyes; order Lamniformes; family Lamnidae; genus Carcharodon; species Carcharodon carcharias. The sequence goes on from NC_054475.1 coordinate 71,675,837, forward strand.
CACCACACCATCAGCATTACCCACATCGACCTTTTCTGTTACCTCTTCAAAAAACTCCAGTGAGTTAGTTAAACGTGGTTTCCCCTTCAGAAATCCCTGCTGGCTTTTCTTTATCAATTCATATTTTTCCATGTGACTATTAATTCGATCTCAAATAATTGTTTCTAGAATCTTGCCCACCATTGAAGTTAAACTGACTGCTCTGTAATTGTTGGATTTATCCTTACAACTTTTTTTGAACAAGGGCATAATGTTTGCAATTCTCCAGTCCTCTGGCACCACCCTGAGTCTCAGGAAGGCTGAAAGGTTAAGGCCAGTGCCACTGCAATATCTATTCTCACTTCCTTCAATATCCTTGGATGCATCTCATCTGGTCCTGGTGCCTTGTGTACTTTAAGTACCGACAGTCTATTTAACACTTCCTCCTCAATAATTTTGAGCTGTTCTGGTGTCAGAGTTTCCTCGTCTGTCACCATGGCCTAGGTAGCATCTACCTCCTTGGTAAAGATGGATGCATAGTATTCATTTAATACCTCAGCCATGGCCCCTTCGCCCATCTGTAAATTCCTTTTTAGGTCCCTAATTGGCCCAACTCCTACTTTTACCATCCTTTCACTATTTATATGCCTATAGAAGATTTTGGGATTCCCCTTAATGTTGGCTGCCAGTCTTTTCTCATAATCCCTCCTCACTTCTTGAATAAGCTTTATTACCTCCCCTCTGAACCTGCTGTATTCTTCTTGGTTCTCAATTGTATTTTCTACCTGACACCTGTCATAAATGCACCTTTTCTTCTTTATCTTAACTTCTAACTCCTTTCTCATCTCGGGAGCTCCGGATTTGTTTGTCCTACCTTTCCCTTTCGATAGAACATACCTTGGCTGTACCCGAACCAATTCCTTTTTGAAGGTAGCCCATTGTTCAGCTACAGTTTTTCTTACCAATCTTTCATTTCAGCCTACCTAGCTCAGTTCTGTTCTGCCCCATCAAAGTCGGCTCTTGTCCAGTTAATTATTCTTACTCTGGATTGCTTACCATCCTTTTCTATCATCATCCTAAAATGTACAATACAATGATCACAGTCTCCTGAATGTTCCCCCACTGACACTTGATCTATTTGGCCCACCTCATTTCCAAGAACCAGGTCCAACAGTGCATCTTTTCTTGTTGAATTGGACACATACTGCTGTAGAAAAGTCTCCTGAACATAATCTAGGAACTTTTTCCCCTCTCTGCCCTTTACACTACCACTGTCCCAGTCTACATTTGGTTAACTAAAGTCATCTATAATGCTTGCATCTCTCTGTAATTTCACTGAAAAATTGTTCTTCTGCATCCTTCTATATGGCAGTCTATAGACTACACCGAGCAATGTAATTGCACATTTTTTGTTCCTTAGCTCTAGCCAAATTGATTCTGTCCTTGAAACCTCTGGGACATCCTCTTTCTCCAGCACTACAACACTCTCCCTAACGAACACCACCACCCCTCCTCCTTCCCTATCATTTCTGAACACATTGTACCTGGAAACATTTGACACCCAGTTCTGCCCTTCCTTGAACCAGGTCTCTGTTATCGCTGCAACACCATATTTCCACATGGCAATCTATGCCTCTAACTCCCCAGTCTTATTTACTATACTCTGTGCATTCGCATACATGCATTTAGATATTGTTACTTTCTCCCTTACCCTGACTTTACCTATTAAAGTACTATTCTCTATACTACTGCTATCTGTCCCTCCCAGTGTTTTGTGCACCCTGGCATTCTTCTCTACTATCTTCTCTTGGTTCCCACACCCCTGCAGTGTTAGTTTAAAGCCCCCCAGCAGCACTAGCAAAATGCCTCATAAGGGACTCAGTCGCAGCTCTGTTCAGGTGCAAACCATCTGGCTTGTACATGTGCCATCTCCCCCAGATCTGGTCCTAGTGCCCCAGGAATCTAATGCCCTCCCTCCTGCACCGTCTTTCCAGTCACACATTCGTCTGCTTTATCGTCCTATTTCTGTATTCACTGACACGTGGCACTGGGAGTAATCTGGAGATTACAATATTTGAGGTCCTGCTTGCTATTTTTCTACCTAGCTCCCTAAATTCTGATTGCAGGACCATATTCTTCTTCCTACATAAATCATTGGTACCAAGGTGGACTGCGGCGTCTGGCTGATTGCCCTCCTCTAGTAGAATGTCCTGCAGCCACTCTGTGACATCCTTAACCCTGGCACCAGGGAGGCAACATACCATCCTGGAGTCATGTCTACAGCCACAGGAATGCCTGTCTGCTCCCCTAACCAATGAATCCCCTATCACTATTGCTTTTCCTTTCTTCTTCCTCCCCTCCTGTACAGCTTGAGGTGCTACAAACTTGGCTCTGACTGAACTCTTCTAAGTAATCAGCTTCCAAAATGGAAAACCGATTTGTGAGCGGGGCCCCATGGGACTCCTGCACTACCTGCCTGCTTCTCTTGGACTGCCTGGTGGTCAGCCATTCTCTCTCTGTCTCCAGACCCTTAAGCACCTCTCTGAACGTGCTATCCACATAGCTCTCCACCTCGCGGATGCGCCACAGTGACTCCAGTCACCGCTCCAGCTCTAAAGCCTGGAGGTCAGGTTCCTTCATCTGGCAGCGCTTCCTGCACTTGTAGGGTCATCTAGGATGGCTGGTACCATCCATGACTTTGCACATATTACAGGACATGTATTCCACTCGACTGAGCCACCCTGCCATGTTTTAACCCTACTTCCCTTACATTAACTTTATTTAACTTTGGATTATTCATATTACTTTATTATATTGGCCCTACATTTCTCTATGTCATGAAGCTATTATATTAATCGAGGTTTAGTTTGTCGGTGTGTCTTAATTGGATTAAAGACAGCTAATCTGGGTGCTTTGATGTGTACTAGTTTTGAGATGTAAGAGAGGTAGAGTGCATTTGCAATTTTTGAACAGAATATTCAAGAAGGCAAGTGAAATATGGCACCTAGTTAGCAGAGACCAAGCAATACGTTTATATTACTAACAAAATTGGTACTGTGAAAGGGGTTTTATTGTTAGAAGACGCTGGTGAGACAATGAGAATTTACATTCAATGAGTTGTGCTAAGTATAAGGATAGCGGTTTTTTGTGTGCAGGGCAGAAGCAATGTAAGATCAAAGTAGCTGTGAGCCTACAACTGTCTCCACAGGAATCAAAGTGAAAGGAACCTAATTTTGAATTTGTAAGGTGAAAATGCTTTGCCTGGTGTCTGGTTAAGTCTATGGGTTGCTGTTGCCTTAATGGAGATTAGTTTGGGAATTTGTTAAAAGCAATTAAAGTAATAGTTTGTAGCTAAGTGAATATATTTAACTTGAATAAATTAATATAATGTTTCATTTAGCATAATATAAAACGTCTTGAGAACTGGTGGTCTGATTCCTGAATTTAGAGTTGCATCTCAAACATACCACTTAAAAATATAGGTTATGGCAGTTGTCGAATGTTTCTCTCTGGGGTTTTTAAATAACTCAGCTTCACCAAAGGCTTATTCCTGGTGCTTCTCAGTTAAATGCAATATATCAACTTGTTTAAAAAATTACACTTTTCTAATTTACTTACCAGCTCCTACTTACCACGCTGTTCTTCTTTCTGAGGAAAGGTAGAAAAGGAAAGAATCACCTCCTTCCTCCTCACCGAATTCCCTTAATCACCAAATTCTAACTGAAGCACTCTACTGCAGCCCAAAACAGCATTCCAGTGCAGACAAAGCACTCATCTGACCTTGGCGCATTGGGTTGACACCCACCTGTGAGGTTAGCCCTGCTCAGTGAGCACTTTCACATTATTTTGTGTTTCCCTGGAGGATCTCTATAGATTACCAGGGGTCCACCAACCTCAGTTTGACACTACTGCTTTAAATCACCAGGAAATAGCTATGTAATAGGCTCAAGGGTTTACCTATTTCTATCATGGACTTTCTGTTTGCATCATTTTCTGCTTATTTAGTAACTCACCTTTTGCTGATGAAGTGTCAGCACATAAAACTTTGTTATAATGATGGAAAGGGCATTGGGACTGAATTTGGGTCAGTGTGAGACACCTTTTCAGGTTGAATGATGTCAGTCACTCCTGGAAGGACTGTCTAATTGTGAATTAGTTGACCAAATCCCTTTCATCCATCAGCCCTTTGCTTACTGACCTACCAGTTAAACAGTGCCTTGATTTTAAAATTTTCATCTTTGTTGTCAAAACATTCTTTGGTTTCGACCCTCTGTAATCTCCTCCAGTCATACAACCCGCTGAGATCTCTCAGTTTTGCTAATTTTGGCTTCTTAAGCATCCCCTAATTTCCATCACTCCACCATTGGTGGCCGTGCCTTCAGCTGCCTAGGCCATGAGCTCTGAAATTCCCTCCCTGTATCTCTCTGTCTCTCTCTCCTTTTTCAAGGCGTTCCTTAAAACCTACTTCTTTGACCAAGCTTTTGGTAATATCCACTTATCAAATTTTACACAGGAACATATGACGCAGGCCATTCTGCCTATCAAGCCTAATCTGCCTTTCAATAAGATCATGGAGAATGTGATTATGGCCTCAACTCCACTTTCCTGTCTGTTCCCCCCATAACTGTTGACTCCCTTATCTATCAAAAATCTACTAACTCAGCCTTGAATGTATTCAGTGACCCAGCATCTACTGCTTTCTGGGGAAGAAAAATCCACAAACTAACTACCCTCTCAGAGAGAAAAAAAAACTCATCATCTCTGTCTTAAAAGGGAAACCTCTTATTTTCAAATGGTGCCCCTTTGTTATAGTCTCCCCCACATGCGGAAGCATTCTCCCCGTATCCACCCTGTCAAGTCCCCTCAGGATCTTATATATTTCAATAAGATCACCTCTTTCTTCTAAACTTCAATGGGTATAGGCCCAACCTTTCATCGTAAGGTAACCCCTTCATCCCAGAAATGAGTCAAGCGAACCTTTGTTGAACTGCTTCAAAAGCAATTGTGTCCTTTTTCCAAATAAGGAGATGAAAACTGTACACAGAACTCCAGGTGTGGTCTCACCAATGCTCTGCACAACTGTAGCAAAACATCCCTACTTTTATATTCCATTCCCTTTGCAATAAATGTCAACATTCCATTTGTCTTCCTAATCACCTGCTCTACCTGTATACTAACCTTTTGTACTTTCATGTACCAGGACACCCAGATCCCTCTGTACCACAGAGTTCTGCAATCTTGCTCCATTTAAGTAGTATACTGTTTTTTTATTCTTCCTGCCAAAGTGGATAAGTTCAATTTTTTCTACATTTTACTCCATCTGCCAATTTTTTTTCCCACTCACTTAACCTGTCTATATCCCTTTGCAGACTCTCCATCTCCTCTTGACAACTTACTTCCCTACCGATCATGGTGTCATCGGCAAATTTAGCAACCATACATTCTGTCCCTTCATCCAAGTCATTGATACAGATTTTATTTGATAAAGCTCCTATGAAGCGCCTTGGGATGTTTTACATTAAAAATGCTATATAAATACAAGTTGCTATTGTTGCCATACTTCTGCTCATTTCCGCAGTCTATGTCTTCCTGAAATCTAGAACAGTTTACTACATTTCTGAGTTCTCACCTTGTTATCTATGGTTTCTGCTGTTTATCGCGAGTTATTCCTGGTTATTTCTAAGTATCACTGTTTATCCCTGATGATCTGTGGTTGCGACTGGTTATTTCAGTTTACCCCGATTACTGCTGAATATATTTATCTCTGGTTTCTGTGTTTGTTCATAGTTATTTCTGATTATCCCATGTGACAGCCTTTCACCTGGAATCAGTAGACAGGAAAATTTGAAATTTCTTTATCAGTGGAATCTATAATTGTTTTTAAGAATGTTTGAAAATGACTTTTAAGTGTTTGCATCAATTGTACAGGGATCAATTGTAATTTTCTTGAATAATAAGGAATATAGGTTATTGTGACCTGGCAACCCTTGATTCAGATTGTATAGGAAGGAAGTGAAGAAAAAAGCCATGTGGTTGACAGACACAAAGGAGAGCTGCAGATAGCAAGGATAGCTACAACCAGAGAAATTGGAGGGTGAAGGCAATCAGTGCACAAACACAGACATGAAGAGAAAGTAGACCAAGAAGAAGAGAAGAAGAAACAAATCATTCTCAGGAAGAGATTAGGTTTTCTGTTCAGCAGAAAGGAAAGGTGACAGGAGCTCTAGGAGACAATGTGCCAGCTAGCTGGAAAAAAAACTGGAAAGCTGTGCATAAAGCTCTGAGATACTAAAGTGCTGGGTGTCTTCCCAGAAGTGGCTAAACCGTGAACCAAGGAGTTATTGGTTGGTTGGTTGAAAAGAACTCTGGAAGGCTACACCATCAGGACTGCTGTGAACTGAGGGAGAGAGAGTTCATAGACGTGTACCTTGTTAATGATAATCATACCCATGAAACCCAAAGGTGAAAGCTACTGTTGGATAGGATGCCAGGCCTGCCATGCATAAATAAGGAACAGCATATTCTGGAACCGTGTAGCTAGGTAATGCTGCATTTGTTTGGGGTGTAATGTGGATGCTTGTGCTTGTGCAAGGCACATCATTGTTATATCGACTATTTAGAGTGTAATTTATCTTTTTATTTGAAGTATCTTTCGCTTGTTAGTTTTTGTTTAATTTGTGTTAGTTCTGATTCCTGTTAAAGTAAAAGCTACAAAAAGTGGAATCACTTTTGATGTCTACACTGAACTGAGCTGCTATTTCAATCAAGAATTAAACTTAATCAAGATTGCGTGGACAGGACAGACTATTCACAAATTTGAGGAATGAAAGAAAGCCAATAGCACTGCTCTATTTGTTAGCTTGTGATTCATAAACAAGCCTCTGTTTAAAGAACAAACATCACCTCTTCAGATTCATACTGAATTGAGCATGTAAGTGATATTTTTCAATATGAAGGGCCACACTGCCTGGAGCCGCTGAGTTTGTGAAATGCGATGGGCTCTCCCAAAGAGAAACAACCTAGAATCACAGAATCATACAGTGCAGAAGAGGCCTTTCGGCCCATTGAGTCTGCACTGACACGTGAGAAACATCTGGCCTACCTACCTAATCCCATTTACCAGCACTTGGCCCATAGCCTTGAATGTTATGACACGCCAAGTGCTCATCCAGGTACTTTTTAAAGAATGTGAGGCAACCTGCCTCTACCACCCTCCCAGGCAGTACATTCCAGACCGTCACCACCCTCTGGGTAAAAAGATTTTTCCTCACATCCCCACTAAACCTCCTGCCCCTCACCTTGAACTTGTGCCCCCTCGTGACTGACCGTTGAACTAAGGGAACAGCTGCTCCCTATGCACCCTGTCCATGCCCCTCATAATCTTGTACACCTCAATCAGGTCACCCCTCAGTCTTCTCTCAACGAAAACAACCCAAGTCTATCCAAAACAAAAACAGAATTACCTGGAAAAACTCAGCAGGTCTGGCAGCATCGGCGGAGAAGAAAAGAGTTTACGTTTCGAGTCCTCATGACCCTTCAACAGAACTGAACGTCAACATCAACTCTTTTCTTCTCCGCCGATGCTGCCAGACCTGCTGAGTTTTTCCAGGTAATTCTGTCTTTGTTTTGGATTTCCAACATCCACAGTTTTTTTGCTTTTATCTCCAAGTCTATCCAACCTCTCTTCATAACTTAAATGTTTCATCCCAGGCAACATCCTGGTGAATCTCCTCTGCACCCCCTCCAGTGCAATCACATCCTTCCAATAATGTGGCGACCAGTACTGCACACAGTTCACCAGCTGTGGCCTCACTATGGTTCTATACAACTACAACATGCCCTCCCTACTTTTGTAATCCATGCCTCAATTGATAAAGGCACGTGTTCCATATGCCTTTTTCACCACCCCACATGCTCCTCCGCCTTCAGAGATCTATTGACACACACACCAAGGTCCCTTTGTTCCTCAGAACTTCCTAGTGTCATGCAGTTCATTAAATACTTCCTTGTCAAATTACTCCTTCCAAAGTGTATCGCCTCACACTTTTCAGTGTTAAATTCCATCTGCCACTTACTTGCCCATTTGACCATCCCGTCTATATCTTCCTGTAACCCAAGACACTCAACCTCACTGTTTTAACCACTCGGCCAATCTTTGTGTCATTCCTGAAAGTAATGAAACAAATTCAAAGTTACAAAGTACACTATCTTCATCACTTCTGTATTCACATATTAACTTCTTCAAGAAAAAGCTCTCCTTATATCCTGCAGCTGAATAAAGCTATGGAAATTTAGCCTCTTATTTTACTTTGAAAATCAATCGGTAGAAATGGGAGAAAAATGTCAGGACAGTTGATTGGTACTGATGTAACCTGTGAAATTAGGTACAAAGCATATGCTCAGAAGGGCTGTTAATCTTTTGAATTCTTCACCCAAGACCAGTGGAGATGGGTCATTAAATATATTCAAGACTGAGGTAGATAGATTTTTGATCTACGAGGGAGCCAGGGGTAATGGGACTAGGCAGTAAAGTGGAGTTAAAGCTATACTCAAATCAGCAATAATCTTATTAAACGGCTGAGGCTCGAGGGTCCAAATGGCCTGTTCCTGCTCTTATTTCTTATGTTTTTTATGTCCTAAGTTAGAATGCACAATTCAAATTGAACTCGCAGTGTCACAGCTTTGGTTAAAATGCCAATTCAGGCTTAAGGGGTTTCATTAGAAGCTGAGGCTTTCAAGTCAAAAATTGAATAAAGACTAGTTCCTAGTTCCCAGTTTTCTAGTTTCCAGAAATTCAAAATAATCACACTTTTAGACTCAAAATTATGGAACTTCAACAAGTTTATTTCTTGCAGCTCTCCATGTGGCTGGTGGACTAACACATTGTTGCTCAGCACCTGACTGCAGTGTAGCAATAAATGCAGCACCAAATAACAATTAGTTCCTAGCTCTTTGTGAATCATAAGAAATCGGAGCAGGAGTAGGCCATTCGGCCCCTCAAGCCTGCACCGCCATTCAATGAGATCATGGCTGATCTGCCCCAGGCCTCAACTCCTCCTTCGTGCCAGCTCCTCGTGGCCCTCAACTCTCCGATATTTCTAAAATCTATCTACCTCCTCTTTAAATACTTCCAGTGATCTAGCTCCACAACTCTCTGGGGTAGAGAATCCAGACATTCTCTACCCACTGACAGAAGAAATTCCTTTGCATCTCAGTTTTAAATGAGTGTCCTCTTATTCAGCAACTATGCCCCCTAGTTCAAGATTCCCCACTGGTGGAAACATCTTCTCCACATCTGCCCAGAAAAACCCTCTCAAAATCTTGTACATTTCAATAAGATCACCTCATTCTTCCAAATTCTAATGAATAAAAGCCTATACTGTTTAGCTGTTCTTGCTAAGTCAACCCCTTCATGCCAGGAATCAGTCTCTTTTGAACTGCCTCCAATGCCAGTATATCCTTTCTGAAATACGGGGACCAAAACCGTACACTGTACACCAGGTGCAGCCTCACCAACAGTTGTTACAGTTGTAACAAGACTTCCTTATTTTTAAAAGCAAAAAAACTGCAGATGCTGGAAATCAAAAGCAAAAACAAAAATAAAAATACCTGGAAAAACTCAGCAGGTCAGACAGCATCTGCGGAGAGGAATACATTTAACGTTTTGAGCCCGAACAGACCTAAGGAAAAATAGAAGAGAGGTGAAATATAAACTGGTTTAAGGGGGGGTGGGACAGGTAGAGCTGGATAGAGGGCCAGTGATAGGTGGAGATTGCCAAAAGATGTCATAGACAAAAGGACAAAGAGGCGTTGACGGTGGTGATATTAGCTAAGAAATGTGCTAACAGGCGACATTAAGGGTAGGAAGTAGGATGAGCAAGGTACGGATAGCCCTAGCGGGGGTGGAGTGGGGGGAAGGGATCGAAATAGGCTAAAAGGTAGAGATAAAACAATAGATGGAAATACATTTAAAAAGAATGGAAATAGGTGGGAAAAGAAAAATCTACATAAATTATTGGAAAAAAGAGAGATTGGAAAGGGGGTGGGGATGGAGGGGAGAGTTCATGATCTAAAGTTGTTGAACTCAATATTCAGTCCGGAAGGCTGTAAAGTGCCTTGTCAGAAGATGAGGTGCAGTTCCTCCTGTTTGCATTGAGCTTCAATGGAATATTGCAGCAGGCCAAGGACAGACATATGGGCATGACAGCAGGGTGGTGTGTTGAAACGGCAAGCGACAGGGAGGTCTGGGTCATGCTTGCAGACAGACCGAAGGTGTTCCGCAAAGCGGTCACCCAGTCTGCGTTTGATCTCTCCAATGTAGAGGAAACCGCATTGGGAGCAGCGAATGCAGTAGACTAAATTGAGGGAAGTGCAAGTGAAATGCTGCTTCACTTGAAAGTGTTTGGGCCCATGGACAGTAAGGAGGGGGGAAGTAAAGGAGCAGGCGTGGCACCTTCTGCAGTTGCATGGGAAGGTGCCGTGGGAGGGTGTTGAGGTGTAGGGGGTGAGGGAGGAGTGGACCAGGGAACAGTACCTGTGGAATGCTGCCGGGGGGGGTGAAGGGAAGATGTGTTTGATGGTGACATAATGCTGGAGTTGGCGGAAATGGAGGAGGATGATCCTTTGAATGCGGAGGCTGGTGGGGTGATAAATGAGGACAAGGGGGACCCTATCATGGTTCTGGGAGGGAAAGGAAGGTGTGAGGGTGGATGCCGGCGTGACATCGGTCGTCACAATTTGTCTGCTCCTCTCACCCACTCTAACCTGTCTCTCTCTGAACTTGCTGCATTCCGTTCTCTCAGGTCCAACCCTGACATTGTCATCAAACCTGCTGACAAGGGTGGTGCTGTTGTTGTCTGGCGCACTGACCTCTACCTCGCAGAGGCTGAGCGCCAATTCGCAGACACTTCCTCCTACCTCCCCCTGGATAATGACCCCACCATTGAACATCAAGCCATTGTTTCCAGGACTGTTACTGACCCCACCTCCTCTGGAGATCTACCTTCCACAGCTTCCAACCTCATAGTCTCCCAACCTCGGACGGCCCGCTTCTACCTCCTACCCAAAATCCACAAACAGGACTGTCCCGGCAGACTGATCATGTCAGCCTGTTCCTGCCCCATGGAACTCATTTCTCGCTATCTTGACTCCATTCTCTCTCCCTTTGTCCAGTCCCTTCCCACCTACATCCGTGATTCCTCTGACACCCGACATCATATCAACAAGTTCCAGTTCCCTGGCCCCAACTGCCTCCTCTTCCAATCACTCTCCAACTCCATCCCCCACCGGGATGGCCTGAGGGCTTTCACTTCTTCCTCAAATAGAGGCCCGAACAATCCCCATCCACCACTACTCACTTTCGTCTGGCTGAACTTGTTCTCTCACTGGACAATTGCTCCTTAAATTCCTCTCACTTCCTCCAAATAAAAGGTGTGGCTATGGGTACCCGCATGGGCCACAGTTATGCCTGTCTCTTTATGGGCTTTGTGGAACATTCCTTGTTCCAGTCCTATTCCGGCCCCCTCCCACAACTCTTTCTCCGTTACATCGATGACTACTTCAGTGCTGCTTCATACTCTTGTCTGGATCTGGAAAAATTTATTAATTTTACTTCCAATTTCCACACCTCCATCATTTTCACATGGTTCATTTCTGACACTTCCCTTCCCTTCCTTGACCTCCCTATCTCAATTTCTGGTGATAGACTGTCCACCAATATTCATTACAAGCCTACCGACTCCCACAGGTACCTTGACTACAGTTCCTCACACCTCGCTTCCTGTAAGGACTCCATCCCATTCTCTCAGTTCCTTCGCCTCCGTCGCATCTGTTCTGATGATGCCATTTTCAAAAACAGTTCCTCTGACATGTCTTCCTTCTTCTTTAACCGAGGTTTCCCACCCCACGGTGGTTGACAGGGCCCTCAACCGTGTCCGGACCATCTCTCGCACACCGCCCTCACACTTTCCTCTCCCTCCCAGGACCATGATAGGGTCCCCCTTGTCCTCACTTATCACTCCACCAGCCTCCGCATTCAAAGGATCATCCTCTGCCATTTCCGCCAACTCCTGCATGATGCCACCACCAAACACATCTTCCCTTCACCCCTCCTCGGCGGCATTCCACAGGGATCGTTCCCTTCGGGATACCCTGGTCCACTCCTTCATCACCCCATACACCTCAGCCCTCTCCCTCGGCACCTTCCCATGCAACCACAGAAGGTGCAACGCCTGCCCCTTTACTTCCCCTCTCCTCACTGTCCAAGGGCCCAAACGTTCCTTTCAAGTGAAGCAGCATTTCACTTGCACTTCCCTCAATTTAGTCTACTGCATTTGCTTCTCCCAATGCGGTTTCCTCTACATTGGAGAGACCAAACGCAGACTGGGTGACCACATTGCGGAACACCTTCAGTCTGTCCGCAAACATGACCCAGACCCCCCTGTCGCTTGCCATTTGAACACACTACTCTGCTCTCATGCCCACATGTCTGTTCTTGGCCTGCTGCAATGTTCCATTGAAGCTCAATGCAAACTGGAGGGACAGCACCTCATCTTCTGACTAGGCACTTTACAGCCTTCAGGACTGAATATTGAGTTCAACAATTTTAGATCATGAACTCTCCCCTCCATCCCCACCCCCTTTCTGATCCCTCTTTTTTCCAAAATTTAACATAGATATTTCTTTTCCCACCTATTTCCATTCTTTTTAAATGCATTTCCATCCATTGTTTTATCTCTACCTTTTAGACTATTTCGATCCCTTCCCCCCACCCCACCCCCACTAGGGCTATCCGTACCTTGCTCGACCCGCTTTCTACCCTTAATGTCACCTATTAGCACATTTCTTAGCTAATATCACCACTATCAATACCTCTTTGACCTTTTGTCTATGACATCTTTTGGCAATCTCCACCTATCAATGGCCCTTTATCCAGCTCTACCTGTCCCTTCCCCCTTAAACCAGTTTATAGTTCATCTCTCTTCTATTTTCCCTTAGTTCTGTTGAAGAGTCATTCGGACACGAAACGTTAACTGTGCTCCTCTCCGCATCCGCAGTTTTTTTGTTTTTATTTCTTTAAAAAGCACCTGGCTGAGCACTTGGCACGTCATAACATTCAAGGCTATGGGCCAAGAGCTGGTAAATGGGGTTAGATAGGTAGGTCAGGTGTTTCTCACGTGTCGGTACAGACTCAATGGGCCGAAGTGCCTCTTCTGTATTGTGATTCTGTGATTCCCCTCAACTAAGCAACCTGCTACGCCATTTCAGAGGGCATTTAAGAGTCAACCACATTGCTCTGGATCTGGATTCACATGTAGGCCAGACAGGGTAAGGACAGCAGATTTCCTTCCTTAAAGTACGAGTGAACCAGATGGGTTTTTATGTCAATCAATGATAGTCTAATTGTTACCATTCCAGATTTCAGTAAGTGAATTTAAATTTTAACAGTTGCCATGATTTGAACCTATGTCCCTAGAACATTAGGCTGGGCCTCTGCATTTCGAGTTCAGTGACATTACCACCACTCCACCATCTCCCTTTGTTTTGGTCTGCATTTAGCTTGATCCCAGTGTTCCTAGTTCTCTTCATAGCTTCATGTAGATGGTAGTCATGATCTTTTCCATCAACACCATAGATCTGGATATCATCAGCTATGCTAACTACTTCTTTACATCCTCTGTATGCCTTACCTCCTTTCTGCTGGAACCCATCCTGGCTCATTTTAAGGACAAGAGGTAGATGCAGGAATTTGTACTGTCCAAAGGGTGTGTTGAATGTTGTCAATAGCAATGATTCTGTGTCTTGTTTCACATTCCGGTCGCCATTTCTGGCATCAAACTTGCTGTAAACCTTTGCCGCTGCCAGTGCTGGTGTGAACTCTTCCAGTGTTAGAATGGGATAGTGATCCTTCTTTATTTCCTGATTAAGATCTTTGGGATCCAGGCAAATTCTTAGCCGTCCATTTGGCATCTCTCTCACCATGATGGGATTGATCCAATCACTGGGGCCTATGGCACTGGTGATCACTTTCTTTTCTTCTATCTCTTGGAGCGCTCTTTCAAGCTTTCCTTTTAGTTCTGTTGATACTTTCCCTGGGGGATGGATTATTGGGTTCATTGTTGGATCAATAGTGATGTGCTAATCCAAATCTTCAAAGGATCCAATCATCTCATCAAAACACTCTGGGTGCATTTGTACCAAATCTTTCTTGCATTTGACCAGAAGGCGCTTTTCAATGAGTGTACTACCTGCAACCCCCAGTGTCACCTCCTTAACCTCATTGTTTTACTGAGAGCAGCTGGAAATCTTCGCAACTGCTTAACTCCAGAATAGCATGAGGATCTGTTCCCGTGCTGTGGAACGCACAATTGACATATTTTTCTTTGCGTCTCCCTCTGATTCAGGTTGTTCCTAGATGTCAAATCTCACTCACTCCCAACTATTAAATAAATTTAACCCTTTCTTATCTGCCCACAAAAAGATACAGCTGACATTTGACTCTTCATTAGTACCGTTTAGAAAGCTATTGAATGTCAGTCTCCACTTTTGTTTAAACTTCTCAAATGTCTCTGTGATATCATCAGCTTCCCAATTCTTTATGGGCTGTAATTGTGTGACCATTGCTGTGAGGGCAGCAATTTCATTCTTACATAATTCACTCAATTTTTCTCTCTCTTTGGCATGAATTCGGGTTGATTTTTCTCAATCTAATTCAACATTAAATCCATTTAAAATGTTTGAGCCTTACAGGCACCCGCTGCGATCATATTATGCCTTCTAGTTCACAAAAGTTAGAAATAATTACACTTTCGATTCAAAATGCTGGAGTGTCATTGAGTTTATTTCTCACTGCTTTCCATGTGGCTGGTGCACTGATATGTTGCTACTTGGCATATGACAGCAGTGCAGCAGTAAAATGTACCCTCCTGACATACATTTGCATAACAATTGGTTCCTAGCTCTATATGAATAAAATAAGACATACGGAGGATATAACAGAATGGATTAAGAGATACAAAAGAAAACTGAAAGGTTTATTTAGTTAATTAAATTTGCTTCTTTGTTTCTTGTATCCTTATTTTGAACTTTATATATTTCAACAACAGTAGATGAAGATTATTCATGGCTGGTTTCAATCCTGAGTGTTTGCACGAAAGGAAAAAATAATGATGGCCGAAACATTTCGAAGGTTATAAGTACAAAGGGTGATCTCACTGAAACATGTAAAACTCTGATAGCATTAGAAACTGAGAGGCTGTTTCCCTAGGCTGTAAAGTTTGGAACTTAATGTCATTGTCTCAGGATAAAGTTCGGCCATTTCACCCTATTGTTAGGGTTGCCAACTGTGCTTAAATGTATTTCTAGAGATTTCATCACATGACTTGGTCTATGTTCCAGCCATTAGTCAGCCAACATAATGTGACATAATGCCTTCCTATGCCAATTGAAAAGCTAAGTCTCTTTAGCTTTGCAGAGTCATACGGACTCGAAAAGTTAACTCTGTCTTTATCCCCACAGATGCTGTCAGACCTGCTGCATTTTTCCAGCAATTTTTGTTTTTATTTCAGATTTCCAGCATCCGCAGTATTTTGCTTTTTGCTTTAGTCCCTTTAGCCAGTTGGATGGTGCTTGACCATCAGTGAAACAACCTCCACATATCCCATTTTCAATATTTTTATCACAAAACAAAAACAAAAACAGAATTACCTGGAAAAACTCAGCAGGTCTGGCAGCATCAGCGGAGAAGAAAAGAGTTGACGTTTCGAGTCCTCATGACCCTTCGACAGAACTTGAGTTCGATTCCAAGAAAGAGTTGAAATATAAGCTGGTTTAAGGTGTGTGTGTGGGGGGCGGAGAGAGAGAGAGAGAGAGAGAGGTGGAGTGGGGGTGTGGTTGTAGGGACAAACAAGCAGTGATAGAAGCAGATCATCAAAAGATGTCAACAACAATAATACAAAAGAACACATAGGTGTTAAAGTTAAAGTTGGTGATATTATCTAAACGAATGTGCTAATTAAGAATGGATGGTAGGGCACTCAAGGTATAGCTCTAGTGGGGGTGGGGAGAACATAAAAGATGTAAAAAAATATATAAATATTTTTTTTTTCTTTTTCTCTTTTTATAATGGAAATAGGTGAGAAAAGGAAAATCTATATAATTTATTGGAAAAAAAAGAAAAGGAAGGGGGAAACAGAAAGGGGGTGGGGATGGGGGAGGGAGCTCACGACCTAAAGTTGTTGAATTCAATATTCAGTCCGGATGGCTGTAAAGTGCCTAGTCGGAAGATGAGGTGTTGTTCCTCCAGTTTGCGTTGGGCTTCACTGGAACAATGCAGCAAGCCAAGGACAGACATGTGGGCAAGAGAGCAAGGTGGAGTGCTAAAATGGCAAGCGACAGGGAGGTTTGAGTCATTCTTGTGGACAGACCGCAGGTGTTCTGCAAAGCGGTCGCCCAGTTTACGTTTGGTCTCTCCAATGTAGAGGAGACCACATTGGGAGCAACGAATGCAGTAGACTAAGTTGGGGGAAATGCAAGTGAAATGCTGCTTCACTTGAAAGGAGTGTTTGGGTCCTTGGACGGTGAGGAGAGAGGAAGTGAAGGGGCAGGTATTGCATCTTTTGCGTGGGCATGGGGTGGTGCCATAGGAGGGGGTTGAGGAGTAGGGGGTGATGGGGGAGTGGACCAGGGTGTCCCGGAGGGAGCGATCCCTACGGAATGCCGATAGGGGGGGTGAAGGGAAGATGTGTTTGGTGGTGGCATCATGCTGGAGTTGGCGGAAATGGCGGAGGATGATCCTTTGAATGCGGAGGCTGGTGGGGTGATAAGTGAGGACAAGGGGGACCCTATCACGTTTCTGGGAGGGAGGAGAAGGCGTGAGGGCAGATGCGCGGGAGATGGGCCGGACACGGTTGAGGGCCCTGACAACGACCGTGGGTGGAAAACCTCGGTTAAGGAAGAAGGAGGACATGTCAGAGGAATTGTTTTTGAAGGTAGCATCATCGGAACACATGCGACAGAGGCGAAGGAACTGAGAGAATGGGATGGAGTCCTTACAGGAAGCGGGGTGTGAGGAGCTGTAGTCGAGATAGCTGTGGGAGTCGGTGGGTTTGTAATGGATATTGGTGGACAGTCTATCACCAGAGATTGAGACAGAGAGGTCAAGGAAGGGAAGGGAAGTGTCAGAGATGGACCACGTGAAAATGATGGAGGGGTGGAGATTGGAAGCAAAATTAATAAATTTTTCCAAGTCCCGACGAGAGCATGAAGCGGCACCGAAGTAATCATCAATGTACCGGAGAAAGAGTTGTGGAAGGGGGCCGGAGTAGGACTGGAACAAGGAATGTTCCACATACCCCATAGACAGGCATAGCTGGGGCCCATGCGGGTACCCATAGCCACACCTTTTGTTTGGAGGAATTGAGAGGAGTTGAAGGAGAAATTGTTCAGCGTGAGAACAAGTTCAGCCAGATGGAGGAGAGTAGTGGTGGATGGGGATTGTTCGGGCCTCTGTTCGAGGAAGAAGTCCCTTCCCACCTACATCCGTGATTCCTCTGACACCTTACGTCACATCAACAATTTCCAGTTCCCTGGCCCCAACCGCTTCCTCTTCACCATGGACGTCCAATCCCTCTACACCTCCATCCCCCACCAGGATGGTCTGAGGGCCCTTAGCTTCTTATCACCCCACCAGCCTCCGCATTCAAAGGATCATCCTCCGCCATTTCCGCCAACTCTAGCATGATGCCACCACCAAACACATCTTCCCTTCACCCCCACTATCGGCATTCCGTAGGGATCGCTCCCTCCAGGACACACTGGTCCACTCCTCCATCACCCCCTACTCCTCAACCCCCTCCTATGGCACCACCCCATGCCCACGCAAAAGATGCAATACCTGCCCCTTCACTTCCTCTCTCCTCACCGTCCAAGGACCCAAACACTCCTTTCAAGTGAAGCAGCATTTCACTTGCATTTCCCCCAACTTAGTCTACTGCATTCGTTGCTCCCAATGTGGTCTCCTCTACATTGGAGAGACCAAACGTAAACTGGGCGACTGCTTTGCAGAACACCTGCGGTCTGTCCGCAAGAATGACCCAAACCTCCCTGTCGCTTGCCATTTTAACACTCCACCTTGCTCTCTTGCCCACGTCTGTCCTTGGCTTGCTGCATTGTTCCAGTGAAGCCCAACGCAAACTGGAGGAACAACACCTCATCTTCCGACTAGGCACTTTACAGCCATCTGGACTGAATATTGAATTCAACAACTTTAGGTCGTGAGCTCCCTCCCCCATCCCCACCCCCTGTCTGTTTCCCCCTTCCTTTTCTATTTTTTCCAATAAATTATATAGATTTTCCTTTTCCCACCTATTTTCATTATAAAAAGAGAAAAAGAAAAAAAAAAATTTATTTTTTTTTTACATCTTTTATGTTCTCCCCACCCCCACTAGAGCTATACCTTGAGTGCCCTACCATCCATTCTTAATTAGCACATTCGTTTAGATAATATCACCAACTTTAACACCTATGTGTTCTTTTGTATTATTGTTGTTAACATCTTTTGATGATCTGCTTCTATCACTGCTTGTTTGTCCCTACAACCACACCCCCATTCCACCTCTCTCTCTCTCTCTCTCCATCCCCCACACACACACCTTAAACCAGCTTATATTTCAACTCTTTCTTGGACTCGAACTCAAGTTCTGTCGAAGGGTCATGAGGACTCGAAACGTCAACTCTTTTCTTCTCCGCCGATGCTGCCAGACCTGCTGAGTTTTTCCAGGTAATTCTGTTTTTGTTTTTGTTTTGGATTTCCAGCATCCGCAGTTTTTTTGTTTTTATTTCAATATTTTTACACCTGATAAAGAAAAATGTTCAAAGAAAATGTCAAAAATATTCTAAATGTCTCTACGGTGTTTCTCCAGTGTTGCACATAGTGCAGTCCTAGAGATTGATCTTCAATTCCTGGAGACTGCAGGCCAATCCTGGATGGTTGGCACCCTTCCCAGTTGTGAATATTTGGAATCTCTACCCAAGAGAATTGTTGATGTCCAGTTACTGAGTTTATTCAAGACTGAGATCGACACATTTGGGGTTCCCATTAATTAAGGGATATGGGATTCGGGGCAGGGCAATAGGTTTGAGGCAGAAAATTAGCCTAATCATATTAATTGGTGGGGCAGCTACAAGGTTTAGTTACTCCTGCTCATGGTTTTTAATATTATCATATGGCTATGGTGGTTATCAGTACTGATCACTGATTATTCCGTTTATCTCTGGTTATTGCCGATTACTCGTGTTTATAGCCAGCTATCCTGTCTGTCGTCCCGATAACCTCCGAATATTTGGATGCCTGGTGTCCTTGGTAAAGCCAGTTCCGGTTCAGCGGTGGGCCATGTATAAGCATGTCCGGGTCACAGCGGAAGTGCTGATCCGCGGGCGGGCAGCGGAGGAGAATCACTGCCCCGGAGACCAAGCAGCAGGTGAGCGAGTGGCGCACCGATCCCGCTCCATCATCAACCCCCGTTCCCCTCCAAATGCCCCCTCATTCCACCCCCTACATGCCCCCTCAATACTCCCCACTTCCTCGCTCACATCCCGCCTCATCACCCCCTCCCCAACCCCCCCTCCCCGTCCGCACCCCTCTCCCTCCTCCACCTGCCTCTCGCCGCCCCCCTCCCTCTCCCCGACAGCCCCTATCCCCGGCCCCCCCTCGCCCCGTCCCCTCCTCCCTCACCTCGCCCCGTCCCCTCCTCCCTCACCTCGCCCCGTTCCCACCTCCCCTCCCTTGCCCCGATCCCTCCGCCCTCCCTCGCCCCGTGCCCCCCGCCTCATCCGACCCCCACCCTCTCCCCCCGTATGGGCTCCGCCTGGGGCCCCCCCTCGCCCCGTCCCCGCCTGGGGCGCCCCCCGTCGCCCAGTCCCCGCCTGGGCGCCCCCCCTCGCCCCGTCCCCGCCTGACCCCCCCCCCCCTTCCCCCTCCCTCGCCCCGTCCCCGCCTGGGGGCGCCCCCCTCGCCCCGTCCCCGCCTGGGGGCGCCCCCCTCGCCCCGTCCCCGCCTGGGGGCCCCCCCCTCGCCCCGTCCCCGCCTGGGGGCCCCCCCCTCGCCCCGTCCCCGCCTGGGGGCCCCCCCCTCGCCCCGTCCCCGCCTGGGGGCCCCCCCCTCGCCCCGTCCCCGCCTGGGGGCCCCCCCCCTCGCCCCGTCCCCACCTCCTCCCACCTCGCCTCAACCCCACCTCACCCCCCTCGTCCCGATCCCTTGTCCCCCCCTCGCCCCGATCCCTCGTCCCCCCTCGCCCCGATCCCTCGTCCCCCCCTCGCCCCGATCCCTCGTCCCCCCCTCGCCCCGATCCCTCGTCCCCCCCTCGCCCCGATCCCTCGTCCCCCCCCTCGCCCCGATCCCTCGTCCCCCCCTCGCCCCGATCCCTCGTCCCCCCCTCGCCCCGATCCCTCGTCCCCCCCTCGCCCCGATCCCTCGTCCCCCCCCTCGCCCCGATCCCTCGTCCCCCCCTCGCCCCGATCCCTCGTCCCCCACCTCGCCCCGATCCCTCGTCCCCCCCCTCGCCCCGATCCCTCGTCCCCCCCCTCGCCCCGATCCCTCGTCCCCCCCTCGCCCCGATCCCTCGTCCCCCCCTCGCCCCGATCCCTCGTCCCCCCCTCGCCCCGATCCCTGGTCCCCCCCTCGCCCCGATCCCTCGTCCCCCCCCTCGCCCCGATCCCTCGTCCCCCCCTCGCCCCGATCCCTCGTCCCCCCCTCGCCCCGATCCCTCGTCCCCCCCCTCGCCCCGATCCCTCGTCCCCCCCCTCGCCCCGATCCCTCGTCCCCCCCCTCGCCCCGATCCCTCGTCCCCCCCCTCGCCCCGATCCCTCGTCCCCCCCCCTCGCCCCGATCCCTCGTCCCCCCCCTCGCCCCGATCCCTCGTCCCCCCCCCTCGCCCCGATCCCTCGTCCCCCCCCTCGCCCCGATCCCTCGTCCCCCCCCCTCGCCCCGATCCCTCGTCCCCCCCCTCGCCCCGATCCCTCGTCCCCCCCCTCGCCCCGATCCCTCGTCCCCCCCCTCGCCCCGATCCCTCGTCCCCCCCCTCGCCCCGATCCCTCGTCCCCCCCCCTCGCCCCGATCCCTCGTCCCCCCCCTCGCCCCGATCCCTCGTCCCCCCCTCGCCCCGATCCCTCGTCCCCCCCTCGCCCCGATCCCTCGTCCCCCCCTCGCCCCGATCCCTCGTCCCCCCTCGCCCCGATCCCTCGTCCCCCCTCGCCCCGATCCCTCGTCCCCCCTCGCCCCGATCCCTCGTCCCCCCTCGCCCCGATCCCTCGTCCCCCCTCGCCCCGATCCCTCGTCCCCCCTCGCCCCGATCCCTCGTCCCCCCTCGCCCCGATCCCTCGTCCCCCCTCGCCCCGATCCCTCGTCCCCCCTCGCCCCGATCCCTCGTCCCCCCTCGCCCCGATCCCTCGTCCCCCCTCGCCCCGATCCCTCGTCCCCCCTCGCCCCGATCCCTCGTTCCCCCCCCCTCGCCCCGATCTCTCGCCCCCCCCTCGCCCCGATCCCTCGCCCCCCCCTCGCCCCGATCCCTCGCCCCCCCCCCCCTCGCCCCCCCCTCGCCCCGATCCCTCGCTCCCTCCTGCGCCCGGTCCCCTCCCTCCTGCGCCCGGTGCCCCCGCCGGCCCCGCCTGCCCCCCGCCCGGCCTGGCAGCACCTGGCCGCCCCGCCTGGGTTCCCCCGCCACGCCTTGGCCCCACCCCGTCACTCAGTGGGAAACATACTGAGCTGTACATACATGTATCACTGAGTTGTACATTCCAGGTAACCACAGCATCCAAACCTGCATTTGGACAACATGGAACTGTGTTTGTTACTGTTTGACCTCATCATGATTACTCTTCTCAATTAGAAGTGGTGAAGTCTGGAAGATGTCCAATCTAAACTGGAAACCTTTTGTCTATGGCGGCCTGGCCTCTGTCACTGCTGAGTTTGGTAAGTTTCATTATCATTATCCCTCTCCACTGTCTTCCATGTTTACAGTTGTTTAATTAACCTGTATGTTTGTGCGAGATCTGAGAAAGCAAGTCTGAGTCCCTAGAACATAAGCCTTCCCCTGCACTCATTCAACGAAATGCACAATGTGTCCAACATGGGCAGGTGTTCTGCCGTGAGCACTTCAAATCCAGGCTGATTAACCCCCTTACCCCCGCTGAGGCCAGTAAATTGAACATTGACCAAGAGTGTGAAGTGGTGCTAAATCTTTTACTTTGACAACCCCTTGGTGTCATCAATTGCAGGCTGCATTGTGAGAGTGTCCTGAAGCCTCAGCACAGTACCACATGCTTAATATTGTATAAAATGAGAATCTAGTAAGTGGGCTAATAGCACCTTGTCAGGAAGCACCAGAAATTCACCAATTTGCCTGATACTGATACCGTCAATAGCCACAAGTAATATGATTTATATCTATTGCCCTTAGGC
The DNA here is from genome assembly GCF_017639515.1 of Carcharodon carcharias. Taxonomy (NCBI): domain Eukaryota; kingdom Metazoa; phylum Chordata; class Chondrichthyes; order Lamniformes; family Lamnidae; genus Carcharodon; species Carcharodon carcharias. The sequence continues at coordinate 71,698,272 of NC_054475.1, forward strand.
TAGACCCTAAAAGCGCATTTATTCTTGGATGTCTGCATGGGAACAGCACCAGGTTGTTGTCCAAGTCTGGCGAATTTGTATATAAATCACCCACCATTCTTCATTGTCCATTCATCGTCACTAGGTCAAAATCCTGGAATTCGCTGCCTGAGAGGACAGTGGGAGCATCTTCACCACACACAATAGCGGTACATAAAGAATGGCAGCTAGAGATAGCCAGTAAGTGTTAGTCATGCTAACCCCCACCGAAATCTTGAGAATCAGAAAGAACTCAGCTGGTTTGTTTAGACAAGAGCAGGTCAGAGGTTCGGAATCCTGTGGCAAGTAGCTCACCTCCTGACTCCCTAAAGCCTGTCCACCGTCTACAAGGTACAAGTCAGGAGTGTGATGAAATACTCTCCGCTTCCGTGGATCAAACAAAGAAACTAGGAGCAGGAGTAGGCCATTCGGCCTGACGAGCCTGCTCCGCCATTCATTATGATCATGGCTGATCATCTAACTCAATAGTCTGCTCCCGTTTTCTCCCCATACCCTTTGATCCCTTGCGCCCCAAGAGCTATATCTAACTCATTCTTCAAAGCATACAGTGTTTTGGTCTCAACTACTTTCTGTGGTAACAAATTCCACAGGCTCACCACTCTCTGGGTGAAGAAATTTCTCCTCATCTCAGTCCTAAATGGTCTGCCCCATATCCTCAGACTGTGACCCCTGATTCTGGACTCCCCCACCATCGGGAATAATCTACACCGTCTAGTCCTGTTAGAATTTTATAGGTTTCTATAAGATCCCCCCTCATTCTTCTGAACTTCAGCGAATAGAATCCTCATCAACTCAATCTCTCCTCATATGTCAGTCCCGCCATCACAGGAATCATTCACTGCACTCCCTCTATAGAAAGTACATCCTTCTTCAGATAAGGAGACCAAAGCTGCACACAATATTCCAGGTGTGGTCTCACCAAGGCCCCATACAATTGCAGCAAGACATCCCTGTTCCTGTACTCAAATCCTCTGGCTATGAAGGCCAACATACCATTTGCCTTCTTTACCGCCTGCTGCACCTGCATGCTTACCTTCAGAGGCTGGTATACAAGGACACCCAGGCCTTGTTGCACATTCCCCTCTCTCAATCTATAGCCATTCAGATAATAATCTGCCTTCCTGTTTTTGCTACCAAAATGGATAAACTCACATTTATCCACATTATACTGCATCTGCCATGCATTTGCCCACTCACTCAGCTTAACCAAATCACACTGAAGCATCTCTGCATCCTCCTCACAGCTCACCCTCCCACCCAGCTTTGTGTCATCTGCAAATTTGGAGATATTACATTTAATTCCTTCATCTAAATCATTAATATATATTGTGAATAATTGGAGTCCCAGCACCAATCCCTGCGGTACCCCACTAGTCACTGCCTGCCATTTGGAAAAAGACCCGTTTATTCCTAATTTTGTTTCCTATCTGCCAACCATTTTTCTATCTATCTCAATACACTACCCCCAACCCCATGCCCTTTAATTTTACACGCCAATCTTTTACATGGGACCTTGCCGAACACCTTCTGAAAGTCCAAATAAACCACATCCACTGGCTCCCTCTCATCAACTCTACTAGTTACATCCTCGAAAAATTCCAGTAGATTTGTCAAGCATGATTTCCCTTTCATAAATCCATGCTGACGCTGTCCGATTCTGCCACCGTTTTCCATGTACTCAGCTATTAAATCTTTTATAATGGACTCTAGAATTTCCCCCACTACCGATGTCAAGCTGACTGGTCTATAATTCTCTGTTTTCTCTCTGCCTCCTTTTTAAATAATGGGGTTACATTAGCTGCCCTCCAATCTGTTTGAACTGTTCCAGAGTCTGTGGAATCTTGGAAGATGACCACCAATGCATCCACTATTTCTAGGGCCACTTCCTTAAGTACTGTGCAGCTCCAACAACACTCGAGATGCTTGAGACCATCAAGGTCAAAGAAGCTGCTTGATTGCCACAAACATTCACTCCCTCCACCACTGACACACAGTAGCAGCAGTGCATACCATCTGCAAGATGCACTGCAGGAATTCGCCAAGGCTCCTTCAGCAGCACCTTCGAAACCCATGACCACTACTACCTAGAAGGACAAGGGCAGCAGACGCATGGGAAGAGCACCACCCGCAAGTTCCCGCCCAAGCCACTCTCCATCCTGACTTGGAAATATATCACAGTTCCTTCACTGTCGCTGGGTCAAAATCCTGGAACTAACAGCGCTGTGGGTGTACCTATACCACATGGACTGCAGTGATTCAAGAAGGCAGCTCACCACCACCTTCTCAAGGGCATTTAGGGATGGGCAATAAACGCTGGCTGAGCCAGCAATGCCCACATCCTGTAAACAAATTAAAAAGACTTCCACTTTTGTGTTGATGATTGGCTGCTTTCAGTGAGTCAGCTTCCTTGTGGTGCCATGACCACTGCATTATCTGATCAACTCAGTCATCTGAATGAAACTAATATTACATCAGCAATGTAAATATCTCCAGGAAATTTTCAAATATACCAATGACCCACTTTTGCCCCAAACTGATGGAGATAACTATGTTAAAGGCTAGTTGCAAAAAAATGTTTTGGATTGAGGGAGAGCAGATTTTAGTAAAATAAGGCAGGATCTGGCCAAGGCAGATTGGGAACAGTTACTTGTGGAAAAATCTACGGAGGAGCAGTGGGGAGCATTCAGAAAGGAAATGGGGAGGGTACAGGCTCAAAATGTTCCCTCTAAAGTGATAGGAAGGAGTAACAAGCTCAGAGAACCATGGATGACCAGAGATATTCAGGATACAATGAGAAGGAAAAGAGAGGCTTGTAATAGGTACAAGGGGAGCAAATCTGCAAAAGCATTAGTGCAGTAGAGAAAGTGCAGGGTGGAGCTTAAGAAAGCGATTAGGAGAGCAAGGAGGGGATATGCAAAAGCTCTGGCTAGTAAAAGTAGGGAAAATCCCAAGGTATTCTATAAGTATATCAATGGGAAGAGGATAACCAGGGAAAGAGTAGGGCCCATAAGGGACCAAGGGGGCAATCTATGGATGGAGCCAGAGGACATCAGTAGAGTGTTGGAACGAATACTTCACGTCTGTCTTCACCTAAAAGAATGAAGATGAAGGTATGGAAATCAGGGAGAGGGACTGAGGTTCTTGGGCAAATTGATAAAGGGAGTGAGAAGGTATTGGAAGTGTTGGCAGGCTTAAAAGTGGACAAATCTCCAGGTCTGGATGATTTGTGTCCCAGACTGCTGAGGGAGGCAAGGGAGGAGATCGCAGGGGCTCTGACCCAAAATTTTAATTCCTCTCTGGCCACGGGTCTGGTGCCAAAGGACTGGAGAACAGCTAATGTGATTCTGCTATTTAAGAATCGTTGTAGAGATAAGCCAGGGATCGACAGGCCAGTGAGTCTCATGTCAGTGGTAGGGAAACTATTGGAGAAAATTCCGAAGGAGAGAATCTATCTCCACTTGGAGAGGCAAGGTTTGATCAGGAATAGTCAGCATGGCTTTGTCAGAGGGAGGTCATGCTTAACAAATTTAATTGAATTTTTTGAGGAGGTGACCAGGTGTGTAGATGAGGGTAGTGCAGTTGATGTAATTTATATGGATTTCAGCAAAGCCTTTGACAAGGTCCCACATGGGAGACTTATAAAGAAGGCAAATGCACATGGGATACAGGATAATTTGATGAAGTGGATTCAAAATTGACTTTGTAGGAGACAGAGGGTGATGACAGAAGGATGCTTTAGTGACTGGACAGAAATTGTGTTTTTTTTAAGTGGTAAAAAACTATTTTTTCTACACTCTAGGAACTTTTCCAATTGACCTCACAAAAACTCGCCTGCAAGTCCAGGGCCAGCTTATTGACTCTCATTACAAGGAGGTTAAGTACAGGGGAATGTTGCATGCCTTACTCAAGATATGCAAAGAGGAAGGATTGCGGGCTCTTTATTCTGGGTAAGTTACATACATTTTAAATTTAATGGGATTCAAAAAGAAGACTGAAAGATATTATGTACAGGAGGGGGTTTAATTTAGAACAGCCCTAATTTCTCCACTCATTACCCATTCATAAACAGAAAAGTATTTTTTGATTTCTGATTTCCCCTTTTATACATGTTGGCATATGTTCCCCAACCCTTCAGTTTTGGAGCGATCCAATCTGCTATTAATAACCCTATTGAAAACTCAAGATGAGGTAAAATAAGAGGCTTGGTTTATTTTACACACACACAAAATGCGGGAAAGGTTTTGGGTCGAGCTATTCAGCTAACGAGGCCTCTTGTGAAAACTCATTGTGTTTTTAGAATATAACTGTAGAACCATTAATGCAACATTGGAGATGAGTCACAAATAGCTCTGCCTTCGTCCATAGCTGGATGGTGCAGACTGCCTATCCGTTGCATTGGCTTGGCTGCAATGTTTATATAAGGCAAGGAGTGTTATTCTTTGTCCATGTTTAAACTGCTCAGAAACTTCCAGAACTACCATCATGTGGTCAGTGATGGCCATTATATCAGTCCATTTTTTAAAAAATAAAATAATTTTATTAAGTAGCCAGACTGACATAGATTTATATAATTTCCTTCCCATCTCCTGGACAGCACAAGGAGATTTCATCACATCAATCTAGATTTGTAGAATGGTGTCCTCCAGTGCTGTGACCACTTGGCCCATCATGTCTGCTGACATGCTGCAAGAGCAATCCAGTGAATGCTGAGTTTCTTTTGTAGTGTGTAGAACCATCGAACTAGGAACATGGGTACAAGATAAGGAGGAGCGTATTCTACCAAGTAACACACAGCCCTTTTATAATACATAGCAAAACATAACACACATAAAACAAAAACAAAAATACCTGGAAAACTCAGCAGATCTGACAGCATCTGCGGAGAGGAACACAGTTAACGTTTCGAGTCCTTATGACTCTTCAACAGAACTAAGGAAAAATAGAAAAGAGGTGAAATGTTATCTGGTTTAAAGGAGTTTAATATCAGTTGAAAGGAGTGAAGCAGCATTTCACTTTCACTTCCCTCAATTTAGTCTATTGCATTCGCTGCTCCCAATGCGGTTTCCTCTACATTGGAGAGACCAAATGCAGACTGGGTGACCGTTTTGCGTAATACCTTCGGTCTGTCCGCAAGCATGACCCAGACCTCCCTGTCGCTTGCCATTTCAACACTCCGCCCTGCTGTCATGCCCACGTGTCCGTCCTTGGCCTGCTGTATTGTTCCAGTGAAGCTCAGCGCAAACTGGAGGAACAGCACTTCATCTTCCGACTAGGCACTTTACAGCCTTCCGGACTGAATATTGAATTCAGCAATTTTTGATCATGAACTCTCTCCTCCATTCCCACCCCCTTTCCGATCCCCCTTTTTTTCTCATAATTTATGTAGATTTTTCTTTTCCCACCTATTTCCATGATTTTTAAATGTATTTCCATCCATTGTTTTAACCTATTTTGATCCCTTCCCCCCACTCCACCCCCAATAGGGCTATCTGTACCTTGCTCATCCTACTTTCTACCCTTAATGTCACCTGTTAGCATATTTCTTAGCCAATATCACCACCGTCAACGCCTCTTTGTCCTTTTGTCTATGACATCCTTTGGCAATCTCCACCTATCACTGGCCCTCTATCCAGCTCTACCTGTCCCACCCCCCTTTAAACCAGCTTATATTTCTATTTTTCCTTAGTTCTGTTGAAGAGTCATACGGACTTGAAACGTTAACTGTGTTCCTCTCAGCAGATGCTGTTAGATCTGCTGAGTTTTTCCAGGTATTTTTGTTTTTGTTTTGGATTTCCAGCATCTGCAGTTTTTTGCTTTTATAACACACATATATATTTGTGAGATCCTGGCCTGCCTCACATCACTTCTCTCAAGTTGTCTACTGTTGTTAAATTACCACATTGCTTGTCCATCATTCAGTACTGGGTGAGCAGAAATTACCTGCAGTTAAACATGGGGAGACGGGCTATTTTCTTCACTCCCCAGCACAAACTCCAATCCCTTGTTGCCATCTCTCCATCGCAACTGTCTGATGCTCAATCCGAATGTTCACAATCTCATATTTGACTGAGATGAGCTTCTGGCCACATACCTGCACCATCATTTTTAGACCGCTTATTTCCACCTCTGTAACATTGTTTGACCCTGCCTGTGCTTTCCTCATCTATGCCTTTGTTTCCTCTAGACTTGACTATTGCAGTGCACTCCTGGCTGGCCTCCCACATTCTACTTTGCAGAAGCTTGAGGACATCGAACTCTGCTGCCTGTGTCCTAACTCAGACCAAGCCTCATTCACCTGCTAGCTGACCCTATGCCTCAATTTTTAAATTTTCCCTTTAAACTTCCCCCTCTCTACCTCTCTTGGCTTTTTAAGGTGTGGCTTAAACTCTAACTCTTTAACCAAGCTTTTAGACACCTGCCTTTTGTGGCATACGTTAAGATTTTCTTTACAATGCTGCTGTGCAATGTCATTGGCATTTTATGTTACAGACCCCATATCAGTACAGTTTGTTGCTTTGCATGACATAGCGTGCAGCATAATGACTCCATCATACAAACATTGTAACAGGAGTAGGACCTTTAGCCCCTCAGAATCACAGAATTGTTATGGTGTAGAAGGAGACCATTTGGCACATCGTGTCTGCACCAGCTCCCTGAACATTTTAACTTAGTTCCAATCTCCTGCCTTTTCCCTATAACTCTGTGCATTGTTTCTATCTAAATAACCATCCAATTGAACCTGCCTCCACCACATTTCCAGGCAGTGCATTCCAAACCCTAACTACTTGCTGTTTGAAAAAGTTTTGTGTCACCTCGCATTTGCTTCTTTTGCAAATCACTTTAAAACTGTGCCTTTTGGTAATTGATCCGTTTACGAGTCGGAACAGTTTCTCCATGTCTACTCTGTCCAGACCCCTCATGATTTTGAAAACTTCTATCAACTCTTCTTTTAGCCTTCTCTCCAAAGAAAACAATCCCAACTTCTCCAATCTATCCTCATAACTTTGATTTATTCATTCATGGGATGTAGGCATTGCTGGGCCAGCATTTATTGCCCATCCCTAATTGCCCTTTTTCAGATTGCTGTGGGTCTGGAGTCACGTTTAGGCCAATCCAGGTAAGGATGGTAGACTTCCTTCCCTAAAGGGCATTAGTGAACCAGATGGATTTTTACAACAATCAACAATGGTTTTGTGGTCAACATTAGACTTTTAATTCCAGATTTTTATTGAACTCAAATTTCACCATCTGCCATGGTGGGATTCGAACCTGAATCGCAGAGCATTACCGTAGGTCTCTGGATTACCAGGCTAGTGATGATACTATACCACCACCCCATAACTGAAGTGTCTCATCCCTAGAACCATTCTCGTAAACCTCTTCTGCACTGTCTCCAATGCGTTCACACCCTCGAACCTTTTCTGCCATTCTCCAAGTTCGTGGTTGGTCTGCAGCCTAATTCCCAAATGCCCGTCCCTTTACTGCCTTTGGTTAGCAAAGATCTATCAAGCTCAGATTTAAAATGAATAATTGATATAACAATACCTGCAATTTGTGAAAGAGCATTCCATGCTTCTGTATGCCTTTGTGTGTATTTTCACACCCGAAAGGTCTGACTCTAATTTTTTGACTGTACGTCCTAGTCCAGGACTCCCCAGCTAGCGGAAACAGTTACTCCCAATCTACTCTACCTGTCCCCATTAATGTTTTGAAAACTTTGATTAAAAGACCTCTTCACCTTTAAATTCCAAGGAATACAATCTAAGATTGTGTAAGCTCTCCTTGTAATGTAATCCTTGTATTCTTGTAAACCTATGCCAAGGCCACAATATCCTTCCTAAGGTCCAGAGCTGCTCACAGTGGTGCTTTGAACAGCTCTAGTGTAATGGGCACCCGTCTTCTAGATATAAAGGTTTTTGATCATTGTTTGTACCTAGAATCATAGAATAGATACAGCACAGAAGGAGGCCATTCATTAGGCCATTTGGACTGTCATGCCTGTGCTGGCTTTCTGCAACAGAAATTCACCTTGTGTCTCTCCCCTGCCTTTTCACCATTGTCCTGTAATTTTTTCATCCAATAACGATCCAATTCCCTTTTTAAAGCAACAGTTGAATTTGCCTCCACCATACTTTTGGACAGTGCATTCTGGCTGTATTTAAAAAAAAAAAGATTTTCCTCACTTGCCTTCATCAATCGAGGCATAGATTACAAAAGTAGGGAGTATTGGAGTTGTATAGAACCTTAGTGAGGCCACAGCTGGAGTACTGTGTGCAGTTCTGATCGCCACATTATAGGAAGGATTGCACTGGAGGGCATGCAAAGGAGATTCACCAGGATGTTGCCTGGGATGAAATATTTAAGTTATGAAAAGAGGTTGGATAGACTTGGGTTGTTTTCGTTGGAGCAGAGAAGACTGAGGGGTGACTTGATCGAGGTTTTGAAGATTATGAGGGGCATTGACAGAGTGGATAGGGAGCAGCTGTTCCCCTTAGTTCAAGGGTCAGTCACAAGGGGGCATAAGTTCAAGGTGAAGGGCAGGAGGTTTAGGGGGGAATGTGAGGAAAAACTTTTTTACCCAGAGGGCGGTGACGGTCTTGAATGTGCTGCCTGGGAGGGTGGTGGAGGTGGGTTGCCTCACTTCCTTTAAAAGGTACCTGGATGAGCACTTGGCAAGTCATAATGTTCAAGGCTATGGGCCAAGTGCTGGTAAATGGGAGGTAGGTTGGTCAGATGTTTCTCACATGTCAGTGCAGACTCGATGGGCCGAAGGGCCTCCTCTGCACTGTGATTCTTTGATCTGTGATTCATGTCACCGTTGCTTCTTTTGCTAGCTACCTTAAACCTGTGTCCTCTAGTTCTCGATTCTTCCACCAAAGGGAACAGTCACTCCCTCTCTACTCTGTCCAGACCCTTCATACCTCTATTAATTCTCCTCTCAACCTTGGAGAACAGCCCCAACCTCTCCAATCTATGTATGTAACTGAAGTTCCTCACTCATGGAACCATTTTCATGAATCTTTTGTGCACTCTCCTTCATGCCGTCCCAACCTTCTGAAAGTATGAGGCCCAGAACTAGGCACAGTGCTCCAGTTTAGGCTGAACCAGTGTTTTACATACGTTTATCATAGGTTCCTTGCTTTTGTACTCTTATGTCCCTACTTATAAAACCCAGGATCCCGTATGCTGTTTTACTTGCTCTTTCAAACTGTCCTGCCACCTTTGGTGATTTGTGCATGTATACAACCAGGTCCCTCTTTTCCTGCACCCCCTTTAGAATTGTACTCTGTGCCTTTCCCCGTTCTACCAAAAATTTCACACTTCTCTGCATTAAATTTCATCTGCCACATGCTCCCCCAACGTTCCACCAGCCTGTCTGCCTGTGTCTTTCTGAAGTTTAACACTATCATCCTCAATGTGCATAATACTTCCCAAGTTTTGTATCTTCCAATAATTTTGAAATTGTGCCCTGTACACCCATGTCTGGGTCATTAATATAAATCATGAAGAGCAGGGGTCCTATCACTGACATTTTAATGACCTGTGTACCTGGAATCCCCAAGTCTCTTTGGGCCGCCACTGTTCCTAGCTTGTCACCATTTAGAAGATCCCCTGTTCTATCCTTTCCAGGTCCAAAGTGGATGACTTCACACTTGCCTACCTTTGAAACCTATTCACCACAATTTTGCCCATTCTCTTAATCTGTCAATATCTCTTTAGAATTTTACCTCTTTGGTTCATGTTCGTGACTGCTTTTTTGGCAAGTAAGACTCTTGCCCTTTAGGGTATAAACTGGTTCTCTATCACAGATTCCTTTTTGAATGCTTCCCATGGTCTTCACAGAATCATAGAGTGCAGAAGAGGCCCTTCAGCCCATCGAGTCTGCACCAACATGTGAGAAACACAAGCGCACAGTCTTCTGTCACTTTACCCAATAACAGATTTGTGGATAATCTCTGTCTCATCCCATTGAAGTCAGCCTTATTTAAATCTAGAATCTTAGTAGCTGTTCCATATCTCTTCCTTTCGAACACAGGGTTGAACTCCATCATTAAAATCGCTTTGCAATGAATATTCATTCAGCTTTTGGGTTTTGAACTAAATCTGGCCTGTTACTCACCAATTACTAAACCTAGTACAAATTGTTGCAGAAAGTTATCTCAGACATATTCAAACTTCACTACCTTTAACACATGCTAATCTGTTTACGCCAATCTATATGCAAGTTAAAATTCCCCATTTAAACTACTCTGCCTTAACTACGTGCTTGTTTAATCTCTCCATTTCTGCAAGATACTATTTCACAGTTTCTACTTTATTTGTTTCTTAATTCTACCCATAAACTCTCTACTGCCTGCTCACCTTCTAGTTATATCCCCTCTTATCATTGAAGTGATTTTATCCTTAATCACTAAGACTACATCTCCCCCTCTACCAGTCACCCTATCTTTCCTGTAGACCTTATAACCTGGTTCTAGAAGCAAAATACTGCAGATACTGAAAATCTGAAATACAAACAGGATACGCTGGAAATAATCAGCAGGTCTGGCATCTGTGGTGAGAAACAGTGTCACCATTTCAGGTTGATGACGCTTCATCAGAACTGAGGAAAGACAAAATGTAAAGACTTTAAGCAAATGAATTTCCCTCCGAGTTGAATTTGCACCATTTATTCGCATTTGCTCCATGCTTAACAATTGCTTATTTCACTCATGCATCCTAACTTGTCCTTCTGCTGTACTGTTTTACACTCTCAATATTTATTTCTCTCCATTTAATTACTTTAGTATTCCCTTTACCTGCAGTTCCCAAAGCACAATTTCTGCTTTAGCTATAAGTTCTTCCCTTTTATTTATTTCGGAACAACATAGACTACCTTTTGCACCTGAGCCTTCCCTGCTACGTCTTTGTGAGCACCCGATTTATTTTTTCTGCTAGGATTCTGAATCCACTTTGATCCAGGTGAAACTCATCCCAATGGTACATTTCCTTCCTTTCCCAGCACTGTCGCTAGTGAACTCTTTTTTTGCCCCCCCACCCATCTTATCCCTATGCCAGTTTGCACGTGGCTCAGGTAGTAATTCAGAGATAATACTGCTCGAGGACCTGTCCTTTAATTTAGCTCCTGATTCCTGGGACTCTCCAGCAGGACCTTTTGCTTCTTCTTATGTTATTCGTCCCAGCGTAGATCACAGTGACTGGCTGCTCCCCATCCCTCTCCAATATCCTTTCCAGCTGGTTTGGGATGTTCTTCATCCTAGTACCAGGTAGACACCAAACCACATGGGACTTTTGATCTTGCTTACAAAAGATGTTATCTGTCACCTCCCTGGCAACAATGACATTAGGATTCCCCTTTAACACCACCTTTTCCTCTCCTTTGGACCACCTTAAGCTCGTGCAGGATATCCCACCTTCGGTCTATCCTTATCTTTACAAGCAGCAAGTATGTTGTACCTGAAGGATATCATCACATCCTGTGATTCCTTGTTCTCTATTTCCCCTTGCTATGTACAATATCCATTACACCAACCCCATTCTAAACCTGCACCTCTCTACAAAGTGCGACAGAAGCCTGGATGAAACTGATCCTGAGATGGACTCACTTATTCCAGCTGCTGTTCGCTCAGAATAATATCACTGTCCAGAAACTCCCAAATATTGCAGTCTATGCAGATAACCTACCATAGCCTAAATTATTTATATTATTGATATCATTTTTAATTTGTTGCAAATTGTTTTCTTTCTTCTCATACACACTAATTTGCACTAAGCATTGGATGTAAATATTAAGGAATTAAATATCTGAGGCTTTCACGACAGGCACTGGAGGATTTAAAGGAGCTCTTTTCCCATTTTCATTAAATTTCCAACTTTCTCTGCTCCTCACTCACCTGGAGCACTGTCTTCAGTTCTGGGCACTGCGCCTCTGGAAGGATTTCATAAAATCATAAGATGTTTACAGCACAGAAGGAGGTCATTCGGCTTATTGTGTCTGTGCCAGCTCTCTGCAGAGGAAGTCACCTAATCCCACTCACTCACCTTTTCCCTGTAGCCTGGCTAATTTTTTCTCCTTCTTTTGAGGGAGTCAATTGAATCTGCTTTCACCATACTCTCAAGCAGTGCATTCTAGATCCTAACCACTTGAATAAAAAGGATTTCCTCATTCACCGTTGTTTCTTTTGCCTTATTTTGGTATTCTTTGGTTCTTGTCCCTTCCACCAGTGGGAACAATTACTCCATATCTACCCTGTTCAGACCCCTAATGATTTAGGCTTTGGAGAGGGACAGATTCACCAGAGTGCTATCAGAGTTTAAAGGGTTAATTAAGGAGGGGCAATTGCCTAAACTTATTCCGTATCTCCTTGCCTTTAGAAAATCATGGGGTGGGCTAATTGGATTTTTAAAAATGATAAAAAAATTCAATAGGAGAAATGTGGAAAACCATTTCCTCTGGTGGGGAGTCCAGAGCAAGGGAGCATAGCTAAGCCATTCAGGTGTGAACTCCCTCAACCTAGCCATCTCACATTGTCTTTCTATTCCCATGATCTCAATCACAGATACAATCATCTCTGATCACTTCTTGCATTCACATCCTGGAAAAAATTCTCCCTAAATCATAACTGCACTTGCAAATTCCCAACTGTCCAGCCTAGTCTTCCATTCACCATAACATTTCTGTAGCTAATGATCTACTCATTCACACCCTCACTTCCACCTTTGCCGCTGTACCCATTAAAGCCATCTGATGAACAATTGTGTTGTCAGTTGTAGCTCAGTTGGTAGCACTCTCGCCACTGCGTCAGAAAGTACAGGGTTCCAGTCTGACTCTAGGACTTCTGCACAAAAATCCAGACAGTTGTAGTATTTTTATTGTTGGAAGTGCCATCTTTCAGATGAGACATTAAACCAAGATGAAAGAAATGGGGGTAGTAAGGCTTAGGGTGCTTAACAGTGGAGTTGGAGCATAATGATTGCTTGGTTTTGTTATGCAGACTTAATAATCTTAATAATGTTTATTTCCCGATGTAGCATTAGTCCAGCCTTGTTGCGCCAGGCATCCTATGGCACCATCAAGATTGGAACTTACCAAACTTTGAAACGCTTGTTTGTAAGCTGTCCACAAGGTTGGTTTGACTTCATGTGAATATTTGTTGATTATGTTCCCAATCCTTGTTTACACTGGAACTGACAACATCACATCTCCCCCATTGTGCCTGGCTCTCTTAAACATTTCTCCTGGAATCTGCTCTTATAGACCAGTCAGCCTGACGTCGGTAGTTGGGAAAATTCTAGAGTCCATTATAAAGGATTTAATAGCTGAGTACGTGGAAAACAGTGGCAGAATCGGACAGAGTCAACATGGATTTATGAAAGGGAAGTCATGCTTGACAAATCTACTGGAATTTTTTGAGAATGTAACTAGTAGAGTTGATGAGAGGGAGCCAGTGGATGTGGTTTATTTGGACTTTCAGAAGGCTTTCGACAAAATCCCACAGAGATTAGTGAGTAAAATTAAAGGGCATGGGTTTGGGGGTATTGTATTGAGATAGATGGAAAACTGGTTGGCAGACAGAAAACAAAGTAGGAATAAATGGGTCTTTTTCCAAATGGCAGGCAGTGATTGGTGGGGTACCGCAGGGATCGGTGCTGGAACCCCAGTTGTTCACAATATATATTGAGTTAGATGGGGGAATTAAATATATCTCCAAATTTGCAGGTGACACAAAGTTGGTTGGGAGGGTGAGCTGTGAGGAGGATATAGAGATGCTTCAGTGTGATTTGGACAAGCTTAAGTGAGTGGGAAAATGCATGGCAGATGCAATATAATGTGGATAAATGTGAGTTTATCCATTTTGGTAGCAAAAACAGCAAGGCAGATTATTATCTGAATGGCTATAAATTGAGAGAGGGGAATGTGCAATGAGGCCTGGGTGTCCTTGTACACCAGTCGCTGAAGGTAAGCATGGAGGTGCAGCAGACAGTAGAGAAGGCATATTGTATGTTGGCCTTCATAGCCAGAGGATTCGAGTACAGGAACAGGGATGTCTTGCTGCAATTGTACAGGTCCTTGGTGAGACCACACCTGGAATATTGTGTGCAGTTTTGGTTTCCTTATCTGAAGAAGGATGTACTTGCTATAGAGGGAGTGCAGTGAAGGTTTACCTGATTGATTCCTGGGATGGCGGGACTGACATATGAGGAGAGATTGAGTCGATGAGGTTTCTATTCACTGGAGTTCAGAAGAATATGGGGGGATCTCATAGATACCTATAAAATTCTAACAGGACTGGACAGGATAGATGCAGGAAGGATGTTCCCGTTGGTTGGGAGAGTCCAGTACCAGGGGTCACAGTCTGAGGACATGGGGTAGACCATTTAGGACTGAGATGAGGAGAAATTTCTTCACCCAAAGAGTGGTGAGCCTGTGGAATTTGTTACCACAGAAAGTAGTTGAGACCAAAACATTGTATGTTTTCAAGAAGAAGTTAGATATAGCTCTTGAGGTGAAAAGGATCAAAGGGTGTGGGGAGAAAGCGGGAGCAGACTATTGAGTTGGATGATCAGCCATGATCATAATGAATGGCGGAGCAGGCTCAAAGGGCCGAATAGTCTACTCCTCTTATTTTCTATGTTTCTCTGATCTGACTGCTCTGTGCTCATCACAAAACATAGAACCTTTAGCATAAGAGAAAGTTATTCCATCCTTCTGGTTGCTGATTTTAGGCACATCTGCTCACAGTCCAGTTACCTGTGGGTGATACCTTGAGCAATTTGAAGCCACTATCGATTTTGTTGATTCAGATAACAAAGCGTTATTGTTTATGTAAAATAAAAATAAAAATGATTTATCTAAGAAAACCATTGTAGGTATTTATTGAAGGAAAAGATTACTTGAATTAATAATTGAGGTTAGTGTAATAACAGTGATTATCAAACTGTTGACAGTGGCCCAGTGATTGTCAACGGTGTAATAACACCTGCCCAGTGTGAACAAAAATGAATTGTTTTGATTTTCATAGTGAATTTTACTAATTGACCTCCAGTGGGAGAGGTACAAGAGGAGGGGGTGAAGGTGGACATAGAACACACATTTTGCTGTTGGCTACAAGAACTGTTTGAAGCCCTGATTGAAAATACTTAAAATGAAAAAAGTATCAGAAAGAGGCTTGCAAATGTAGCCCTGAACTGGTTGGAAAGTGAGCATTGGCCTTCAATCTGGTTGTGCAAGAGAGAAGAAACTTCTGTTGTGACTTTTGATATATGTACCTTAATTTTTTTTAAGTGTTAACATTATTTCTGGTCACTGTGCCCTTGGCCTGGCTTTCCACTCATGTGAATTCTTTTTAATTTACAGATGAAACACTTCTTGTAAATATTCTGTGTGGGATTCTTGCTGGAGTAGTTTCATCCTCAATTGCCAACCCTACAGACGTTCTAAAGGTACATGGAATAACTTTCAGAAGTACAGTACACTCCAAATTCAGACCATGGGTTGAGGAGCTGTGGGCTAACGGAAACCAGGAATGTTCTTCTGCATGAATAGAAAATGTGGAAAAGCCCATCCATCACCTGGCACAGTTTCAATTTCCACATCAGGGTCATCCATCCATGTTCCCAACAGTAACAGTGTGCATTTATATTCTGCCTTTAATATAATAAAATATCCAAAGGCACTTCACAGTAATGTTAATCAAACATAATTTGACAACTGCACTAAGCAAGGAGATATTAGAACAATTGACTAAAAGCTTTATCAGAAGGGTAGATTTAAAGCTTCGTTTCAGAGGAGGTAGAAGTGGTTGAGAGGCGGAAAGGTTCAGGCAGGGATTCAGAGTTTGAGGCCCAGAGTTGAAGGCACAACCACTAATGTTGGGGCACTGAAAATGGGAACGTACAGGAGGCCACAATTGGAAGCTTGCAATAAACTTAGGGTTGTTACAGAGATAGGGAGGGGACGTGTTTAGGGAGGGATTTGAATACACAGATGAGAATTTTAAAACTGAGGTGTAGTTCAACTGAGAGCCAGTATAGGTTAACGAGCACGTGGGTTAGGATGACTCTGGATTGGGGTAAGTTTATGTGTGGGAAGCAGAGCTTTGGGTGAGCTCAGGATCGCAGGAGGCAGAAAAAGGGAGAGCAGCCAGGACAGCATTAAAATAGTTGAGTGTGGAGGTATCAAAGGTGTGGAAAATGGTTTCAGCAGTGGATGAGCTGAGGTAGGGGTGGAGATGGGCAACATTATAGAGATAGAAGTATGTGTTTTGAGAGGATATGGGGTGGAAGCTAAGATTAGGGTCAAATGCAACACCAGGATTGCAAAAGATTTAATTCAGCCTCAGGCAGTGCCCAGGAGGAGGGATGCGAGTGGGTGGCAATGGCTGAAGACATTGGCTTTAGTCTTTGCAATATTTAATCGGAGGAGATTTCTGCTTATCCGATTTTGGATGTTAGAAAAGCAGTGTGACGTAACAAAGGCAATGGAGGGATTGAGAGGGGTGGTGGGGAGGTAAAGCTGGATGTCATCAGTGTTCATGTGGAACCTGACATGTTTCTGGATGATGTTGCTGAGAGGCAGCATGTAGATGAGATGGTGTTGCTGGTGGGGCAGTGTTTGCTAAGGAAGTATCTCCTGGGGAAATATTAGAAATAGGATTGTGGGAAGTGGGAAGAAAAACCACAGCCGGTAAATCTTTAACTTAAACTGGACAAGAATGGAATCTGGCAAGTGCGATATTACCCAACTGGAAGAGGCTTTGGAGGAGGAGGATGGTGTCAGTCATGTTCAAGGCTACAGAAAGGTTAAAAAAAACAAGCAGTCTGGTTTCCCATGGTCACAGCCACTTAGGATGTTATTTATTTACTATGGTAAGTCCCCTTTCAGTACTGTAGCAGAGATGAAACCTGATTGGATGGTTAAAACATAAAATCTGGGTAAGATGGGCATGGACTTGCGAGACAAGAAAATATTGAAGGTCTCTGGAGAGGAAAGGGTGGTTGGATATTGATCGATAGTTTGCAAGGATGGAGGGGTTAAGGATTGTTCTTTTAATGAGAGGGCTGATGATAGAAGATTTGAAGGAGTGGGGATGGTACCTGAGGAGAGAGAACCAGTTTTATGTGAGTGAACATGAGGCTCAGGAAGAGAAGCTGGACAGTCAGCAGTTTGGGAGAAAGGGAGCAGGAGGTGGGCCTCATTGACAAGAGCATGAGCGGAGATAAGAGAGAAACTGGAGAAAGAAGTGAGTTCAGGGCGTGAGGGAAGTTTGGCCCAGTGGGCTAAGGTAAGGAAGAGAAACAGCAGAGGTGCTCTATTTTATCTCAGTCATAGTGACAGATCAAGCCATGAGCTCCTCGCACTTAATGTTGGAGGAGAAGGAGGAGAGAGCTTAAGAAGATGGTTTGTAGTGGAGAACAGAGGTAAGGGTTATCTTATATTCCAGAGTGAACCTGAAACAGTGCAGTTTCAATTACTGTCCATGTCTCTCATCCTTCTGCAGTGGGTAGTGTCCCTACCTCTAAGATGGAAGCTCCATGTTCAAGTCCCACTCCAGCACTTGATGGCCAGGGAACTGTTCGTAATGCAGCCAAACAGGTTGATCATTGACCTGTACAATCTTTTCAACGCATACCAATGGCAGGTGGTAAGAGTGGGAGAGATTCCTGGTCAGCCATGTGATGGCAAGAAAATTGAAGCCTTGACCGTTCACAGCTCAACCCATTGGTGGTCAGCTTCCAAGATTCTATTGACTCTGAAACAGTTCCTACAGATTAGAGGGTAGCTAGTGTAACCTCACTATTTAAAAAGGGAGGCAAAGAGAAAACTGAATTATAGACCAGTCAGCCTGAAATCAGTAGTGGGGAAAATTCTAGAGTCCATTATAAAAGATTTAATAGCTGAGCACGTGGTAAACAGTGGCAGAATCGGACAGAGTCAACATGGATTTATGAAAAAGAAATCATGCTTGACAAATCTACTGGAATTTTTTGAGGATGTAACTGGTAGAGTTGATGAGGGGGAGCCAGTGGATGTGGTTTATTTGGACTTTCAGAAGGCTTTCGACAAAGCCCCACATAGATTGGTGTGTAAAATTAAAGGGTATGGGATTGGGGGTAGTATATTGAGATGGATAGAAAAATGGTTGGCAGATAGGAAGCAAAGAGTAGGAATAAACAGGGTCTTTTTCCAAATGGCAGGCAGTGACTAGTGGGGTACTGCAGGGATCGGTGCTGGAACCCCAGATATTCACAATGTATATTAATGATTTAGATGAGGGAATTAAATGTAATATATCCAAATTTGCAGATGACACAAAGCTGGGTGGGAGGGTGAGCTGTGAGGAGGATGTAGAGATGCTTCAGTGTGATTTGGTTAAGCTGAGTGAGTGGGCAAATGCATGGCAGATGCAGTATAATGTGGATAAATGTGAGTTTATCCATATTGGTAGCAAAAACAGGAAGGCAGATTATTATCTGAATGGCTATAAATTGAGAGGGGAATGTGCAATGAGCCCTGGGTGTCCTTATACACCAGTCACTGAAGGTAAGCTTGCAGGTGCAGCAGGTGGTAAAGGAGGCAAATGGTATGTTGGCCTTCATAGCCAGAGAATTTGAATACAGGAACAGGGATGTCTAGCTGCAATTGTATAGGGCCTTGGTGAGACCACACCTGGAATATTGTGTGCAGTTTTGGTCTCCTTATCTGAAGAAGGATGTACTTGCTATAGAGGGAGTGCAGTGAAGGTTTACCTGACTGATTCCTGGGATGGCGGGACTGATATATGAGGAGAGATTGAGTCAATGAGGATTCTATTCACTGGAGTTCAGAAGAATGAGGGGGGATCTTATAAAAACATATAGAATTCTAATAGGACTAGACAGGATAGATATGGGAAGGTTGTTCCCGATGGTGGGGGAGTCCAGTACCAGGGATCACAGTCTGAGGATATGGGGTAGACCATTTAGGACTGAGATGAGGAGAAATTACTTCACCCAGAGAGTGGTGAGCCTGTGGAATTTGTTACCACAAAGTAGTTGAGACCAAAACATTGTATGCTTTGAAGGAGTTAGATATAGCTCTTGGGGCGAAAGAGATCAAAGGGTGTGGGGAGAAAGCGGGAGCAGGCTATTGAGTTGGATGATCAGCGATCATCAGAGCAGCAATCAAATCGGAGCAGGCTCGAAGGGCCGAATGGCCTACTCCTGTTTTCTATGTTTCTATAAGACTACAACATACATGTAAGTGTATGTTACCACAGCAACTTCACCTTCTTGGGGAGGCAGCTGGCAGAAAGGCCGGTGAGGATCAGATTCGTGCCATCAGCACCGGGTTCGATTCCCATTCCAGCAAGGGTAGAGAATGTGGTGCTGAGAGTTGGACCTACCTTCAGGCAGAAAACTGAAGGAGAAGTATCCCTCTAGCCACCTCCCTCACCCCAAACAAAATAATTCTTAACTCTGGGAGAGATTATTCAGTGCATTGTTGGGAGTTTTTAATAAAACTCCAAAGAATGAATCACAAAATCTCTGTGTAGAAGAGGCCCTTCGGCCCATTAGGTCTGCACCGACACGTGAAAAACACCTGACCTACCTATCTACCTAATCCCATTTACCAGCACTGGGCCCATAGTCTTGAATGTTATGATGTGCCAAGTGCTCATCCAGGTACTTTGCAAAGTACCTCCACCACCCTCCCAGTCAGTGCATTCCAGACCGTCACCACCCTCTGGGTAAAAAAGTTTTTCCTCACATCCCACCGAAACCTCTTGCCCCTCACCTTGAACTTGTGTCCCCTCATGACTGACCCTTCAACTAATGGGAACAGCTGCTCCCTATCCATCCTGTCCATGCCCCCTCATAATTTTGTACACCTCGATCAGGTTGCCCCTCAGTCTTCTCTGCTCCAATGAAAACAACCCAAGTCCATCCAACCTCTCTTCATAACTTATATGTTTCATCCCAGGCAACATCCTGGTGAATCTCCTCTGCACCCCCTCCAGTGCAATCACATCCTTCCTATAATGTGGCGACCAGAACTACACACACTACTCCAGCTGTGGCCTCACCAAGGTTCTATACAACTACAACATGTCCTCCCTACTTTTGTAATTTATACCTTGATTGATAAAAGCAAGTGTCCCATATGCCTTTTTCACCACCCTACTAACATGACCCTCCTCCTTCAGAGATCTATGGACACACATGCCAATGTCCCTTTGTTCCTCAGAACTTCCTAGTGTCATGCCGTTCATTGAATGCTTCCTTGTCAAATTACTCCTTCCAAAGTGTATCACACTTTTCAGGGTTAAATTCCATCTGCCACTTATCTCCCTATTTGACCATCCCGTCTATATATTCCTGTAGCCCAAGACACTCAACCTCACTGTTAACCACCCAGCCAATCTTTGTGTCATCCGCAAAATTACTAATCCTACCCCCCAAATAGTCATCTATGTTGTTTATATAAATGACAAATAATAGGGGACCCAGCACAGATCCCTGTGGTACGCCACTAGACACTGGCTTCCAGTCACTAATGCATGCTTCTGTCATCACCCTCTGTCTCCTACAACTAAGCCAATTTTGAATCCACTTCATCAAAATACCCTGTATCCCATGTTCATTTGCCTTCTTTATAAGTCTCCCATGTGGGATCTTGTCAAAGGTTTTGCTGAAATCTGTATAAACTACGTCAACTACACTACCCTCATCTACACACCCGGTCACCTTCTCAAAAAATTCAATCAAATTTGTCAGGCATGACCTCCCTCTGACAAAGCCATGCTGACGATCCCTGATCAAACTTTGCCTCTCCAAGTGGAGATAGATTCTCTGCTTCAGAATTTTCTCCAATAGTTTCCCCACCACTGACATGAGACTCACTCGTCTGTCGATCCCTGGCTTATCTCTACAACGATTCTTAAATAGCAGAACCACATTAGCTCCAGTCCTCTGGCACCTGCCCCGTGGCCAGAGAGGAATTAAAAATTTGGGTCAGAGCCCCTGCAATCTCCTCCCTTGCCTCCCTCAGCAGTCTGGGACACAAATCATCCAGACCTGGAGATTTGTCCACTTTTAAGCCTGCCAACACCTCCAACATCTTATCACTCCCTATATCAATTTGCTTAAGAACCTCAGAGTCTCTCTCCCTGAGTTCCATACCTTCATCCTCATTCTCTTGGGTGAAGACGGATGTGGAGTATTCATTCCACTCTCTACCGATGTCCTCTGGCTCCACCCATAGATTGCCTCCTTGGTCTCTAATGGGCCCTACTCTTTCCCTGGTATCCTCTTTCCATTGAAATACTTGGGATTTTCCCTACTTTTACCAACCAGAGCTTTCTCATATCCCCTCTTTGTTCTCCTAATTGCTTTCTTAAGCTCCACCCTGCACTTTCTGTACTCCACTCATGCCTCTTTGATTTGCTCCCTTTGTACATGCTAAAAGCCTCTCTTTTCCTTCTCATCGTACCCTGAATATTTCTGGTCATCCATGGCTCTTTGAGCTTGTTACTCCTTCCTATCATCCTAGGGGGAACATGTTGAGCCTGTACCCTCCCCATTTCATTTTTGAACACCCCCTGCTGCTCTTCTGTAGAGTTCCCCAAAAGTAGCTGCTCCCAGTCTACCTTGGCCAGATCCTGCCTTATTTTACTAAAATCCGCTCTCCCCCAATCCAAAACATTTTTTTGCAACTTGTCTATTTCTTTGTCCAGAACAAACTTAAACTGTACCATGTTGCGGTCGTTATCACTAAAATGCTCCCCACCGCCACTTCAGCCACCGGTCTGGCTTCATTCCCCAGAATTAGGTCCAGCACTGTGTATTCCCTTGTTGGACCCTCTATATATTGACCTAAAATGTTTTCCTGTACACATTTCAAGAAATCCACTCCACACAAGCCCTTAATACTATGTCTATCCCAGTTAATGTTTGGAGAGTTGAAATCACCTAATGTAATTGCCCTATTATTGTATTTACACACCTTCACAAATTGTGTACATATTTGCTCCTCAATTTCCCGCTGACTATATGGGGGTCTATAATAAACACCTAACACCTAAGGCTGCCCCTTTTTTATTCCTAAGCTATACCCACAAAGCTTCATTCGATGCCCCCTCCAAGATATCACCTCCTTATTGCAGTAACTGACTCCTTAACACATAATTCAATGCCTCCTCCTCTTTTACCCCCTCCCCTCTCTCGCCTGAAGATTCTATATCCCGGAATGTTGAGCTGCCAATCCTGCCCCTCCCTCAACCACGTCTCTGTGGCTACTATATCACAATTCCACATGTCAATCCTCACCCTTAACTCATCCATTTTACCTCTAATACTTCTGGCATTAAAGTAGAGGCCATCCAGCCTTGCCTTACTCCCTTGAAACTTAATGCAGCTGTACTCCCTCTGACTTGATTGTTTTACTGTATTATGATGTGTCCCTATTCTGCTAACATTCTGTGTCCCCTCCCCCTGCTGAATTAGTTTAAACTCCTCCCAACAGCACGAGCAAACCCGCCCGCAAGGATGTTAGTCCCGCTCCGGTTCAGATGTTGACCATCCTGCTTGTACAGGTCCCACCTTCCCCAGAAACAGTCCCAGTGATCCAGGAATCTAAAACCCTCCCTCCTGCATTAACTTTTAAGCCACGTATTCATCTGCGCTATTCTTCTATTTCTGTGCTTGCTGGCACGTGGCATTGGAAGCAATCCAGAGATTACAACCAGAGAGGTCTTGCTTTTTAGTCTACTGCCTAACTCCCTGAATTCTTGATGCAAGACCTCATCCCTTTTTCTACCTATGCCATTGGTACCAACATGTACCATGACCTCTGCCTTATCACTCTCCCCCTTCAGGATGCCCTGCAGCCGTTCAGTTGCATCCCGGACTCTGGCACCAGGGAGGCAACACACCATCCTGGAGTCTCATTGATGGCCACAGTAGCACTTATCTGTTCCCCTGACTATAGAATCCCCTATTACTGTTGCTCTTCCTCTCTTCCTCCCATCCTGGACAGACAGGCTGCTTGTGGTGCCAGAAGCTTGGCTCTGTCTGCACTCCCTGGAGGAACCAGCCTCCAAAATGGAATATTGACTTGCGAGCAGGACCCCAGGGGACTCCTGAACTACCTGCCTGTTTCTCTTGGACTGCCTGGTGTTCACCCATTCCCTTCCTTCCTTAAGTCCCTTCAGCTGCAGTGTGACCACCTCTCTAAATGTGCTATCCATGATGCGCTCAGACTCGCGGATGCTCTATAGTGTCCCCAGCCTCTGTTCCAGCTCTGAAACCTGAGCTTCCAGGAGATGCAGCTGCACATGCTTCCTGCACACACTGGTTCCGGGCACTGGAAATGTTCCCGGCTTCCCACATGGAGCACGAGAAGCACACCACGGCTTTTAGCTCTCCTGCCATGACTTATCCCTTTAAATTAAAGGCATTAAATCAAATGAGATGGTGATAGAATAGCAAAGTTGCCTGATAGTTTCAAGGGGTGGAACAAAAATAGGGTGGTAATATTTGGAAACTTGAATTGCCCGAACATAGGTTGTGAATAATATAAGGGTAGGCAGTTTCTAATATATGAAAAGGAGAACTATCACAAATTTGTTACCAGTCAAACCAGGAAATGAGCAGTGATGGATCTGGTTCTGGGGAGCGGCGAAGGGCCATTGGAGTGTGTTACAGTAAGTGATCATTTAACTCAGAGTGACTGTCAAATAATTTAATGTAAAGTAGTTAATGAAAAAGACCTGAAAATGTCAAAGATACAAATGTTCAACTGTGGAAGAGCTAATTTGAGCGATTTAGAAAGGAACCCAGCACAGGTAGATTGGAAAAGGTATTGAAGCATAAAGTAGTAATGCAACAATGGAGAATGTTCAGGGAAGGGATAGTTCCTATCAATGGGAAAAGGGGAGAATATCCAAAGCTAACGTGCTCTGGATGACAAAGGAAATGAAAAATAAAATGAAACAGAAAAAGGTTTAAGACAAATAATTCAGTTAATAATCAGGAAGCTGATGTAAAGTACAGAAGAGAATTTAAAAAGTTAATATAGGCAGATGGTCAAAAAAAACGTTACAGGAAAAGATAAGCAGGCAATGCTAAGACACAAGACAAGAGGAGGGAGGGAGGGAGGAAGAGGGGCAGCAGTGTGAGGGCCTCAAGAGGATAACAGAATGAGACTGAGGGAAGCGAGTGGATGAAAGAGTGAGACTAAAAGGAACCATTTGAGGACAGCAGAGGATAAGAGTAAGAATGAGCTGTGTGACCGCAGTAGAGGATACAAGAGTGAAACTGACAGGGAGCACTGCGGGGACAGCGAGTGGATAAAAGAGTGAGACTGAGAGTGAGCAGTGTGAGGGCAGTGAGAGGATACTAGAGTGAGACTGAGAGGGAGCAGTGAGAGGATAAAAGAGTGAGACCAAAAGGAACAGCTTAGGGGCAGCAGAGAACAGGATTGAGAGGGAGCAGTGTGAGGGCAGCAAGGGGATAAAAGAGTGAGACTGAGGGGAGCAGTGTGAGGGCAGTGAGAGTATAAAAGAGTTAGACTGAGAGGGAACGGTGTGAGGGCTGCAAGAGGATGAAAGAGTGAGACAGATGGAGCGGTGTGAGGACAGAGGATAAAAGAGTGAGACTGGGAGCATGCAGTTTGAGTGCAGTGAGAGGATAAGAGAGTGAGACTTGATGAAGCAGTGTGAGGGCAAGGAGAGGATATTATAGAGAATGAGGGGAAGCAGTTACAGGATAAAAGAGTGAGACTGTGAGGGAGCAGTGTGAGGGTAAAAGAATGAGACTGAGAGGGAGCAGTGTGAGGGCAGTGAGAGTATAAAAGAGACTGAGATGGAGCGGTGTGAGGACAGAGAATAAAAGAGTGAGACTGGGAGCATGCAGTTTGAGTGCAGTGAGAGGATAAGAGAGTGAGACTTGATGAAGCAGTGTGAGGGCAGGGAGAGGATAAAAGAATGAGGTTCAGAGGGAGCAGTGTGAGGGCAGCAAGAGGACACAAGAGAGACTGAGAGGGAGCAGAGTGAGGGCAGCGAGAGGATGAAAGAGTGAGACCAAAAGGAACAGCTTGAGGGCAGCAAAGGACAAGATTGAGAGGGAGCAGTGTGAGAGCAGCGAAATGAGAAAAGAGTGCTACTGAAAGGGAGCAGTGTGAGGGCAGCGAGAGGTTAAAAGAGCGTGACTAAGAGGGAGCAGTGTGAGGGCAGCAAGAGGATAAAAGAGTGAGACCAAAAGGAACAGCTGGAGGGCAGCAGAGGGCAAGATTGAGAGGGAGTAGTGAGGACATTGAGAGGATAAAATACTGAGACTGAGTGTGTGCAGTTTGAGGGCCGAGAGGATAAAAGAGTGAGACTGAAAGGGAGCAGTGTGAGGGCCATGAGAGGATCAAGTAGTGAGATTGAGAGGGAGCAGTGTGAAGGCCGTGAGAGGATAAAAGAGAGAGACTGAGAGGGAGCAGTGTGAGGGCAGCGAGAGGTTAAAAGTGAGAGAACAAAAGGAACAGATTGAGGACAGCAGTAGACCAGAGTGAGAGGGAGCAGTGTGAGGGCAGCGAGAGGATAAAAGAGTGAGACTGAGAGGGGGCTGTTTGGGTGCCGTGAGAGGATAATAGTGAGACTTGATAGAGCAGTGTGAGGGCAGGAAGAGGATAAAAGAATGAGACTGAGAGGGAGCAGTGTGAGGGCAGCGAGAGGATGAGAGAGTGAGACCAAAAGGAACAGCTGGAGGGCAGCAGAGGACAAGATTGCTAGGGAGCAGTGTGAGGGCAGCGAGAGGATAAAAGAGTGAGACTGAGAGCGAGCAGTGTGGGGGCAGCGAGATGATAAACGGGAGAGTTTGAGAGGGGGCAGTGAAAGGATAAGAGAAACTCAAAGGGCAGTGAGAGGATAAGAGTTAGACTGACAACGAGCAATTTGAGGGCAGCAAGAGGATAAAAGAATGAGATTGACAGAGAGCAGTGTGAGGGCAGTGAGAGGATAAGAATGAGAGGGAGCAGTGTGAGGGCAGCGAGAGGATAAAAGAGTGAGACTGAGAGTGAGCAATGTGAGGGCAGCGAGAGGATAAACGGGAGAGTTTGAGAGGGGGCAGTGAGGGGATAAGAGTGAGACTGAGAACGAGCAATTTGAGGGCAGCAAGAGGATAAAAGAGTGAGATTGACAGAGAGCAGTGTGAAGGCAGTGAGAGGATAAAGGAGTGAGACCGAGAGGGAGCAGTGTGAGGGCAGTGAGTGTGTACAAGAGGGAGACTGAGAGGGAGCAGTTTGAAGGCAGCGATAGGATATAAGAGAGACGGTGAGGGCAGTGAGAGGATTCAAGAGCGTCTGGGAGGGAGCAGTATGAGGGCCATGAGAAGATAAAAGAATGAGGTTGAGAGGGTGCAGTGTGAGGGCATCGAGAGGATAACAGAGTCAGACCAAAAGGAACAACTTGACGGCAGCAGAGGACAAGACTGAGAGGGAGCAGTGTGAGGGCAAGGGGAGGATAATGGAGTGAGCCCGGGAAGGAGCAGTGTGAAGGCAGTGGAGGATACAAGAATGAGACTGAGAGCGAGCAGAGTGAGGATAAAAGAGTATGATTAAGAGGCAGTAGGAGGGGACAGTGAGAGGACAAAGAGTGAGACTGAGATGGAGTAGTGTGAGGGCCCTGAAAGAATAAAAGAGTGAGACTGAGAGGAAGTCGTGTGAGGGCAGCAAGAGGAGAAAAGAGTGCGACTGAAAGGGAGCAGTGTGAGGTTAAAAGAGTGTGACTAAGAGGGAGCAGTGTGAGGGTAGCAAGAGGATAACAGAGTGAGACCAAAAGGAACAGCTGGAGGGCAGCAGAGGGCAAGATTGAGAGGGAGCAGTGTGAGAGCCATGAGAGGACCAAATAGTAAGATTGAGAGAGAGCATTGTGAAGGCCGCGAATGCATAAAAGAGTGAGATTCAGCGGTAGCAGTGTGTGGGCAGTGAGAGGATACAAGAGTGAGATTGAGAAGGAGCAGTGTGAGTGCAGCGAGAGCATAGAAGAGAGACACTGAGAGGGAGCAGTGTGAGGGCAGTTAGAGAATAAAAGAATGAGACCAAAAGCAACAGCTTGAGGGCAGCAGAGGACAAGATTGCGAGGGAGCAGTGTGAGGGCAGTGAGAGGATAAAAGAGTGAGACTGAGAGGGGGCAGTTTGAGTGCCGTGAGAGGATAATAGTGAGACTTGATAAGAGCAGTGAGGGAAGGGAGAGGATAAAAGAGAGGTTCAGAGGGAGTCGTGTGAGGGCAGCGAGAGGATAAAAGAGTGAGACTGAGAGGGAGCACTGTGAGGGCAGCGAGAGGATACAAGAGAGACTGGGAGGGAGCAGTGTGAGGGCAGCCAGAGGAGAAAAGAGTGACACTGAGAGGGAGCACTGTGAGGGTAGCGAGTGTATACAAGAGGGAGACTGAGGGAGCAGTGTGGAGGCAGCGAGAGGATACAAGACAGACGGTGAGGGAGCAGTGTGAGGGCAGTGAGAGGATTCAAGAGAGACGGTGAGGGAGCAGTGTGAGGGGAGTGAGAGGATTCAAGAGAGACTGAGAGGGAGCAGTGTGAGGGCAGTGAGGATAAAACAGTGAGACTGAGAGGGAGCACTGTGAGGGCAGCGAGTGTATACAAGAGGGAGACTGAGAGGGAGCAGTGTGGAGGCAGCGAGAGGATACAAGAGAGACTGGGAGGGAGCAGTGTGAGGGCAGTGAGAGGATTCAAGAGAGACGGTGAGGGAGCAGTGTGAGTGCAGTGAGAGGATACAAGACAGACGGTGAGGGAGCCGTGTGAGGGCAGTGAGAGGATTCAAGAGAGTCTGGGAGGGAGCAGTGTGAGGGCCGTGAGAAGATAAAAGAGTGAGGTTGAAAGGGAGCAGTGTGAGGGCAGCGAGAGGATAACAGAGTGTGACCAAAAGGAACAACTTGACAGCAGCAGAGGACAAGACTGCGAGGGAGCAATGTGAGGGCAAGGAGAGGATAACGGAGTGAGCCCGAGAGGGAGCAGTGTGAAGGCAGTGAGAGTATAAAAGAGTGAGACTGAGAGGGAGTCGTGTTAGGGCAGTGAGAGGAGAAATAAGTGAGACAGAGGGAGCAGTGAGGGCAGCAAGAGAATAAGAGTGAGACCAAAAGGAACATCTGGAGGGCAGTAGAGGGTAAGATTGAGAGGGAGCAGTGTGAGGACAGTGAGAGGATAAAAGAGTGAGACTGAAAGGGAGCAGTGTGAGGGCCATGAGAGGATCAAATAGTGAGATTGAGAGAGAGCATTGTGAAGGCCGCGAGTGCTTAAAAGAGTGAGATTCAGCAGGAACAGTGTGAGGGCAGTAAGAGGATACAAGAGTGAGATTGAGAAGGAGCAGTGTGAGGGCAGCGAGAGGAAAAGAGTGAGAATGAGTGGCATCAGTGTGAGGGCAGTGAGAGGATAAAAGAGTGATGCTGAAAGGGGGCAGTGCGAGGGCAGGGACATGATAATAGAGTGAGATGGAGAGGGAGCAGTGTGAGTGCAACGAGAGGATAAATCAGTGAAACTAAGGGAGCAGTGAGTGTAGTGAGAGGATAAAAGAGTGAGACAGAGGGAGCAGTGTGAGGGCATTGAGAGGATAAAAGCGTGAGACGAAAAGGAACAGCTTGAGGGCAGCAGAGGACAAGATTGAGATAGGGCAGTGTGAGGGCAGCGAGAGGAAAAAAGAGTGAGACAGAGAGGGAGCAATGTGAGGGCAGTGAGATGGGAAAAGACTGAGACTGAGAGGGGGCAGTGAGAAAATAAGAGCATGAGAGGGATCAGTATGAGGGCAGGGGGCGGAGACAAGAGTGAGACTGTGATGGAGCAATGTGAGCATAAAAGGTGAGACAGAGGGAGCAATGTGAGGGCACGGGGAGGATAAAGGAGTGAGACCGAGAGGGAGCAGTGTGAGGGCTAGCAAGAGGATAAAAGAGAGAGACTGAGAGGGAGCAGTGTGAGGGGTAGCGAGAGTATAAAAGAGAGAGTCTGAGAGGGAGCAGTGTGTGGGCTGCGAGAGGATAAAAGAGTGAGGTTCCGAGGGAGCAGTGTGAGTGCAGCGTGAGGATAAATCAGTGAGACGAAGGGAGCAGTGAGTAGTGAAAGGATAAAAGAGTGAGATTGAGAGGGAGGACTATGAGGATAAGAGTGAGACTGAGGATGAGCAGAGTGCGGGCAGTGAGAGGTTAGAAGAGTACATTGAGCGGGAGCAGCGTGAGGGCAAAAGAGTGAGACTGAGAGGCAGCAGTGTGAGGGCAGCGAGAGGATAAAATAGTGAGACTGAGAGGCAGCAGTGTGAGGGCAGCGAGAGGATAAAATAGTGAGACTGAGAGAGAGCAGTGTGAGGGCAGTGAGAAAATAAAAGAGTGAGAGGGAGCAGTGTGAGTGCAGTGACAGGATAAAAGAGTGAGACCAAAAGGAACATATTTATGGCAGCAGAGGACAAGATTGAGAGGGAGCATTGTGAGGGCAGTGAAAGGAGAAAAGAGTGAGACTGACTGGCATCAGTGTGAGGGCAGTGAGAGGATAAAAGAGTGATACTGAGAGGGGGCAGTGCGACGGCAGGGACATGATAAAAGAGTGAGATTGAGAGGGAGCAGTGTGAGTGCAACGAGAGGATAAATCAGTGAGACTAAGGGAGCAGTGAGTGTAGTGAGAGGATAAAAGAGCGAGATTGAGAGGGAGGACTATGAGGATAAGAATGAAACTGAGGGCAAGCAGTGTGAGGACAGCGAGAGGTTAGAAGAGTACATTGAGCGGGTGCAGTGTGAGGGTAAAAGAGTGAGACTGAGAGAGAGCAGTGTGAGGGAAGCGACAGGATTGAAGAGTGAGACTGAGAGGGAGCAGTGTGAGGGCAGCGACTGGATTGAAGAGTGAGACTGAGAGGGAGCAGTGTGAGGGCAGCGAGAGGATTAAACAGTGTGACTGAGAGGGA
Organism: Carcharodon carcharias; assembly: GCF_017639515.1. Taxonomy (NCBI): domain Eukaryota; kingdom Metazoa; phylum Chordata; class Chondrichthyes; order Lamniformes; family Lamnidae; genus Carcharodon; species Carcharodon carcharias. The sequence goes on from NC_054475.1 coordinate 71,728,235, forward strand.
GCAGTAATGCAGGGAGAGGATAAAAGAGAGATACTGAGTGGGAGCAGTTTGAGGACCGCAAGACGATGATTGAGTGAGACTGAGAGGGAGCAGTGTGAGGTCGGTGAGAGGATAATATAAAGAATGAGGGTGGAGCAGTAACAGGATATAAGAGTGAGACTGCGAGGGATCAGTGTGAGGGCCGTGATAGGATAAAAGAGTGAGACTGAGAAAGATTAGTGTGATGGTAAAAGAGTGAGACTGAGACGGATTGGTGTGAGGTCAGAGAGAGGAGAAAAGAGAGAGACTATGATGGAGCAATGTGAGCATAAAAGAGTGAGTTTGAGAGGGAGCAGTTTGAGGACAGCAAGAGGATAATAGAGTGAGATTGAGGGAGCAGTGTGAGGGCAGTGAGGATAAAAGAGTGAGTTTGAGAGGGAGCAGTGGGAGGGCAGTGAGAGGATACAAGTGTGAGACTCAGGGAGCACTGTGAGGACAGCAAGAGGATACAAGAGTGAGACTGCGAGGGAGCAATGTGAGGGCAGTGAGGATACAAGAGTGAGACTGAGAGAGAGCAGTGTGAGGGCAGAGAGGATAAAAAAAGAGTCTGAGCTGGAGCTGTGCGAGGGTAGCAAGAGGACATGGGGCAGACAGACAGCAGTGTGTGATCCATGCAAGGACACAAGACTGAGACAGAGAGAGCTGTGTGAGGGCAGTGAGAGGTTTAAACAGTGTGACTGAGAGGGAGCCGTGAATGCAGGGAGAGGATAAAAGAAAGATACTCGGAGCAGAGTGAGGATCGCGAGAGGATAAAAGAGTGAGACTGAAAGGGAGCACAGTGAGGGTAGTGAGAGGATACAAGAGTGAGACAGAGGGAGCAGTGTGAGGGCAGTGAGAGGAGAAAAAAGTGAGACTGTGATGGAGCAGTGTGAGCATAAAAGAGTGAAACAGAGAGGGAGCCATGTGAGGGCAGGGGGAGGATAAAAGAGATCAAGAGGGAGCAGTGTGAGGGGCAGCGAGAGGATAAAAGAGAGAGACTGAGAGGAAACAGTGTGTGGGCAGTGAGAGGATAAAACAGTGATAATGAGAGGGAGCAGTGTGTAGGCTGTGAGAGGATAAAAGAGAAGTTCAGAGAGAGCAGTGTGAGTGCAGCGAGAGGATAAATCAGTGAGACGAAGGGAACGGTGCGTGTAGTGAGAGGATAAAAGAGTGAGATTGAGAGGGAGGACAATGAGGATAAGAGTGAGACTGAGGGCGAGCAGTGTGGGGGCAGTGAGAGGTTAGAAGAGTACATTGAGCGGGAGCAATGTGAGGGCAAAAGAGTGAGACTGAGAGGGAGCAGTGTGAGGGAAGCGACAGGATTGAAAAGTGAGACTATGAGGGAGCAGTGTGAGGGAAGCAAGTGGATTAAACAGTGTGACTGAGAGGGAGCAATGAATGCAGGGAGAGGATAAAAGAGAGATACTGAGATGGAGCAGTGTGAGATCAGTGAGAGGATAATATAGGGAATGAGGGGGAGCAGTAACAGGATATAAGATTGAGACTGTGAGGGATCAGTGTGTGTGCCGTGAGAGGATAAAAGAGTGAGACGGAGAGGGAGCAGTGTGAGGGCAGTGAGATGGATCAAAGAGTGAGACTGAGGGAACAGTGTGAGGGCAGTGAGAGGATAAAAGAGTCAGTGTGAGGATACAAGAGTGAGCCTGAGAGGGAGCAGTGTAAGGGCAACAAGGGGATACAAGAGTGAAACAAAAACAAAAATACCTCGAAAATCTCAGCAGGTCTGGCAGCATCTGCGGAGAGGAGCACAGTTGACGTTTCGAGTCTGAATGACCCTTCAACAGAACTAAGTAAAAATAGAAAAGAGGTGAAATACAAAAGTGAGTTTGAGAGGGAGCAGTGTGAGGGCAGTGAGAAGATACAAGAGTGAGACTGAGAGAGAGCAGTGTGAGGGCAGGGAGTAGATAAAAGAGAGAGTCTGAGAGGGAGCAGTGTGAGGGCAGCAAGAGGATAAAAAAAGAGAGAGGTTCAGTGGGAGTAGTGTGAGGGCTGTGAGAGGATAATATACAGAATAAGGGAGCAGTAACAGGATAAAAGAGTGAGACTGCGAAGGAGTAACGTGAGGGTCACGAGAGGATAAAGAAGTGTGACTGAGAAGGAGCAGTGTGAGTGTAAAAGAGTGAGATTGAGGGGGAGCGGTGTGAGGGCAGAGAGAGGATAAAAAAAGAGTCTGAGCTGGAGTTCTGTAAGGTAGTGTTGGGACCTGGGGCTACACAGACAGAGCAGCGTGTCATCCATGCAAAGATACAAGACTGAGATGGAGAAGGAGCTGTGTGAGGACAGGGAGAGGATAAAATAATGAGACTGCAAGGGGAGGAGGGATGAGACTATGTTTGAGTTGGGGAGGAGTGCAGGAGACTGCATATGTCGGTGGTGTGCGAGAGACTGAGTGTGTCTTGTGGGGAGGTACGCAAGGCACTGTGTGTCGGAGAGAGGAGCACGAGGCATTGTGTGGGGCATAGGAGCACGAGAGACTGTGTGCCTTGAGGGAAGGAGCACGAGAGAATGTGTGTGTGTCTTGGGAGGGAGGAGCGCACGAGACTGCGTGCCTGTCTTGGGGGGAGGTGTGCAAGTGACTGTGTGTGGGTTTGGAGTGAGAGAGACTGACTTCCGGCGGAGGAGTGTGCAATGCTCTGTGTCTTGTGGGGGGAGGAGCGTAAGAGACTGTGTGTGTTCGGGAGGAGTGCAAACGACTGTGTGTGTGGGGAAAGAGTGCAAGAAACTGGATGGCTGTCAGGGAGGAGTGCGGGAGACTGTGTGTCGGGAAAGTGTGTTATGTATCGGGGACGTTACGAGAGACTGTGTGGGTGTCGGGGAAGAGCACGAGAGAATGAGTGTGTCTTGGGAGGGAGGAGTGCAAGCGACTGTGTATGTGTGTGGGGAAGAAGTGCAAGCGACTGTGTGTGTGTGTGTGTAGGGAAGGAGTGCAAGCGACTGTGTGTGTGTGTGTGGGGAAGGAGTGCAAGCGACTGTGTGTGTGTGGGGAAGGAGTGCAAGCGACTGTGTGTGTGTGGGGAAGGAGTGCAAGCGACTGTGTGTGTGTGGGGAAGGAGTGCAAGCGACTGTGTGTGTGTGGGGAAGGAGTGCAAGCGACTGTGTGTGTGTGGGGAAGGAGTGCAAGCGACTGTGTGTGTGTGGGGAAGGAGTGCAAGCGACTGTGTGTGTGTGGGGAAGGAGTGCAAGCGACTGTGTGTGTGGGGAAGGAGTGCAAGCGACTGTGTGTGTGTTTGGGGAAGGAGTGCAAGCGACTGTGTTTGGGGAAGGAGTGCAAGCGACTGTGTGTTTGGGGAAGGAGTGCAAGCGACAGTGTATGTGTGGGGAAGGAGTGCAAGCGACTGTGTGTGGGGAAGGAGTGCAAGCGACTGTGTGTGGGAAAGGAGTGCAAGCGACTGTGTGTGGGGAAGGAGTGCAAGCGACTGTGTGTGTGTGTGGGGAAGGAGTGCAAGCGACTGTGTGTGCGTGTGTGGAAGGAGTGCAAGCGACTGTGTGTGTGTGTGGAAGGAGTGCAAACGACTGTGTGTGTGTGTGTGTGTGTGTGTGTGGAAAGCTTGCAAGCGACTGTGTGTGTGTGTGTGGAGCAGGAGTGCAAGCGACTGTGTGTGTGTGTGTGTGGTAAAGGAGTGCAAGCGACTGTGTGTGTGGGGAACGAGTGCAAGCGACTGTGTGTGTGTGTGGGGAAGGAGTGCAAGCGACTGTGTGTGTGTGTGGGGAAGGAGTGCAAGCGACTGTGTGTGTGTGGGGAAGGAGTGCAAGCGACTGTGTGTGTGTGGGGAAGTAGTGCAAGCGACTGTGTGTGTGTGGGGAAGGAGTGCAAGCGACTGTGTGTGTGGGGAAGGAGTGCAAGTGACTGTGTGTGTGTGGGGAAGGAGTGCAAGCGACTGTGTGTGTGGGGAAGGAGTGCAAGCGACTGTGTGTGTGTGGGGAAGGAGTGCAAGCGACTGTGTGTGTGTGCGTCTGTGTGGGGAAGGAGTGCAATCGACTGTGTATGTGGGGATGGAGTGCAAGCGACTGTGTGTGTGTGTGTGGGGAAGCAATGCAAGCGGCTCTGTGTGTGTGGGGAAGAAGTGCAAGCGACTGTGTGTGTGTGTGGGGAAGGAGTGCAAGCGACTGTGTGTCTGTGTGTGGAAGGAGTGCAAGCGACTGTGTGTGTGCGTGTGTGTGGGGAAGGAGTTCAAGTGACTGTGTGTGTGTGGGGAAGGAGTGCAAGCGACTGTGTGTGTGTGGGGAAGGAGTGCAAGCGACTGTGTGTGTGTGGGGAAGGAGTGCAAGCGACTGTGTGTGTGTGGGGAAGGAGTGCAAGCGACTGTGTGTGTGTGCGGAAGGAGTGCAAGCGACTGTGTGTGTGTGTGTGTGTGGGGGGAAGGAGTGCAAGCGACTGTGTGGGGAAGGAGTGCAAGCGACTGTGTGGGGAAGGAGTGCAAGCGACTGTGTGTGTGGGGAAGGAGTGCAAGCGACTGTGTGTGTCTGCGTGTGGAAGGAGTGCAAGCGACTGTGTGTGTGTGTGGGGATGGAGTGCAAGCGACTGTGTGTGTGTGGGGAAGGAGTGCAAGCGACTGTGTGTGTCGTGTGTGCGTGTGTGTGGGGAAGCAGTGCAAGCGACTGTGTGTGTGGAGAAGAAGTGCAAGCGACTGTGTGTGTGTGGGGATGCACTTCAAGCGACTGTGTGTGTGTGTGTGTGTGTGTGTGTGGGGAAGGAGTGCAAGCACCTGTGTGTGTGTGTGGGGAAGGAGTGCAAGCACCTGTGTGTGTGTGTGGGGAAGGAGTGCAAGCACCTGTGTGTGTGTGTGGGGAAGGAGTGCAAGCGACTGTGTGTGCGTGTGTGTGTGGGAAGGAGTGCAAGCGACTGTGGGTGTGTGTGGGGATGCAGTTCAAGCGACTGTGTGTGTGTGGGGATGCACTTCAAGCGACTGTGTGTGTGTGGGGAAGGAGTGCAAGCGACTGTGTGTGTGTGTGTGTGTGTGGGGAAGGAGTGCAAGCACCTGTGTGTGTGTGTGTGGGGAAGGAGTGCAAGCACCTGTGTGTGTGTGTGGGGAAGGAGTGCAAGCGACTGTGTGTGCGTGTGTGTGTGGGGAAGGAGTGCAAGCGACTGTGTGTGTGTGGGGATGCAGTTCAAGCGACTGTGTGTGTGTGTGGGGAAGGAGTGGAAGCCACTGTGTGTGTGGGTGGGGAAGGAGTACAAGGGACTGTGTGTGTGTGTGGGGAAGGAGTGTATGTGACTGTGTGTGTTTGGGGAAGGAGTGCAAGCGACTGTGTGTATGTGGGGAGGGAATGCAAGCGACTGTGTGTGTGTGCGGAAGGAGTTCAAGCGACTGTGTGTGTGTGTGTGTGTGTGGGGGGAAGCAGTGCAAGCGACTGTGTGTGTGTGGAAAGAGTGCAAGCGCCTGTGTGTGTCTGTGTGGGGAAGGAGTGCAAGCGACTGTGTGTGGGGAAGGAGTGCCAGCGACTGTGTGTGTGTGTGGGGAAGGAGTGCAAGCGATTTTGTGTGTGTGTGCCAGTGGAAGGAGTGCAAGCGACTGTGTGTGTGTGCGTGTGTGGGGAAGGAGTGCAAGAGACTGTGTGTGTGTGTGTGTGTGTGTGTGTGTGTGTGTGTGTGTGTGTGTGTGTGTGTGTGTGTGTGTGTGTGTGTGTGAGAGAGTGTGGGGAAGGAGTGCAAGCGACTGTGTGTATGAGTGTGGGGAAGGAGTGCAAGCGACTGTGTGTGTGTGTGTGTGTGTGTGTGTGGATGCAGTTCAAGCGACTGTGTGTGTGTGTGGGGAAGGAGTGCAAGCGACTGTGTGTGTGTGTGTGTGTGTTTGTGTGTGGGGAAGGAGTGCCAGCGAATGTGTGTGTGGGGAAGGAGTGCAAGTGATTGTGTGTGTGTGTGTGTGTGTGTGTGTGTGTGGAAGGAGTGCAAGCGACTGTGTGTGTGTGTGTGTGGGGAAGGAGTGCAAGCGACTGTGTGCGTGTGTGTGTGTGTGGGGAAGGAGTGCAAGCCACTGTGTGTGTGTGTGTGTGTGTGGAAGGAGTCCAACCGACTGTGTGTGTGTGTGTGTGTGGAAGGAGTGCAAGCAACTGTGTGTGTGGGGAAAGAGTGCAAGATACTGGATGGGTGTCAGGGAGTGCGGGAGACTGTCGGGAAAGTGTGTTATGTGTCGGGGACGTTACGCGAGACTGTGTGGGTGTCGGGGAAGAGCACGAGAGAATGTTTGTGTCTTGGGAGGGAGGAGTGCAAGCGACTGTGTGTGTGTGGGGAAGGAGTGCAAGCGACTGTGTGTGTGGGGAAGGAGTGCAAGCGACTGTGTGCGGGGGCAAGGAGTGCAAGCGACTGTGTGTGTGTGTGTGGGGAAGGAGTGCAAGTGACTGTGTGTGTGAGTGTGGGGAATTAGTGCAAGCGACTGGGTGTGTGTGTGGGGAAGCAGTTCAAGCGACTGTGTGTGTGTGGGGAAGGAGTGCAAGCGACTGTGTGTGTGTGGGGAAGGAGTGCAAGCGACTGTGTGTGTGTGTGGGGAAGGAGTGCAAGCGACTGTGTGTATGGGGAAGGAGTGCAAGCGACTGTGTGTGGGGAAGGAGTGCAAGCGACTGTGTGTGTGTGGAAGGAGTGCAAGCGACTGTGTGTGTGTGTGTGTGGAAAGAGTGCAAGCGACTGTGTGTGTGTGTGGAAAGAGTGCAAGCGACTGTGTGTGTGTGTGTGTGTGTGTGGAAAGCTTGCAAGCGACTGTGTGTGTGTGTGGAGCAGGAGTGCAAGCGACTGTGTGTGTGTGTCTGGTAAAGGAGTGCAAGCGACTGTGCGGGGAAGGAGTGCAAGCGACTGTGTGTGTGGGGAAGGAGTGCAAGCGACTGTGTGTGTGTGGAAGGAGTGCAAGCGACTGTGTGTGTGTGGAAGGAGTGCAAGCGACTGTGTGTGTGTGGAAGGAGTGCAAGCGACTGTGTGTGTGTGGAAGGAGTGCAAGCGACTGTGTGTGTGTGTGGGGAAGGAGTGCAAGCGACTGTGTGTGTGTGTGGGGAAGGAGTGCAAGCGACTGTCTGTGTGTCGGGGGAAGGAGTGCAAGCGACTGTGTGTCTGCGTGTGGAAGGAGTGCAAGCGACTGTGTGTGTGTGTGGGGATGGAGTGCAAGCGACTGTGTGTGTGTGGGGAAGGAGTGCAAGCGACTGTGTGTGTCATGTGTGCGTGTGTGTGGGGAAGCAGTGCAAGCGACTGTGTGTGTGGAGAAGGAGTGCAAGCGACTGTGTGTGTGTGGGGATGCACTTCAAGCGACTGTGTGTGTGTGTGTGGGGAAGGAGTGCAAGCACCTGTGTGTGTGTGGGGAAGGAGTGCAAGCACCTGTGTGTGTGTGTGGGGAAGGAGTGCAAGCGACTGTGTGTGCGTGTGTGTGTGGGGAAGGAGTGCAAGCGACTGTGTGTGTGTGTGGGGATGCAGTTCAAGCGACTGTGTGTGTGTGGGGAAGGAGTGCAAGCACCTGTGTGTGTGTGTGTGTGGGGAAGGAGTGCAAGCACCTGTGTGTGTGTGTGTGGGGAAGGAGTGCAAGCACCTGTGTGTGTGTGTGGGGAAGGAGTGCAAGCACCTGTGTGTGTGTGTGGGGAAGGAGTGCAAGCGACTGTGTGTGCGTGTGTGTATGGGGAAGGAGTGCAAGCGACTGTGTGTGTGTGGGGATGCAGTTCAAGCGACTGTGTGTGTGTGTGGGGAAGGAGTGGAAGCCACTGTGTGTGTGGGTGGGGAAGGAGTACAAGGGACTGTGTGTGTGTGTGTGTGGGGAAGGAGTGTAAGTGACTGTGTGTGTTTGGGGAAGGAGTGCAAGCGACTGTGTGTATGTGGGGAGGGAGTGCAAGCGACTGTGTGTGTGTGCGGAAGGAGTTCAAGCGACTGTGTGTGTGTGTGTGTGTGTGTGTGTGTGTGTGTGGGGAAGCAGTGCAAGCGACTGTGTGTGTGTGGAAAGAGTGCAAGCGCCTGTGTGTGTCTGTGTGGGGAAGGAGTGCAAGCGACTGTGTGTGGGGAAGGAGTGCCAGCGACTGTGTGTGTGTGTGGGGAAGGAGTGCAAGCGACTGTGTGTCTGTGTGTGTCTGGGGAAGGAGTGCAAGCGCCTGTGTGTGTGTGTGGGGAAAGAGTGCAAGCAACTGTGTGTGCGTGTGTGTGTGTGGAAAGAGTGCAAGCGACTGTGTGTGTGTGAGGGGAAGGAGTGCAAGCAACTGTGTGTGTGTGTGGGTAAGGAATGCAAGCGACTGTGTGTGAGTGTGGGGAAGGAGTGCAAGCGACTATGTGTGGGGAACGTGTGCAAGCGACTGTGTGTGTGTGTGTGTGGGGAAACAGTGCAAGCGGCTGTGTGTGTGGGGAAGCAGTGCAAGCGACTGTGTGTGTGTGGGGAAGGAGTGCAAGCGACTGTGTGTGTGTGCGTCTGTGTGGGGAAGGAGTGCAAGCGACTGTATGTGGGGGATGGAGTGCAAGTGACTGTGTGTATGTGGGGAAGGAGTGCAAGAGACTGTATGTGGGGAAGGTGTGCAAGCAACTGTGTGTGTGTGTGTGTGGGGAAGCAATGCAAGCGGCTGTGTGTGTGTGGGGAAGAAGTGGAAGCGACTATGTGTGTGTGGGGGAGGAGTGCAAGCGACTGTGTGTCTGTGTGTGGAAGGAGTGCAAGCGACTGTGTGCGTGTGTGTGGGGAAGGAGTGCAAGCGACTTTGTGTGTGTGGGGAAGGAGTGCAAGCGACTGTGTGTGTGTGTGGGGAAGGAGTGCAAGCGACTGTGTGTGTGTGGGGAAGGAGTGCAAGCGACTGTGTGTGTGTGGGGAAGGAGTGCAAGCGACTGTGTGTGTGTGTGGGCAAAGAGTGCAAGCGACTGTGTGTGTGTGGGCAAGGAGTGCAAGCGACTGTGTGTGTGTGGGGAAGGAGTGCAAGCGACTGTGTGTGTGTGCGGAAGGAGTGCAAGCGACTGTGTGTGTGGGGGGAAGCAGTGCAAGCGACTGTGTGTGTGGAAAGAGTGCAAGCGACTGTGTGCGTGTGTGTGGGGAAGCAGTGCAAGCGACTGTGTGGGGAAAGAGTGCAAGCAACTGTGTGTGTGGGTAAGGAGTGCAAGCGACTGTGTGTGTGGGGAAGGAGTGCAAGCGACTGTGTGTGTGGGGAAGGAGTGCAAGGGACTGTGTGTGTGGGGAAGGAGTGCAAGCGACTGTGTGTGTGGGGAAGGAGTGCAAGCGACTGTGTGTGTGGGGAAGGAGTGCAAGCGACTGTGTCTGTGGGAAAGGAGTGCAAGCGACTGTGTCTGTGGGAAAGGAGTGCAAGCGACTGTGTGTGGGGAAGGAGTGCAAGCACCTGTGCGTGTGTGTGGGGAAGGAGTGCAAGCGACTGTGTGTGTGTGTGGTGAAGGAGTGCAAGCGACTGTGTGTGTGGGGAAGGAGTGCAAACGACTGTGTGTGTGTGTGGGGAAGGAGTGCAAGCGACTGTGTGTCTGCGTGTGGAAGGAGTGCAAGCGACTGTGTGTGTGTGTGTGGGGAAGCAGTGCAAGCGACTGTGTGTGTGGAGAAGGAGTGCAAGCGACTGTGTGTTTGTGGGGATGCACTTCAAGCGACTGTGTGTGTGTGGTTAAGGAGTGCAAGCGACTGTGTGTGTGAGTGTGGGGAAGGAGTGCAAGCACCTGTGTGTGTGTGTGTGGGTAAGGAGTGCAAGCACCTGTGTGTGTGTGTGGGGAAGGAGTGCAAGCGACTGTGTGTGCGTGTGTGTGTGGGGAAGCAGTGCAAGCGACTGTGTGTGTGTGGGGATGCAGTTCAAGCGACTGTGTGTGTGTGGGGATGCACTTCAAGCGACTGTGTGTGGAGAGGGAGTGCAAGCGACTGTGTGTGTGTGTGTGGGGAAGGAGTGCAAGCACCTGTGTGTGTGTGGGGAAGGAGTGCAAGCACCTGTGTGTGTGTGGGGAAGGAGTGCAAGCGACTGTGTGTGCGTGTGTGTGTGGGGAAGGAGTGCAAGCGACTGTGTGTGTGTGGGGATGCAGTTCAAGCGACTGTGTGTGTGTGTGGGCAAGGAGTGGAAGCCACTGTGTGTGTGGGTGGGGAAGGAGTACAAGGGACTGTGTGTGTGTGTGTGTGGGGAAGGAGTGTAAGTGACTGTGTGTGTGGGGGGAAGCAGTGCAAGCGACTAAGTGTGTGTGTAAGGAGTGCAAGCGACTGTGTGTGTGTGTGGGGAAGGAATGCAAGCGACTGTGTGTGTGTGGGGAAGGAATGCAAGCGACTGTGTGTGTGGGGAAGGAGTGCAAGCGACTGCGTGTGTGTGGGGATGGTGTGCAAGTGACTGTGGGTGTGTTGTGTGCGTGTGTGTGTAGGGAAGCAGTGCAAGCGACTGTGTGTGTGAGTGTGGGGAAGGAGTGCAAGCACCTGTGTGTGTGTGTGTGGGGAAGCAGTGGAAGCCACTGTGTGTGTGGGTGGGGAAGGAGTACAAGGGACTGTGTGTGTGTGTGGGGAAGGAGTGTAAGTGACTGTGTGTGTTTGGGGAAGGAGTGCAAGAGACTGTGTGTATGTGGGGAGGGAGTGCAAGCGACTGTGTGTGTGTGCGGAAGGAGTGCAAGCGACTGTGTGTGTGTGTGTGTGTGTGTGTGTGTGTGTGTGTGTGTGTGGGGAAGCAGTGCAAGCGACTGTGTGTGAGTGTGGGGAAGGAGTGCAAGCACCTGTGTGTGTGTGTGTGGGGAAGCAGTGGAAGCCACTGTGTGTGTGGGTGGGGAAGGAGTACAAGGGACTGTGTGTGTGTGTGGGGAAGGAGTGTAAGTGACTGTGTGTGTTTGGGGAAGGAGTGCAAGCGACTGTGTGTGTGTGTGTGTGTGTGTGTGTGTGGGGAAGCAGTGCAAGCGACTGTGTGTGTGTGGAAAGAGTGCAAGCGCCTGTGTGTGTCTGTGTGGGGAAGGAGTGCAAGCGACTGTGTGTGTGTGGGGATGGAGTGCAAGCGACTGTGGGTGTGTTGTGTGCGTGTGTGTGGGGAAGCAGTGCAAGCGACTGTGTGTGTGTGGGGAAAGAGTGCAAGCAATTGTGTGTGTGTGTGCCTGTGGAAGGAGTGCAAGCGACTGTGTGTGTGTGTGCGTGTGTGAGGGGAAGGAGTGCAAGCAACTGTGTGTGTGTGTGGGTAAGGAATGCAAGTGACTGTGTGTGAGTGTGGGGAAGGAGTGCAAGCGACTGTATGTGTGGGGAACGTGTGCAAGCGACTGTGTGTGTGTGTGGGGAAGCAATGCAAGCGACTGTGTGTGTGTGCGTCTGTGGGGAAGGAGTGCAAGCGACTGCGTATGTGGGGATGGCGTGCAAGCGACTGTGTGTGTGTGGGGAAGGAGTGCAACCATATGTATGTGGATAAGGTGTGCAAGCAACTGTGTGTGTGTGTGTGTGGGGAAGCAATGCAAGCAGCTGTGTGTGTGTGGGGAAGAAGTGCAAGCGACTGTGTGTGTGTGTGGGGAAGGAGTGCAAGCGACTGTGTGTCTGTGTGTGGAAGGATTGCAAGCGACTGTGTGTGTGCGTGTGTGTGCGGAAGGAGTGCAAGCGACTGTGTGTGTGGGGAAGGAGTGCAAGCGACTGTGTGTGTGTGGGGAAGGAGTGCAAGCGACTGTGTGTGTGTGGGGAAGGAGTGCAAGCGACTGTGTGTGTGTGGGGAAGGAGTGCAAGCGACTGTGCGTGTGTGTGGGGAAGGAGTGCAAGCGACTGTGCGTGTGTGTGCGGAAGGAGTGCAAGCGACTGTGTGTGTGTGTGTGTGTGTGTGTGGGGGGGGAAGCAGTGCAAGCGACTGTGTGTGTGGGGAAGCAGTGCAAGCGACTGTGTGTGTGGGGAAGCAGTGCAAGCGACTGTGTGTGTGGGGAAGGAGTGTAAGCGACTGTGTGTGTGGGGAAGGAGTGCTAGCGACTGTGTGTGTGAGTGTGGGGAAGGAGTGCAAGCACCTGTGCGTGTGTGTGGGGAAGGAGTGCAAGCGACTGTGTGTGTGTGTGGGGAAGGAGTGCAAGCGACTGTGTGTGTGTGGGGAAGGAGTGCAAGCGACTGTGTGTCTGCGTGTGGAAGGAGTGCAAGCGACCGTGTGTGGGGATGGAGTGCAAGTGACTGTGTGTGTGTGGGGAAGGAGTGCAAGCGACTGTGTGTGCGTGTGTGTGTGTGTGGGGAAGCAATGCAAGCGGCTGTGTGTGTGGGGAAGCAGTGCAAGCGACTGTGTATGTGTGTGGGGAAGGAGTGCAAGCGACTGTTTGTGTGTGCGTCTGTGTGGGGAAGGAGTGCAAGCGACTGTGTATGTGGGGATGGAGTGCAAGCGACTGTGTGTGTGTGAGGAAGGAGTGCAAGCGACTGTATGTGGGGAAGGTGTGCAAGCAACTGTGTGTGTGTGTGTGTGTGTGTGTGGGGAAGCAATGCAAGCGGCTGTGTGTGTGTGGGGAAGAAGTGCAAGCGACTGTGTGTGGGGAAGGAGTGCAAGCGACTGTGTGTGTGTAGGGAAGGAGTGCAAGCGACTGTGTGTGTGTGGGGAAGGAGTGCAAGCGACTGTGTGTGTCTGGGGAAGCAGTGCAAGCGACTGTGTGGAGAAGGAGTGCAAGCGACTGTGTGTGTGTGGGGATGCACTTCAAGCGACTGTGTGTGTGTGGGGAAGGAGTGCAAGCGACTGTGTGTGTGTGTGTGTGGGGAAGGAGTGCAAGCACCTGTGTGTGTGTGTGGGGAAGGAGTGCAAGCGACTGTGTGTGCGTATGTGTGTGGGGACGGAGTGCAAGCGACTGTGTGTGTGGGTGGGGAATGAGTGCAAGCCACTGTGTGGGGAAGGAGTGCATGTGACTGTGTGTGTGTGGGGAAGCAGTGCAAGTGACTGTGTGTGTGTGTGGGGAAGCAGTGCAAGTGACTGTGTGTGTGTGTGGGGAAGCAGTGCAAGTGACTGTGTGTGTGTGTGGGGAAGGAGTGCAAGCAACTTTGTGTGGGGAAGGAGTGCAAACGACTGTGTGTGCGTATGTGTGTGGGGACGGAGTGCAAGCGACTGTGTGTGTGGGTGGGGAAGGAGTGCAAGCCACTGTGTGGGGAAGGAGTGCATGTGACTGTGTGTGTTTGGGGAAGCAGTGCAAGTGACTGTGTGTGTGTGTGGGGAAGCAGTGCAAGCACCTGTGTGTGTGTGTGGGGAAGCAGTGGAAGCCACTGTGTGTGTGGGTGGGGAAGGAGTACAAGGGACTGTGTGTGTGTGTGGGGAAGGAGTGTAAGTGACTGTGTGTGTTTGGGGAAGGAGTGCAAGAGACTGTGTGTATGTGGGGAGGGAGTGCAAGCGACTGTGTGTGTGTGTGGAAGGAGTGCAAGCGACTGTGTGTGTGTGTGTGTGTGTGGGGAAGCAGTGCAAGCGACTGTGTGTATGTGGAAAGAGTGCAAGCGCCTGTGTGTGTCTGTGTGGGGAAGGAGTGCAAGCGACTGTGTGTGTGTGGGGATGGAGTGCAAGCGACTGTGGGTGTGTTGTGTGCGTGTGTGTGGGGAAGCAGTGGAAGCGACTGTGTGTGTGTGGGGAAAGAGTGCAAGCGATTGTGTGTGTGTGTGCCTGTGGAAGGAGTGCAAGCGACTGTGTGTGTGTGCGTGTGTGAGGGGAAGGAGTGCAAGCAACTGTGTGTGTGTGTGGGTAAGGAATCCAAGTGACTGTGTGTGAGTGTGGGGAAGGATTGCAAGCGACTGTATGTGTGGGGAACGTGTGCAAGCGACTGTGTGTGTGTGTGTGGGGAAGCAATGCAAGCGGCTGTGTGTGTGGGGAAGCAGTGCAAGCGACTGTGTGTGTGTGGGGAAGGAGTGCAAGCGACTGTGTGTGTGTGCGTCTGTGGGGAAGGAGTGCAAGCGACTGCGTATGTGGGGATGGCGTGCAAGCGACTGTGTGTGTGTGGGGAAGGAGTGCAACCATATGTATGTGGATAAGGTGTGCAAGCAACTGTGTGTGTGTGTGTGGGGAAGCAATGCAAGCAGCTGTGTGTGTGTGGGGAAGAAGTGCAAGCGACTGTGTGTGTGTGTGTGGGGAAGGAGTGCAAGCGACTGTGTGTCTGTGTGTGGAAGGATTGCAAGCGACTGTGTGTGTGCGTGTGTGTGCGGAAGGAGTGCAAGCGACTGTGTGTGTGTGGGGAAGGAGTGCAAGCGACTGTGTGTGTGTGGGGAAGGAGTGCAAGCGACTGTGCGTGTGTGTGGGGAAGGAGTGCAAGCGACTGTGCGTGTGTGTGCGGAAGGAGTGCAAGCGACTGTGTGTGTGTGTGTGTGTGTGTGTGTGTGTGTGTGGGGGGAAGCAGTGCAAGCGACTGTGTGTGTGGGGAAGCAGTGCAAGCGACTGTGTGTGTGGGGAAGGAGTGTAAGCGACTGTGTGTGTGGGGAAGGAGTGCTAGCGACTGTGTGTGTGAGTGTGGGGAAGGAGTGCAAGCACCTGTGCGTGTGTGTGGGGAAGGAGTGCAAGCGACTGTGTGTGTGTGTGGGGAAGGAGTGCAAGCGACTGTGTGTGTGTGGGGAAGGAGTGCAAGCGACTGTGTGTCTGCGTGTGGAAGGAGTGCAAGCGACTGTGTGTGGGGATGGAGTGCAAGTGACTGTGTGTGTGTGGGGAAGGAGTGCAAGCGACTGTGTGTGTCGTGTGTGCGTGTGTGTGGGGAAGCAGTGCAAGCGACTGTGTGTGTGGAGAAGGAGTGCAAGTGACTGTGTGTGCGGGGATGCACTTCAAGCGACTGTGTGTGTGTGGGGAAGGAGTGCAAGCGACTGTGTGTGTGGGGAACGTGTGCAAGCGACTGTGTGTGTGTGTGTGTGTGTGTGGGGAAGCAATGCAAGCGGCTGTGTGTGTGGGGAAGCAGTGCAAGCGACTGTGTATGTGTGTGGGGAAGGAGTGCAAGCGACTGTGTGTGTGTGCGTCTGTGTGGGGAAGGAGTGCAAGCGACTGTGTATGTGGGGATGGAGTGCAAGCGACTGTGTGTGTGTGAGGAAGGAGTGCAAGCGACTGTATGTGGGGAAGGTGTGCAAGCAACTGTGTGTGTGTGTGTGTGTGTGTGTGTGTGGGGAAGCAATGCAAGCGGCTGTGTGTGTGTGGGGAAGAAGTGCAAGCGACTGTGTGTGTGCGGAAGGAGTGCAAGCGACTGTGTGTGGGGAAGGAGTGCAAGCGACTGTGTGTGTGTGGGGAAGGAGTGCAAGCGACTGTGTGTGTCTGGGGAAGCAGTGCAAGCGACTGTGTGGAGGAGTGCAAGCGACTGTGTGTGTGTGGGGATGCACTTCAAGCGACTGTGTGTGTGTGGGGAAGGAGTGCAAGCGACTGTGTGTGTGTGTGTGGGGAAGGAGTGCAAGCACCTGTGTGTGTGTGTGGGGAGGAGTGCAAGCGACTGTGTGTGCGTATGTGTGTGGGGACGGAGTGCAAGCGACTGTGTGTGTGGGTGGGGAAGGAGTGCAAGCCACTGTGTGGGGAAAGAGTGCATGTGACTGTGTGTGTGTGGGGAAGCAGTGCAAGTGACTGTGTGTGTGTGGGGAAGGAGTGCATGTGACTGTGTGTGTGTGCGGAAGGAGTGCAAGCGACTGTGTGTGTGTGGGGAAGGAGTGCAAGCGACTGTGTGTGTGTGGGGAAGGAGTGCAAGCGACTGTGCGTGTGTGTGGGGAAGGAGTGCAAGCGACTGTGCGTGTGTGTGCGGAAGGAGTGCAAGCGACTGTGTGTGTGTGTGTGTGTGGGGGGAAGCAGTGCAAGCGACTGTGTGTGTGGGGAAGCAGTGCAAGCGACTGTGTGTGTGGGGAAGGAGTGTAAGCGACTGTGTGTGTGGGGAAGGAGTGCTAGCGACTGTGTGTGTGAGTGTGGGGAAGGAGTGCAAGCACCTGTGCGTGTGTGTGGGGAAGGAGTGCAAGCGACTGTGTGTGTGTGTGGGGAAGGAGTGCAAGCGACTGTGTGTGTGTGGGGAAGGAGTGCAAGCGACTGTGTGTCTGCGTGTGGAAGGAGTGCAAGCGACTGTGTGTCTGCGTGTGGAAGGAGTGCAAGCGACTGTGTGTGGGGATGGAGTGCAAGTGACTGTGTGTGTGTGGGGAAGGAGTGCAAGCGACTGTGTGTGTCGTGTGTGCGTGTGTGTGGGGAAGCAGTGCAAGCGACTGTGTGTGTGGAGAAGGAGTGCAAGTGACTGTGTGTGTGCGGGGATGCACTTCAAGCGACTGTGTGTGTGTGGGGAAGGAGTGCAAGCGACTGTGTGTGTGGGGAACGTGTGCAAGCGACTGTGTGTGTGTGTGTGTGTGTGGGGAAGCAATGCAAGCGGCTGTGTGTGTGGGGAAGCAGTGCAAGCGACTGTGTATGTGTGTGGGGAAGGAGTGCAAGCGACTGTGTGTGTGTGCGTCTGTGTGGGGAAGGAGTGCAAGCGACTGTGTATGTGGGGATGGAGTGCAAGCGACTGTGTGTGTGTGAGGAAGGAGTGCAAGCGACTGTGTGTGTGGGGAAGGAGTGCAAGCGACTGTGTGTGTGTGTGTGGGGAAGGAGTGCAAACGACTGTGTGTGTGTGTGTGTGTGTGTGTGTGTGTGTGTGGGGATGCAGTTCAAGCGACTGTGCGTGTGTGTGGAGAAGGAGTGCAAGCGACTGTGTGTGTGTGTGTGGGGAAGGAGTGCAAACGACTGTGTGTGTGTGTGTGTGTGTGTGTGTGTGGGGATGCAGTTCAAGCGACTGTGCGTGTGTGTGGAGAAGGAGTGCAAGCGACTGTGTGTGTGTGGGGATGCACTTCAAGCGACTGTGTGTGTGTGGGGAAGGAGTGCAAGCGACTGTGTGTGTGTGTGTGGGGAAGGAGTGCAAGCACCTGTGTGTGTGTGTGGGGAAGGAGTGCAAGCGACTGTGTGTGCGTATGTGTGTGGGGACGGAGTGCAAGCGACTGTGTGTGTGGGTGGGGAAGGAGTGCAAGCCACTGTGTGGGGAAGGAGTGCATGTGACTGTGTGTGTGTGGGGAAGCAGTGCAAGTGACTGTGTGTGTGTGTGGGGAAGCAGTGCAAGTGACTGTGTGTGTGTGTGGGGAAGCAGTGCAAGTGACTGTGTGTGTGTGTGGGGAAGGAGTGCAAGCAACTTTGTGTGGGGAAGGAGTGCAAGCGACTGTGTGTGCGTATGTGTGTGGGGACGGAGTGCAAGCGACTGTGTGTGTGGGTGGGGAAGGAGTGCAAGCCACTGTGTGGGGAAGGAGTGCATGTGACTGTGTGTGTTTGGGGAAGCAGTGCAAGTGACTGTGTGTGTGTGTGGGGAAGCAGTGCAAGCACCTGTGTGTGTGTGTGGGGAAGCAGTGGAAGCCACTGTGTGTGTGGGTGGGGAAGGAGTACAAGGGACTGTGTGTGTGTGTGGGGAAGGAGTGTAAGTGACTGTGTGTGTTTGGGGAAGGAGTGCAAGAGACTGTGTGTATGTGGGGAGGGAGTGCAAGCGACTGTGTGTGTGTGCGGAAGGAGTGCAAGCGACTGTGTGTGTGTGTGTGTGTGTGGGGAAGCAGTGCAAGCGACTGTGTGTGTGTGGAAAGAGTGCAAGCGCCTGTGTGTGTCTGTGTGGGGAAGGAGTGCAAGCGACTGTGTGTGTGTGGGGATGGAGTGCAAGCGACTGTGGGTGTGTTGTGTGCGTGTGTGTGGGGAAGCAGTGGAAGCGACTGTGTGTGTGTGGGGAAAGAGTGCAAGCGATTGTGTGTGTGTGTGCCTGTGGAAGGAGTGCAAGCGACTGTGTGTGTGTGCGTGTGTGAGGGGAAGGAGTGCAAGCAACTGTGTGTGTGTGTGGGTAAGGAATCCAAGTGACTGTGTGTGAGTGTGAGGAAGGAGTGCAAGCGACTGTATGTGTGGGGAACGTGTGCAAGCGACTGTGTGTGTGTGTGTGGGGAAGCAATGCAAGCGGCTGTGTGTGTGGGGAAGCAGTGCAAGCGACTGTGTGTGTGTGCGGAAGGAGTGCAAGCGACTGTGTGTGTGTGCGTCTGTGGGGAAGGAGTGCAAGCGACTGCGTATGTGGGGATGGCGTGCAAGCGACTGTGTGTGTGTGGGGAAGGAGTGCAACCATATGTATGTGGATAAGGTGTGCAAGCAACTGTGTGTGTGTGTGTGTGGGGAAGCAATGCAAGCAGCTGTGTGTGTGTGGGGAAGAAGTGCAAGCGACTGTGTGTGTGTGTGGGGAAGGAGTGCAAGCGACTGTGTGTCTGTGTGTGGAAGGATTGCAAGCGACTGTGTGTGTGCGTGTGTGTGCGGAAGGAGTGCAAGCGACTGTGTGTGTGTGGAGAAGGAGTTCAAGCGACTGTGTGTGTGTGGGGAAGTAGTGCAAGCGACTGTGCGTGTGTGTGGGGAAGGAGTGCAAGCGACTGTGCGTGTGTGTGCGGAAGGAGTGCAAGCGACTGTGTGTGTGTGTGTGTGTGTGTGTGTGTGTGTGTGGGGGGGGAAGCAGTGCAAGCGACTGTGTGTGTGGGGAAGCAGTGCAAGCGACTGTGTGTGTGGGGAAGGAGTGTAAGCGACTGTGTGTGTGGGGAAGGAGTGCTAGCGACTGTGTGTGTGAGTGTGGGGAAGGAGTGCAAGCACCTGTGCGTGTGTGTGGGGAAGGAGTGCAAGCGACTGTGTGTGTGTGTGGGGAAGGAGTGCAAGCGACTGTGTGTGTGTGGGGAAGGAGTGCAAGCGACTGTGTGTCTGCGTGTGGAAGGAGTGCAAGCGACTGTGTGTGTGGAGAAGGAGTGCAAGTGACTGTGTGTGTGCGGGGATGCACTTCAAGCGACTGTGTGTGTGTGGGGAAGGAGTGCAAGCGACTGTGTGTGTGGGGAACGTGTGCAAGCGACTGTGTGTGTGTGTGTGTGTGTGTGTGGGGAAGCAATGCAAGCGGCTGTGTGTGTGGGGAAGCAGTGCAAGCGACTGTGTATGTGTGTGGGGAAGGAGTGCAAGCGACTGTGTGTGTGTGCGTCTGTGTGGGGAAGGAGTGCAAGCGACTGTGTATGTGGGGATGGAGTGCAAGCGACTGTGTGTGTGTGAGGAAGGAGTGCAAGCGACTGTATGTGGGGAAGGTGTGCAAGCAACTGTGTGTGTGTGTGTGTGTGTGTGTGTGTGTGTGTGTGGGGAAGCAATGCAAGCGGCTGTGTGTGTGTGGGGAAGAAGTGCAAGCGACTGTGTGTGTGCGGAAGGAGTGCAAGCGACTGTGTGTGTGTGGGGAAGGAGTGCAAGCGACTGTGTGTGTCTGGGGAAGCAGTGCAAGCGACTGTGTGGAGAAGGAGTGCAAGCGACTGTGTGTGTGTGGGGATGCACTTCAAGCGACTGTGTGTGTGTGGGGAAGGAGTGCAAGCGACTGTGTGTGTGTGTGTGGGGAAGGAGTGCAAGCACCTGTGTGTGTGTGTGGGGAAGGAGTGCAAGCGACTGTGTGTGCGTATGTGTGTGGGGACGGAGTGCAAGCGACTGTGTGTGTGGGTGGGGAAGGAGTGCAAGCCACTGTGTGGGGAAGGAGTGCATGTGACTGTGTGTGTGTGGGGAAGGAGTGCATGTGACTGTGTGTGTGTGGGGAAGCAGTGTAAGTGACTGTGTGTGTGTGGGGAAGGAGTGCATGTGACTGTGTGTGTGTGCGGAAGGAGTGCAAGCGACTGTGTGTGTGTGTGGGGAAGGAGTGCCAGCGACTGTGTGTGTGTGTGTGGGGAAGGAGTGCAAGCCACTGTGTGTGTGTGTGGGGAAGGAGTGCAAGGGACTGTGTGTGTGTGGGGAAGGAGTGCAACGGACTGTGTGTGTGGGGAAGGAGTGCAAGCGACTGTGTGTGTGGGGATGGAGTGCAAGCGACTGTGGGTGTGGTGTGGGCGTGTGTGTGGGGAAGCAGTGCAAGCGACTGTGTGTGTGTGGGGAAGGAGTGCAAGCGACTGTGTGTGTGCGTGTGTGTGTGGGGAAGGAGTGCAAGCGACTGTGTGTGCGTGTGTGTGTGGGGAAGGAGTGCAAGCGACTGTGTGTGTGTGTGGGGAAGGAGTGCCAGCGACTGTGTGTGTGTGTGTGTGTGGGGAAGGAGTGCAAGCCACTGTGTGTGTGGGTGGGGAAGGAGTGCATGTGACTGTGTGTGTGTGTGTGGAAGGAGTGCAAGCGACTGTGTGTGTGTGTGTGTGTGGGGAAGGAGTGCAAGCGATTGTGTGCGTGTTTGTGTGTGGGTAAGGAGTGCAAGGGACTGTGTGTGTGTGTGGAAGGAGTGCAAGCAACTGTGTGTGTGGGGAAAGAGTGCATGATACTGGATGGGTGTCAGGGAGTGCGGGAGACTGTTTGTCGGGAAAGTGTGTTATGTGTCGGGGACGTTACGCGAGACTGTGTGGGTGTCGGGGAAGAGCACAAGAGAATGTTTGTGTCTTGGGAGGGAGGAGTGCAAGCGACTGTGTGCGGGGGGAAGGAGTGCAAGCGACTGTGTGTGTGTGTGGGGAAGGAGTGCAAGTGACTGTGTGTGTGAGTGTGGGGAATTAGTGCAAGTGACTGTGTGTGTGTGTGGGGAAGCAGTTCAAGCGACTGTGTGTGGGGAAGGAGTGCAAGCGACTGTGTGTCTGTGTGTGTCTGGGGAAGGAGTGCAAGTGACTGTGTGTGTGTGTGGGGAAAGTGTGCAAGCGACTGTGTGTGCGTGTGTGTGTGTGGAAAGAGTACAAGCGACTGTGTGTGTGTGAGGGGAAGGAGTGCAAGCAACTGTGTGTGTGTGTGGGTAAGGACTGCAAGCGACTGTGTGTGTGTGTGGGGAAGGAGTGCAAGCGACTGTATGTGTGGGGAACGTGTGCAAGCGACTGTGTGTGTGTGGGGAAGGAGTGCAAGCGACTGTGTGTGTGTGCGTCTGTGGGGAAGGAGTGCAAGCGACTGCGTATGTGGGGATATAGTGGAAGCGACTGTGTGTGTGTGGGGAAGGAGTGCAAGCGACTGTATGTGGGGAAGGTGTGCAAGCAACTGTGTGTGTGTGTGGGGAAGGAGTGCAAGCGACTGTGTGTGTGTGGGGAAGGAGTGCAAGCGACTGTGTGTGTGTGGGGAAGGAGTGCAAGCGACTGTGTGTGTGGGGAAGGAGTGCAAGCGACTGTGTGTGTGTGGGTAAGGAGTGCAAGCGACTGTGTGTGTGTGTGGGGGGAAGGAGTGCAAGCACCTGTGTGTGTGTGGGGGGAAGGAGTGCAAGCGACTGTGTGTGCGTGTGTGTGTGGGGAAGGAGTGCAAGCGACTGTGTGTGTGTGTGGGGAAGGAGTGCCAGCGACTGTGTGTGTGTGTGTGGGGAAGGAGTGCAAGCCACTGTGTGTGTGTGTGGGGAAGGAGTGCAAGGGACTGTGTGTGTGTGGGGAAGGAGTGCAACGGACTGTGTGTGTGGGGAAGGAGTGCAAGCGACTGTGTGTGTGTGGGGATGGAGTGCAAGCGACTGTGGGTGTGGTGTGGGCGTGTGTGTGGGGAAGCAGTGCAAGCGACTGTGTGTGTGTGGGGAAGGAGTGCAAGCGATTGTGTGTGTGTGCCTGTGGAAGGAGTGCAAGCGACTGTGTGTGTGTGCGTGTGTGTGGGGAAGGAGTGCAAGAGACTGTGTGTGTGTGTGGGGAAGGAGTGCAAGCGACTGTGTGTGTGTGTGTGTGTGGGGATGCAGTTCAAGCGACTGTGTGTGTGTGTGGGGAAGGAGTGCAAGCCAGTGTGTGTGTGTGTGTTTGTGTGTGGGGAAGGAGTGCAAGCGACTGTGTGTGTGTATGGGGAAGGAGTCCAACCGACTGTGTGTGTGTGTGGGTAAGGATTGCAAGGGACTGTGTGTGTGTGTGGAATGAGTGCAAGCGACTGTGTGCGTGGGGAAAGAGTGCAAGATACTGGATGGGTGTCAGTGAGTGCGGGAGACTGTTTGTCGGGAAAGTGTGTTATGTGTCGGGGATGTTACGCGAGACTGTGTGGGTGTCGGGGAAGAGCACGAGAGAATGTTTGTGTCTTGGGAGGGAGGAGTGCAAGCGACTGTGTGTGTGTGGGGAAGGAGTGCAAGCGACTGTGTGTGTGTGGGGAAGGAGTGCAAGCGACTTTGTGCGGGGGGAAGGAGTGCAAGCGACTGTGTGTGTGTGGGGAAGGAGTGCAAGTGACTGTGTGTCTGTGTGTGTCTGGGGAAGGAGTGCAAGCGCCTGTGTGTGTGTGTGGGGAAAGAGTGCAAGCGACTGTGTGTGCGTGTGTGTGTGTGGAAAGAGTGAAAGCGACTGTGTGTGTGTGTGAGGGGAAGGAGTGCAAGCAACTGTGTGTGTGTGGGTAAGGAATGCAAGCGACTGTGTGTGTGGGGAACGTGTGCAAGCGACTGTGTGTGTGTGTGTGTGTGTGTGTGGGGAAGCAGTGCAAGCGGCTGTGTGTGTGGGGAAGCAGTGCAAGCGACTGTGTGTGTGGGGAAGGAGTGCAAGCGACTGTGTGTGTGTGCGTCTGTGTGGGGAAGGAGTGCAAGCGACTGTGTATGTGGGGATGGAGTGCAAGCGACTGTGTGTGTGTGGGGAAGGAGTGCAAGCGACTGTGTGTGCGTGGGGAAGGTGTGCAAGCGACTGTGTCTGTTGGGAAGGAGTGGAAGCGACTGTGTGTGTGCGTGTGTGTGTGGGGAAGGAGTGCAAGCGACTGTGTGTGTGTGGGGATGGAGTGCAAGCGACTGTGTGTGTGTAGGGAAGGAGTGCAAGCGACTGTGTGTGCGTGGGGAAGGAGTGCAAGCGACTGTGTGTGTTGGGAAGGAGTGCAAGCGACTGTGTGTGTGGGGATGGAGTGCAAGCGACTGTGGGTGTGGTGTGGGCATGTGTGTGGGGAAGCAGTGCAAGCGACTGTGTGTGTGTGGGGAAGGAGTGCAAGCGATTGTGTGTGTGTGCCTGTGGAAGGAGTGCAAGCGACTGTGTGTGTGTGCGTGTGTGTGTGGGGAAGGAGTGCAAGAGACTGTGTGTGTGTGTGGGGAAGGAGTGCAAGCGACTGTGTGTGTGAGTGTGGGGAAGGAGTGCAAGCGACTGTGTGTGTGTGTGTGTGTGTGTGTGGGGATGCATTTCAAGCGACTGTGTGTGTGTTTGGGGAAGGAGTGCAAGCGACTGTGTGTGCGTGTGTGTTTTTGTGAAGCAATGCAAGCGGCTGTGTGTGTGGGGAAGCAGTGCAAGCGACTGTGTGTGTGTGGAAGGAGTGCAAGCCACTGTGTGTGTGGGTGGGGAAGGAGTACAAGGGACTGAGTGTGTGTGGGGAAGGAGTGTATGTGACTGTGTGTGTTTGGGGAAGGAGTGCAAGCGACTGTGTGTATGTGGGGAGGGAGTGCAAGCGACTGTGTGTGTGCGGAAGGAGTGCAAGCGACTGTGTGTGTGTGTGTGTGTGTGTGGGTAAGGATTGCAAGGGACTGTGTGTGTGTGTGGAATGAGTGCAAGCGACTGTGTGCGTGGGGAAAGAGTGCAAGATACTGGATGGGTGTCAGTGAGTGCGGGAGACTGTTTGTCGGGAAAGTGTGTTATGTGTCGGGGACGTTACGCGAGACTGTGTGGGTGTCGGGGAAGAGCACGAGAGAATGTTTGTGTCTTGGGAGGGAGGAGTGCAAGCGACTGTGTGTGCGTGTGTGTGTGTGGAAAGAGTGCAAGCGACTGTGTGTGTGTGTGAGGGGAAGGAGTGCAAGCAACTGTGTGTGTGTGGGTAAGGAATGCAAGCGACTGTGTGTGAGTGTGGGGAAGGAGTGCAAGCGACTGTATGTGTGGGGAACGTGTGCAAGCGACTGTGTGTGTGTGTGTGTGGGGAAGCAGTGCAAGCGGCTGTGTGTGTGGGGAAGCAGTGCAAGCGACTGTGTGTGTGTGCGTCTGTGTGGGGAAGGAGTGCAAGCGACTGTGTATGTGGGGATGGAGTGCAAGCGACTGTGTGTGTGTGGGGAAGGAGTGCAAGCGACTGTGTGTGTGTGGGGAAGGAGTGCAAGCGACTGTGTGTGCGTGGGGAAGGTGTGCAAGCGACTGTGTCTGTTGGGAAGGAGTGGAAGCGACTGTGTGTGTGCGTGTGTGTGTGGGGAAGGAGTGCAAGCGACTGTGTGTGTGTGGGGATGGAGTGCAAGCGACTGTGGGTGTGGTGTGGGCGTGTGTGTGGGGAAGCAGTGCAAGCGACTGTGTGTGTGTGGGGAAGGAGTGCAAGCGATTGTGTGTGTGTGCCTGTGGAAGGAGTGCAAGCGACTGTGTGTGTGTGCGTGTGTGTGGGGAAGGAGTGCAAGAGACTGTGTGTGTGTGTGGGGAAGGAGTGCAAGCGACTGTGTGTGTGTGTGTGTGTGGGGATGCAGTTCAAGCGACTGTGTGTGTGTGTGGGGAAGGAGTGCAAGCCAGTGTGTGTGTGTGTGTTTGTGTGTGGGGAAGGAGTGCAAGCGACTGTGTGTGTGTATGGGGAAGGAGTCCAACCGACTGTGTGTGTGTGTGGGTAAGGATTGCAAGGGACTGTGTGTGTGTGTGGAATGAGTGCAAGCGACTGTGTGCGTGGGGAAAGAGTGCAAGATACTGGATGGGTGTCAGTGAGTGCGGGAGACTGTTTGTCGGGAAAGTGTGTTATGTGTCGGGGATGTTACGCGAGACTGTGTGGGTGTCGGGGAAGAGCACGAGAGAATGTTTGTGTCTTGGGAGGGAGGAGTGCAAGCGACTGTGTGTGTGTGGGGAAGGAGTGCAAGCGACTGTGTGTGTGTGGGGAAGGAGTGCAAGCGACTTTGTGCGGGGGGAAGGAGTGCAAGCGACTGTGTGTGTGTGGGGAAGGAGTGCAAGTGACTGTGTGTCTGTGTGTGTCTGGGGAAGGAGTGCAAGCGCCTGTGTGTGTGTGTGGGGAAAGAGTGCAAGCGACTGTGTGTGCGTGTGTGTGTGTGGAAAGAGTGCAAGCGACTGTGTGTGTGTGTGAGGGGAAGGAGTGCAAGCAACTGTGTGTGTGTGGGTAAGGAATGCAAGCGACTGTGTGTGTGGGGAACGTGTGCAAGCGACTGTGTGTGTGTGTGTGTGTGTGTGTGGGGAAGCAGTGCAAGCGGCTGTGTGTGTGGGGAAGCAGTGCAAGCGACTGTGTGTGTGGGGAAGGAGTGCAAGCGACTGTGTGTGTGTGCGTCTGTGTGGGGAAGGAGTGCAAGCGACTGTGTATGTGGGGATGGAGTGCAAGCGACTGTGTGTGTGTGGGGAAGGAGTGCAAGCGACTGTGTGTGCGTGGGGAAGGTGTGCAAGCGACTGTGTCTGTTGGGAAGGAGTGGAAGCGACTGTGTGTGTGCGTGTGTGTGTGGGGAAGGAGTGCAAGCGACTGTGTGTGTGTGGGGATGGAGTGCAAGCGACTGTGTGTGTGTAGGGAAGGAGTGCAAGCGACTGTGTGTGCGTGGGGAAGGAGTGCAAGCGACTGTGTGTGTTGGGAAGGAGTGCAAGCGACTGTGTGTGTGGGGATGGAGTGCAAGCGACTGTGGGTGTGGTGTGGGCATGTGTGTGGGGAAGCAGTGCAAGCGACTGTGTGTGTGTGGGGAAGGAGTGCAAGCGATTGTGTGTGTGTGCGTGTGGAAGGAGTGCAAGCGACTGTGTGTGTGTGCGTGTGTGTGTGGGGAAGGAGTGCAAGAGACTGTGTGTGTGTGTGGGGAAGGAGTGCAAGCGACTGTGTGTGTGAGTGTGGGGAAGGAGTGCAAGCGACTGTGTGTGTGTGTGTGTGTGTGTGGGGATGCATTTCAAGCGACTGTGTGTGTGTTTGGGGAAGGAGTGCAAGCGACTGTGTGTGCGTGTGTGTTTTTGTGAAGCAATGCAAGCGGCTGTGTGTGTGGGGAAGCAGTGCAAGCGACTGTGTGTGTGTGGAAGGAGTGCAAGCCACTGTGTGTGTGGGTGGGGAAGGAGTACAAGGGACTGAGTGTGTGTGGGGAAGGAGTGTATGTGACTGTGTGTGTTTGGGGAAGGAGTGCAAGCGACTGTGTGTATGTGGGGAGGGAGTGCAAGCGACTGTGTGTGTGCGGAAGGAGTGCAAGCGACTGTGTGTGTGTGTGTGTGTGTGTGGGTAAGGATTGCAAGGGACTGTGTGTGTGTGTGGAATGAGTGCAAGCGACTGTGTGCGTGGGGAAAGAGTGCAAGATACTGGATGGGTGTCAGTGAGTGCGGGAGACTGTTTGTCGGGAAAGTGTGTTATGTGTCGGGGACGTTACGCGAGACTGTGTGGGTGTCGGGGAAGAGCACGAGAGAATGTTTGTGTCTTGGGAGGGAGGAGTGCAAGCGACTGTGTGTGCGTGTGTGTGTGTGGAAAGAGTGCAAGCGACTGTGTGTGTGTGTGAGGGGAAGGAGTGCAAGCAACTGTGTGTGTGTGGGTAAGGAATGCAAGCGACTGTGTGTGAGTGTGGGGAAGGAGTGCAAGCGACTGTATGTGTGGGGAACGTGTGCAAGCGACTGTGTGTGTGTGTGTGTGGGGAAGCAGTGCAAGCGGCTGTGTGTGTGGGGAAGCAGTGCAAGCGACTGTGTGTGTGTGCGTCTGTGTGGGGAAGGAGTGCAAGCGACTGTGTATGTGGGGATGGAGTGCAAGCGACTGTGTGTGTGTGGGGAAGGAGTGCAAGCGACTGTGTGTGTGTGGGGAAGGAGTGCAAGCGACTGTGTGTGCGTGGGGAAGGTGTGCAAGCGACTGTGTCTGTTGGGAAGGAGTGGAAGCGACTGTGTGTGTGCGTGTGTGTGTGGGGAAGGAGTGCAAGCGACTGTGTGTCTGTGGGGATGGAGTGCAAGCGACTGTGTGTGTGTGGGGAAGGAGTGCAAGCGACTGTGTGCGTGGGGAAGGAGTGCAAGCGACTGTGTGTGTTGGGAAGGAGTGCAAGCGACTGTGTGTGTGGGGATGGAGTGCAAGCGACTGTGTGTGTGGTGTGGGCATGTGTGTGGGGAAGCAGTGCAAGCGACTGTGTGTGTGTGGGGAAGGAGTGCAAGCGATTGTGTGTGTGTGCCTGTGGAAGGAGTGCAAGCGACTGTGTGTGTGTGTGCGTGTGTGTGTGGGGAAGGAGTGCAAGAGACTGTGTGTGTGTGTGGGGAAGGAGTGCAAGCGACTGTGTGTGTGAGTGTGGGGAAGGAGTGCAAGCGACTGTGTGTGTGTGTGTGTGGGGATGTATTTCAAGCGACTGTGTGTGTGTTTGGGGAAGGAGTGCAAGCGACTGTGTGTGCGTGTGTGTTTTTGTGAAGCAATGCAAGCGGCTGTGTGTGTGGGGAAGCAGTGCAAGCGACTGTGTGTGTGTGGAAGGAGTGCAAGCCACTGTGTGTGTGGGTGGGGAAGGAGTACAAGGGACTAAGTGTGTGTGGGGAAGGAGTGTATGTGACTGTGTGTGTTTGGGGAAGGAGTGCAAGCGACTGTGTGTATGTGGGGAGGGAGTGCAAGCGACTGTGTGTGTGTGCGGAAGGAGTGCAAGCGACTGTGTGTGTGTGTGTGTGTGTGTGTGTGTGGGGAAGCAGTGCAAGCGACTTTGTGTGAGTGGGGAAGGAGTGCAAGCGATTGTGTGTGTGTGCCTGTGGAAGGAGTGCAAGCGACTGTGTGTTGTGTGCGTGTGTGGGGAAGGAGTGCAAGAGACTTTGTGTCTGTGTGGGGAAGGAGTGCAAGAGACTGTGTCTGTGTGGGGAAGGAGTGCAAGCGATTGTGTGTGTGAGGATGGAGTGCAAGCGACTGTCTGTGTGTGGGGATGCAGTTCAGGCGACTGTGTGTGTGTGTGTGTGTGTTTGTGTGTGGGGAAGGAGTGCCAGCGACTGTGTGTGTGGGGAAGTAGTGCAAGGGACTGTATGTGTGTGTGTTGAAGGAGTGCAAGCGACTGTTTGTGTGGGGAAGGAGTGCAAGCGACTGTGTGTGTGTGTGTGTGTGTGTGTGTGTGTGTGGGGGGGGAAGGAGTCCAACCGGCTGTGTGTGTGTGTGTGTGTGTGTGGGTAAGCAGTGCAAGGGACTGTGTGTGTGTGTGGAATGAGTGCAAGCAACTGTGTGTGTGGGGAAAGAGTGCAAGATACTGGATGGGTGTCAGGGAGTGCGGGAGACTGTTGGGAACGTGTGTTATGTGTCTGGGACGTTACGTGAGACTGTGTGGGTGTCGGGGAAGAGCACAAGAGAAAGTTTGTGTCTTGGAAGGGAGGAGTGCAAGCGACTGTGTGTGTGTGGGGAAGGAGTGCAAGTGACTGTGTGTGTGTGGGGAAGGAGTGCAAGCGACTGTGTGTGTGTGGGGAAGGAGTGCAAGCGACTGTGTGTGTGTGGGGAAGGAGTGCAAGCGACTGTGTGTGTAGGGAAGGAGTGCAAGTGACTGTGTGTGTGTGGGGAATTAGTGCAAGCGACTGGGTGTGTGTGTGGGGAAGCAGTTCAAGCGACTGTGTGTGTGGGGAAAGAGTGCAAGCGACTGTGTGTGCGTGTGTGTGTGTGTGGAAAGAGTGCAAGCGACTGTGTGTGTGTGGGGAAGGAGTGCAAGCGACTTTGTGTCTGTGTGTGGAAGGAGTGCAAGCGACTGTGTGTGTGCGTGTGTGTATGGGGAAGCAGTGCAAGCGACTGTGTGTGTGGGGAAGGAGTGCAAGCGACTGTGTGTGTGTGGGGATGCACTTCAAGCGACTGTGTGTGTGTGGGGAAGGAGTGCAAGCGACTGTGTCTGTGTGTGGGGAAGGAGTGCAAGCGACTGTGTCTGTGTGTGGGGAAGGAGTGCAAGCGACTGTGTGTGTGTGGGGAAGGAGTGCAAGCGACTGTGTGTGTGTGTGGGGAAGCAATGCAAGCGGCTGTGTGTGTGGGGAAGCAGTGCAAGCGACTGTGTGTGTGTGGGGAAGGAGTGCAAGCGACTGTGTGTGTGCGTCTGTGTGAGGAAGGAGTGCAAGCGACTGTGTATGTGGGGATGGAGTGCAAGCGACTGTGTGTGTGTGGGGAAGGAGTGCAAGCGACTGTATGTGGGGAAGGTGTACAAGCAACTGTGTGTGTGTGTGTGGGGAAGAAGTGCAAGCGACTGTGTGTGTGTGTGGGGAAGGAGTGCAAGCGACTGTGTGTCTGTGTGGGGAAGGAGTGCAAGCGACTGTGTGTGTGTGTGGGGAAGGAGTGCCAGCGACTGTGTGTGTGGGGAAGGAGTGCAAGCCACTGTGTGTGTGTGTGGGGAAGGAGTGCAAGGGACTGTGTGTGTGTGGGGAAGGAGTGCAAGGGACTGTGTGTGTGTGGGGAAGGAGTGCAACGGACTGTGTGTGTGGGGAAGGAGTGCAACGGACTGTGTGTGTGTGGGGAAGGAGTGCAAGCGACTGTGTGTGTGTGGGGAAGGAGTGCAAGCGACTGTGTGTGTGTGTGGGGAAGGAGTGCAAGCGACTGTGTGTGTGTGTGTGTGTGTGTGTGGGGATGCAGTTCAAGCGACTGTGTGTGTGTGTGGGGAAGGAGTGCAAGCGACTGTGTGTTTGGGGAAGGAGTGCAAGTGACTGTGTGCGTGTGTGTTTTTGTGAAGCAATGCAAGCGGCTGTGTGTGTGTGGGGAAGCAGTGCAAGCGACTGTGTGTGTGTGTGGGGAAGGAGTGCAAACCACTGTGTGTGTGGGTGGGGAAGGAGTACAAGGGACTGTGTGTGTGTGGGGAAGGAGTGTATGTGACTGTGTGTGTTTGGGGAAGGAGTGCAAGCGACTGTGTGTATGTGGGGAGGGAGTGCAAGCGACTGTGTGTGTGTGCGGAAGGAGTGCAAGCGACTGTGTGTGTGTGTGTGTGTGTGTGTGTGTGTGTGTGGAAGCAGTGCAAGCGACTGTGTGTGCCTGTGGAAGGAGTGCAAGCGACTGTGTGTGTGTGCGTGTGTGTGTGGGGATGGAGTGCAAGAGACTGTGTGTCTGTGTGGGGAAGGAGTGCAAGAGACTGTGTCTGTGTGGGGAAGGAGTGCAAGCGACTGTGTGTGTGGGGATGGGGTGCAAGCGACTGTGTGTGTGAGTGTGGGGAAGGAGTGCAAGCGACTGTGTGTGTGTGGGGATGCAGTTCAAGCGACTGTGTGTTTGTGTGTGGGGAAGGAGTGCCAGCGACTGTGTGTGTGGGGAAGTAGTGCAAGGGACTGTGTGTGTGTGTGTGGAAGGAGTGCAAGCGACTGTTTGTGTGGGGAAGGAGTGCAAGCGACTGTGTGTGTGTGTGTGTGTGTGTGTGTGTGTGTGTGTGGGGTGAAGGAGTCCAACCGGCTGTGTGTGTGTGTGTGTGTGTGTGTGTGTGTGTGGGTAAGCAGTGCAAGGGACTGTGTGTGTGTGTGGAAGGAGTGCAAGCAACTGTGTGTGTGGGGCAAGAGTGCAAGATACTGGATGGGTGTCAGGGAGTGCGGGAGACTGTTGGGAAAGTGTGTTATGTGTCTGGGACGTTACGCGAGACTGTGTGGGTGTCGGGGAAGAGCACAAGAGAATGTTTGTGTCTTGGAAGGGAGGAGTGCAAGCGACTGTGTGTGTGTGGGGAAGGAGTGCAAGCGACTGTGTGTGTGTGGGGAAGGAGTGCAAGCGACTGTGTGTGTGTGGGGAAGGAGTGCAAGCGACTGTGTGTGTAGGAAAGGAGTGCAAGTGACTGTGTGTGTGAGTGTGGGGAATTAGTGCAAGCGACTGTGTGTGTGTGTGGGGAAGCAGTTCAAGCGACTGTGTGTGTGTGGGGAAGGAGTGCAAGCGACTGTGTGTCTGTGTGTGTCTGGGGAAGGAGTGCAAGCGCCTGTGTGTGTGTGTGTGGGGAAAGAGTGCAAGCGACTGTGTGTGCGTGTGTGTGTGTGGAAAGAGTGCAAGCGACTGTGTGTGTCTGTGGGGAAGGAGTGCAAGCGACTGTGTGTCTGTGTGTGGAAGGAGTGCAAGCGACTGTGTGTGTGCGTGTGTGTGTGGGGAAGGAGTGCAAGCGACTGTGTGTGTGTGGGGAAGGAGTGCAAGCGACTGTGTGTGTGTGGGGATGCACTTCAAGCGACTGTGTGTGTGTGGGGAAGGAGTGCAAGCGACTGTGTGTGTGTGTGGGGAAGGAGTGCAAGCGACTGTGTGTGTGTGGGGAAGGAGTGCAAGCGACTGTGTGTGTGTGTGTGGGGAAGCAATGCAAGCGGCTGTGTGTGTGGGGAAGCAGTGCAAGCGACTGTGTGTGTGTGGGGAAGGAGTGCAAGCGACTGTGTGTGTGCGTCTGTGTGAGGAAGGAGTGCAAGCGACTGTGTATGTGGGGATGGAGTGCAAGCGACTGTGTGTGTGTGGGGAAGGAGTGCAAGCGACTGTATGTGGGGAAGGTGTGCAAGCAACTGTGTGTGTGTGTGGAGAAGAAGTGCAAGCGACTGTGTATGTGTGGAGAAGGAGTGCAAGCGACTATGTGTCTGTGTCCGGAAGGAGTGCAAGCGACTGTGTGTGTGGGGAAGGAGTGCAAGCGACTGTGTGTGTGTGGGGAAGGAGTGCAAGCGACTGTGTGTGTGTGGGTTAGGAGTGCAAGCGACTGTGTGCGTGTGGGGAAGCAGTGCAAGCGACTGTGTGTGTGGGGGGAAGGAGTGCAAGCGACTGTGTGTGTGTGTGTGGGGAAGGAGTGCCTGCGACTGTGTGTGCGTGTGTGTGTGGGGAAGGAGTGCAAGCGACTGTGTGTGTGTGTGGGGAAGGAGTGCCAGCGACTGTGTGTGTGTGTGTGTGTGTGTGTGTGTGGGGAAGGAGTGCAAGCCACTGTGTGTGTGGGTGGGGAAGGAGTGCATGTGACTGTGTGTGTGTGTGGGGAAGGAGTGCAAACGACTGTGTGTGTGTGTGTGTGTGTGTGTGTGTGTGTGTGTGTGTGGGGAAGGAGTGCAAGCGATTGTGTGCGTGTTTGTGTGTGGGTAAGGAGTGCAAGGGACTGTGTGTGTGTGTGTGGAAGGAGTGCAAGCAACTGTGTGTGTGGGGAAAGAGTGCAAGATACTGGATGGGTAACGGAGTGCGGGAGACTGTTTGTCGGGAAAGTGTGTTATGTGTCGGGGACGTTACGCGAGACTGTGTGGGTGTCGGGGAAGAGCACAAGAGAATGTTTGTGTCTTGGGAGGGAGGAGTGCAAGCGACTGTGTGTGTGGGGAAGGAGTGCAAACGACTGTGTGTGTGTGTGTGTGGGTGGTAGAAGTGCAAGCGACTGTGTCTGCGTATGGTAGGAGTGCAAGCGACTGTGTGTGTGTGTGGGGAAGGAGTGCAAGCGACTGTGTGTGTGTGTGTGTGTGGGGAAGGAGTGCAAGCGACTGTGTGCGTGTGGGGAAGCAGTGCAAGCGACTGCGTGTGTGTGGGGAAGGAGTGCAAGCGACTGTGTGTGTGTGTGGGGAAGGAGTGCCAGCGACTGTGTGTGCGTGTGTGTGTGGGGAAGGAGTGCAAGCGACTGTGTGTGTGTGTGGGGAATGAGTGCCAGCGACTGTGTGTGTGTGTGTGTGTGTGTGTGGGGAAGGAGTGCAAGCCACTGTGTGTGTGGGTGGGGAAGGAGTGCATGTGACTGTGTGTGTGTGTGGGGAAGGAGTGCAAACGACTGTGTGTGTGTGTGTGTGTGTGTGTGTGTGTGTGGGGAAGGAGTGCAAGCGATTGTGTGCGTGTTTGTATGTGGGTAAGTAGTGCAAGGGACTGTGTGTGTGTGTGTGGAAGGAGTGCAAGCAACTGTGTGTGTGGGGAAAGAGTGCAAGATACTGGATGGGTGTCAGGGAGTGCGGGAGACTGTTTGTCGGGAAAGTGTGTTATGTGTCGGGGACGTTACGCGAGACTGTGTGGGTGTCGGGGAAGAGCACAAGAGAATGTTTGTGTCTTGGGAGGGAGGAGTGCAAGCGACTGTGTGCGGGGGGAAGGAGTGCAAGCGACTGTGTGTGTGTGTGTGTGTGGGGAAGGAGTGCAAGCGACTGTGTGTGTGTGGGGAAGGAGTGCAAGCGACTGTGTGTGTGTGGGGAAGGAGTGCAAGCGACTGTGTGTGTAGGAAAGGAGTGCAAGTGACTGTGTGTGTGAGTGTGGGGAATTAGTGCAAGCCACTGTGTGTGTGTGTGGGGAAGCAGTTCAAGCGACTGTGTGTGTGTGGGGAAGGAGTGCAAGCGACTGTGTGTGTGTGTGTGTGGGGAAAGAGTGCAAGCGACTGTGTGTGCGTGTGTGTGTGTGGAAAGAGTGCAAGCGACTGTGTGTGTCTGTGGGGAAGGAGTGCAAGCGACTGTGTGTCTGTATGTGGAAGGAGTGCAAGCGACTGTGTGTGTGCGTGTGTGTGTGGGGAAGGAGTGCAAGCGACTGTGTGTGTGTGGGGAAGGAGTGCAAGCGACTGTGTGTGTGTGGGGATGCACTTCAAGCGACTGTGTGTGTGTGGGGAAGGAGTGCAAGCGACTGTGTGTGTGGGGAAGGAGTGCAAGCGACTGTGTGTGTGTGGGGAAGGAGTGCAAGCGACTGTGTGTGTGTGTGTGGGGAAGCAATGCAAGCGGCTGTGTGTGTGGGGAAGCAGTGCAAGCGACTGTGTGTGTGTGGGGAAGGAGTGCAAGCGACTGTGTGTGTGCGTCTGTGTGAGGAAGTGCAAGCGACTGTGTATGTGGGGATGGAGTGCAAGCGACTGTGTGTGTGTGGGGAAGGAGTGCAAGCGACTGTATGTGGGGAAGGTGTGCAAGCAACTGTGTGTGTGTGTGTGTGGAGAAGAAGTGCAAGCGACTGTGTGTGTGTGGGGAAGGAGTGCAAGCGACTGTGTGTCTGTGTGCGGAAGGAGTGC
This sequence comes from Carcharodon carcharias, assembly GCF_017639515.1. NCBI lineage: Eukaryota > Metazoa > Chordata > Chondrichthyes > Lamniformes > Lamnidae > Carcharodon > Carcharodon carcharias. The sequence continues at coordinate 71,761,689 of NC_054475.1, forward strand.
AAGCGACTGTGTGTGTGGGGAAGGAGTGCAAACGACTGTGTGTGTGTGTGTGGGTGGTAGAAGTGCAAGCGACTGTGTGTCTGCGTATGAAAGGAGTGCAAGCGACTGTGTGTGTGTGTGTGTGGGGAAGGAGTGCAAGCGATTGTGTGCGTGTTTGTGTGTGGGTAAGGAGTGCAAGGGACTGTGTGTGTGTGTGTGGAAGGAGTGCAAGCAACTGTGTGTGTGGGGAAAGAGTGCAAGATACTGGATGGGTGTCGGAGTGCGGGAGACTGTTTGTCGGGAAAGTGTGTTATGTGTCGGGGACGTTACGCGAGACTGTGTGGGTGTCGGGGAAGAGCACAAGAGAATGTTTGTGTCTTGGGAGGGAGGAGTGCAAGCGACTGTGTGTGTGGGGAAGGAGTGCAAACGACTGTGTGTGTGTGTGTGTGGGTGGTAGAAGTGCAAGCGACTGTGTGTCTGCGTATGGAAGGAGTGCAAGCGACTGTGTGTGTGTGGGGAAGGAGTGCAAGCGACTGTGTGTGTGTGGGGAAGGAGTGCAAGCGACTGTGTGCGTGTGGGGAAGCAGTGCAAGCGACTGTGTGTGTGTGGGGAAGGAGTGCAAGCGACTGTGTGTGTGTGTGTGGGGAAGGAGTGCCAGCGACTGTGTGTGCGTGTGTGTGTGGGGAAGGAGTGCAAGCGACTGTGTGTGTGTGTGGGGAAGGAGTGCCAGCGACTGTGTGTGTGTGTGTGTGGGGAAGGAGTGCAAGCCACTGTGTGTGTGGGTGGGGAAGGAGTGCATGTGACTGTGTGTGTGGGTGGGGAAGGAGTGCAAACGACTGTGTGTGTGTGTGTGTGTGTGTGTGTGTGTGTGGGGAAGGAGTGCAAGCCACTGTGTGTGTGGGTGGGGAAGGAGTGCATGTGACTGTGTGTGTGGGTGGGGAAGGAGTGCAAACGACTGTGTGTGTGTGTGTGTGTGTGTGGGGAAGGAGTGCAAGCGATTGTGTGCGTGTTTGTATGTGGGTAAGGAGTGCAAGGGACTGTGTGTGTGTGTGTGGAAGGAGTGCAAGCAACTGTGTGTGTGGGGAAAGAGTGCAAGATACTGGATGGGTGTCAGGGAGTGCGGGAGACTGTTTGTCGGGAAAGTGTGTTATGTGTCGGGGACGTTACGCGAGACTGTGTGGGTGTCGGGGAAGAGCACAAGAGAATGTTTGTGTCTTGGGAGGGAGGAGTGCAAGCGACTGTGTGCGGGGGGAAGGAGTGCAAGCGACTGTGTGTGTGTGTGTGGGGAAGGAGTGCAAGTGACTGTGTGTGTGAGTGTGGGGAATTAGTGCAAGCGGCTGGGTGTGTGTGTGGGGAAGCAGTTCAAGCGACTGTGTGTGTGGGGAACGAGTGCAAGCGCCTGTGTGTGTGTGTGGGGAAAGTGTGCCAGCAACTGTGTGGGCGTGTGTTTGTGTGGAAAGAGTACAAGCGACTGTGTGTGTGTGAGGGGAAGGAGTGCAAGCAACTGTGTGTGTGTGTGGGTAAGGAATGCAAGCGGCTGTGTATGTGGGGAAGCAGTGCAAGCGACTGTGTGTGTGTGGGGAAGGAGTGCAAGCGACTGTGTGTGTGTGCGTCTGTGTGGGGAAGGAGTGCAAGCGACTGCGTATGTGGGGATGGCGTGCAAGCGACTGTGTGTGTGGGGAACGTGTGCAAGCGACTGTGTGTGTGTGTGTGTGTGGGGAAGCAATGCAAGCGGCTGTGTATGTGGGGAAGCAGTGCAAGCGACTGTGTGTGTGGGGAACGTGTGCAAGCGACTGTGTGTGTGTGTGTGTGTGGGGAAGCAATGCAAGCGGCTGTGTATGTGGGGAAGCAGTGCAAGCGACTGTGTGTGTGTGGGGAAGGAGTGCAAGCGACTGTGTGTGTGTGCGTCTGTGTGGGGAAGGAGTGCAAGCGACTGCGTATGTGGGGATGGCGTGCAAGCGACTGTGTGTGTGTGGGGAAGGAGTGCAAGCGACTGTATGTGGGGAAGGTCTGCAAGCAACTGTGTGTGTGTGTGTGTGTGTGTGTGGGGAAGCAATGCAAGCCGCTGTGTGTGTGTGGGGAAGAAGTGCAAGCGACTGTGTGTGTGTGGGGAAGGAGTGCAAGCGACTGTGTGTCTGTGTGTGGAAGGAATGCAAGCGACTGTGTGTGTGCGTTTGTGTGGGGAAGGAGTGCAAGCGACTGTGTGTGTGTGGGGAAGGAGTGCAAGCGACTGTGTGTGTGTGGGGAAGGAGTACAAGCGACTGTGTGTGTGGGGAAGGAGTGCAAGCGACTGTGTGTGTGTGGGGAATTAGTGCAAGCGGCTGTGTGTGTGGAGAAGGAGTGCAAGCGACTGTGTGTGTGGGGATGCACTTCAAGTGACTGTGTGTGTGTGGGGAAGGAGTGCAAGCGACTGTGTGTGTGTGTGTGTGTGTGTGTGTGTGTGTGGGGAAGGAGTGCAAGCACCTGTGTGTGTGTGGGGGGAAGGAGTGCAAGCAACTGTGTGTGCGTGTGTGTGTGGGGAAGGAGTGCAAGCGACTGTGTGTGTGTGTGGGGAAGGAGTGCCAGCGACTGTGTGTGTTTGTGTGGAAGGAGTGCAAGCCTCTGTGTGTGTGTGTGGGGAAGGAGTGCAAGGGACTGTGTGTGTGTGGGGAAGGAGTGCAACGGCCTGTGTGTGTGGGGAAGGAGTGCAACGGACTGTGTGTGTGGGGAAGGAGTGCAACGGACTGTGTGTGTGTGGGGAAGGTGTGCAAGTGACTGTGTGTGGAAGGAGTGCAAGCGACTGTGTGTGCGTGGGGAAGGAGTGCAAGCGACTGTGTGTGTTGGGAAGGAGTGCAAGCGACTGTGTGTGTGTGGGGATTGAGTGCAAGCGACTGTGGGTGTGGTGTGGGCGTGTGTGTGGGGAAGCAGTGCAAGCGACTGTGTGTGTGTGGGGAAGGAGTGCAAGCGATTGTGTGTGTATGCCTGTGGAAGGAGTGCAAGCGACTGTGTGTGTGTGCGTGTGTTTGGGGAAGGAGTGCAAGAGTCTTTGTGTGTGTGTGTGGGGAAGGAGTGCAAGCGACTGTGTGTGTGTGTGTGTGTGTGTGTGTGTGTGTGTGTGTGGGGATGCAGTTCAAGCGACTGTGTGTGTGTGTGGGGAAGGAGTGCAAGCGACTGTGTGTGTGTGTGTTTGTGTGTGGGGAAGGAGTGCAAGCGACTGTGTGTGTGTATGGGGAAGGAGTCCAACCGACTGTGTGTGTGTGTGTGGGTAAGGATTGCAAGGGACTGTGTGTGTGTGTGGAATGAGTGCAAGCGACTGTGTGCGTGGGGAAAGAGTGCAAGATACTGGATGGGTGTCAGTGAGTGCGGGAGACTGTCGGGAAAGTGTGTTATGTGTCGGGGACGTTACGCGAGACTGTGTGGGTGTCGGGGAAGAGCACGAGAGAATGTTTGTGTCTTGGGAGGGAGGAGTGCAAGCGACTGTGTGTGTGTGTGGGGAAGGAGTGCAAGCGACTGTGTGTGTGTGTGGGGAAGGAGTGCAAGCGACTGTGTGTGTGTGGGGAAGGAGTGCAAGAGACTTTGTGCGGGGGGAAGGAATGCAAGCGACTGTGTGTGTGTGTGTGGGGAAGGAGTGCAAGCGACTGTGTGTCTGTGTGTGTCTGGTGAAGGAGTGCAAGCGCCTGTGTGTGTGTGTGGGGAAAGAGTGCAAGCGACTGTGTGTGCGTGTGTGTGTGTGTGGAAAGAGTGCAAGCAACTGTGTGTGTGTGAGGGGAAGGAGTGCAAGCGACTGTGTGTGGGGATGGAGTGCAAGCGACTGTGTGTGTGTGGGGAAGGAGTGCAAGCGACTGTGGGTGTGGTGTGGGCGTGTGTGTGGGGAAGCAGTGCAAGCGACTGCGTGTGTGTGGGGAAGGAGTGCAAGCGATTGTGTGCGTGTGTGTGTGTGTGTGTGTGTGTGTGTGTGGGGAAGGAGTGCAAGCGACTGTGTGTGTGTTTGTGGGGAAGGAGTCCAACCAACTGTGTGTGTGTGTGTGGGTAAGGAGTGCAAGGGACTGTGTGTGTGTGTGGAAGGAGTGCAAGCAACTGTGTGTGTGGGGAAAGAGTGCAAGATACTGGATGGGTGTCAGGGAGTGCGGGAGACTGTTTGTCGGGAAAGTGTGTTATGTGTCGGGGACGTTACGCGAGACTGTGTGGGTGTCGGGGAAGAGCACAAGAGAATGTTTGTGTCTTGGGAGGGAGGAGTGCAAGCGACTGTGTGCGGGGGAAAGAGTGCAAGCGACTGTGTGTGTGTGTGGGGAAGGAGTGCAAGTGACTGTGTGTGTGAGTGTGGGGAATTAGTGCAAGCGACTGTGTGTGTGTGTGGGGAAGCAGTTCAAGCGACTGTGTGTGTGTGGGGAAGGAGTGCAAGCGACTGTGTGTCTGTGTGTGTCTGGGGAAGGAGTGCAAGCGACTGTGTGTGTGTGTGTGTGGGGAAAGTGTGCAAGCGACTGTGTGTGCGTGTGTGTGTGTGTGGAAAGAGTACAATTGACTGTGTGTGTGAGGGGAAGGAGTGCAAGCAACTGTGTGTGTGTGTGGGTAAGGAATGCAAGCGACTGTGTGTGAGTGTGGGGAAGGAGTGCAAGCGACTGTATGTGTGGGGAACGTGTGCAAGCGACTGTGTGTGTGTGTGTGTGTGTGTGTGTGGGGAAGCAATGCAAGCGGCTGTGTGTGTGGGGAAGCAATGCAAGCGGCTGTGTGTGTGGGGAAGCAGTGCAAGCGACTGTGTGTGTGTGGGGAAGGAGTGCAAGCGACTGTGTGTGTGTGCGTCTGTGTGGGGAAGGAGTGCAAGCGACTGTATGTGGAGAAGGTGTGCAAGCAACTGTGTGTGTGTGTGTGTGTGTGGAAGCAATGCAAGCCGCTGTGTGTGTGTGGGTAAGAAGTGCAAGCGACTGTGTGTGTGTGGGGAAGGAGTGCAAGCGACTGTGTGTCTGTGTGTGGAAGGAATGCAAGCGACTGTGTGTGTGCGTGTGTGTGTTGAAGGAGTGCAAGCGACTGTGTTTGTGTGGGGAAGGAGTGCAAGCGACTGTGTGTCTGTGTGTGGAAATAGTACAAGCGACTGTGTGTGTGTGAGGGGAAGGAGTGCAAGCGACTGTGTGTCTGTGTGTGTAAGGAGTGCAAGCGACTGTGTGTGCGTGTGTGTGGGGAAGGAGTGCAAGGGACTGTGTGTGTGTGGGGAAGGAGTGCATTGCATGTGTATGTGTGGGGAAGGTGTGCAAGTGACTGTGTGTGTGGAAGGAGCGCAAGCGACTGTGTGTGTGTGCGTGTGTGTGGGGAAGGGGTGCAAGAGACTGTGTGTGTGTGCGGGGAAGGAGTGCAAGCGACTGTGTGTGTGGGGAAGGAGTGCAAGCGACTGTGTGTGAGAGTGTGGGGAAGCAGTGCAAGCGACTGTGTGTGTGTGTGTGTGTGTGGGGATGCAGTGCAAGCAACTGTGTGTGTGTGTGTGTGTGTGTGTGTGTGTGTGTGTGTGTGTGTGTGTGGGGAAGAAATGCCAGCGACTGTGTGTGTGGGGAAGTAGTACAAGTGACTGTGTGTGTGGAAGGAGTGCAAGCGACTGTGTGTGTGTGTGTGTGTGTGTGTGTGTGTGTGTGTGTGGGGAAGGAGTGCAAGTGACTGTGTGTGTGTGTGTGTGTGGGGAAGGAGTGCAAGCGACTGTGTGTGTGTGTGTGTGTGTGTGTGTGTGTGTGTGTGTGTGTGTGTGTGTGTGTGGGTAAGGAGTGCAAGGGACCGTGTGTGTGGGGAAGGAGTGCAAGATACTGGATGGGTATCGGAGTGCGGGAGACTGTTTGTCGGGAAAGTGTGTTATGTGTCGGGGACGTTACGCGAGACTGTGTGGGTGTCGGGGAAGAGCACGAGAGAATGTTTGTGTCTTGGGAGGGAGGAGTGCAAGCGACTGTGTGTGTGTGGGGAAGGAGTGCAAGCGACTGTGTGTGTGTGGGGAAGGAGTGCAAGCGACTGTGTGCGGGGGGAAGGAGTGCAAGCGACTGTGTGTGTGTGCGTGTGTGTGTGTGGGGAAGGATTGCAAGAGACTGTGTGTGTGTGGGGAAGGATTGCCAGAGACTGTGTGTGTGTGGGGATTGGAGTGCAAGCGACTGTGTGTGGGGAAGGAGTCCAAGCGACTGTGTGTGTGTAGGGAATGTGTGCATGCGACTGTGTGTGTGGGGAAGGAGTGCAAGCGACTGTGTGTGTGTGTGTGTAGGGAAGGTGTGCATGTGACTGTGTGTGTGTGCGCGTGTGGGGAAGGAGTGCAAGCGACTGTGTGTGTGTGTGTAGGGAAGGTGTGCATGCAACTGTCTGTGTGTGTGTGGGGAAGGAGTGCAAGCGACTGTGTGGATAGGTGGTTGTCAGGGAGGAGTGCGATAGACCGTGGGTGTTTGTGATGTGGATGAGTGCGGGAGACTGTGTGTCGGGAAATCGTGTGTTATGTGTCGGGGAGGTTACGCGAGGCGGTGTTTGTATCAGGCAGGGGTGCAAGAGGCAGTGTTTGTGCCAGGCAGGTGTGCGAGAGGCTTTGTGTTCGGGGGGAAAAGGAGTGCAAGAGACTGTGTGTGTCGGGGAGGAGTGCGAGCGACTGTGTGCGGTAAAGGGGGCGCGAGCGACTGTGTGCAGTAAAGGGGGCGCGTGCGACTGTGAGCGGTAAAGGGGGCGCGTGCGACTGTGAGCGGTAAAGGGGGCGCGTGCGACTGTGTGCGGTAAAGGGGGCGCACCTGAGGGGTGCGAGCCACTGTGCATGCGCGAGAGGCAGGGGCGCCCGAGGCGGTGCCCGCACTGGGGCAGGGGGTCGCGAGTGGAACATTTGGGTATGAGTGATCATTGTATCATAAGGTTTAGTTTAGTCATGGAGATGAGCAAGGAACAATCTAAAGTAGAACTCTAATTTGGATGAGGGCTAATTTCAGTGCAAGGAGAAGGGATCTTTGTAGGGTAAATGGAACTGGAGACTGATAGGAAAAGCTGTAATGGAACAATGAGTGATCTTAAAGGAGGTGATGCTTAGGTGTAGACTAGGTACGTTCCAAAAAGGATGACCGATAAGGGAGCCAAATACAGGGCTTCTTGGATAATGAGGAAGATGGAGATCATGATGAAACAAAAGGTGTATGAAGTATCTCAGGTGAATTCTTCATGCAGGATCCATGTCAATTACAAATTGAGAGAAGTGATGCGGAAATTAAGACTGGCAAAGAGAGTATATGATAATAGAATGGCAGTCAATATAAAAGGGGATCCAAAAATCATCATCTAGCATGTAGATAGTACAAAGTGGAGTGGGTCCTATTAGGGACAAAGGGTGATATATGCTTAGTGGTGCAGGGCAAGGCTGGAATACTTAATGAGTTATTTCTACTGGTGTTTACTAAGTGTCATGGACAGGAGGGCGGTTAATTTAATCAGCCCTTATTTCTCTTCTCACAACACGTGTTTGATTTGCTTCACCCTTTATTAGTGATGGCTTATTTCCCGGCCCCTCAGTTTTAGCATGATCCAATTTCTGTTAATCCCATAGGAAACTCTTGAACTCAAAGGGTTAGTATATTTGCACACACCCAAAATGCAGGAGAGGGTTCACCATGTACCCTCCTGTGCACTCATACAGTAAAAGAGGGATAGAGAAAAGAAAGATTTACCCAGCAAAGGCCACAGAGGAAAGAGCTATTGTTACATGTGAGTCCAGAGCCCAGAATCAAAGTCCATTGAGGTATTCCTTCACAAAGGTCAGCAAGTTGAAAACCGATGCTGCACAATTCACTTTTCCAGTGGAGCTGACTTCACACGAGGAGACAGGCACACAGAGTTAGTCTTGTAGGCTATGGTACAGAAGTTCCAGTAGAAGCAGTGTAGTTGGGACCAGGTATTCAATCTGGGCAGAGCCCCTTTTCTGTTCTGCTGCTTGTTGATAGTAAAATGGCAGTCTGGATTTTTAGTACAGCAAGGCAATGTAACTGGTTCCACCAGTTACAGGTTCATGTCACATGACTCCCACCCCTCCACTCTGGCTTTGAAAAAGAGTGTGTATCCCTAGGATTGTTAAATGTTCCAACCAAACAGACTTGAAAGGGAATTTGTGGGGTCCTTTGTCCTAGCAGACAAATAGGCTTGGTTGACAAGGTTTGGCTTATGAATTGCAGATGGCCTTTGTATAGTTCTGTTTGAATTAACCTTAATCTTCCAACCTTCAAAATCATGAGGGCTCTGGGCAGAGTAGATAGAGAAAAGATGTTCTCACTGATGGAAGGATGGAGAACCAAAGGACACAGATTTAAAGTAATTGGCGAACGAAGCAATGAGGAAAACCATTTTTATGCAGCAAATGGTTAGGATCTGGAATGTGCTGCCTAAGAGTATGTTGGAGACAGGTTCAATCGAGGTATTCAAGAGGAAATTGAATATATTATCTGCAAAGGAAGAATGTGCAGGGCTATAGGGGAGAAGGCAGGGGAATGGCAGTAGGTGAATTGCTCCTTCGGAGAGTCGGTACCGCCCTCCTGTCCATAACACTTATTAAACACCAGTAGAAATAACTCATTAAGTATTCCAGCCTTGCCCTGCAGACAAGACGAATGATGACCTCTTGTGCTGTAGCCATTCTGTGATTCTTTGCTTGTGTCCAGCTTTTCCCTAAATACTGTTATGGCAGAATTTATGTGCTCCCTTACTGCCTGGGACATGTATATTTTGGTATAGAAAGAGGTGTGTCTGATTTCTTATCCCCTGGGAGGTGTATTCCAATTAATAATTCAACAGTAAGCTTTTGTGAGTTTAAAAATAAAGTCTGTTCATTCTCTCACATTTAACCCGAATTAAACAAAACATTTCACCCACTCATTCTTACTCAAACACCCACACAGATTAGTTATAGATAAAGATCATATACTTTTACAGATTATAGGTAACTCAGTCTCTGGTTCACGATCACCAATCTCCCACATGGCAGGCTTGATTCTTTGAGTGGAATTGATGCTTTAAAGTTGAAGTTGAGAGTCTTGTAAAGTGAAGAATTCCCAGCAGTTTGTGAGGCTTCTTGTAGCCGAATCACTAGGAGGTTGGTTCTCAGGTGAACTTTAACTTACGTTACGTACCTTAGGGTACGTACTTTGGCTGCCTGATGCCTCGCAGCTTGTTTCCAAGTCTGGTTCACAGACTGGCTGGACTGATGGTTTCAATGGCTTTGGTAGTTCTGCTTGCCAATTGATCTGACCTGGTCTTTTAAACAGACAAAGAAAACAGGGCTGCCGAGATGTAACTTTTCACAAGTTCAGGTCCTTTTTCCAAATGAGGGGTAGTGTTCATGTTGATTCTCCAGCATTGTGTTGTGGGTTAACACCTCTGAGAGTTTAAGATAATGTCTTTGTTTTTAGCATGACCCATTCAATGGCCTTTGGTTTGGTTTCAGGGGAAGGCATTGACTCACATCAACCTGGAATGTTTTTTTGTGCCCTCTCGCAGTAGGGGAGTGGTTCCAACCACAAAAGAAGTCAGGTGACCTTTGGGCATTCATCTTTTCCAGCCTTTTGGTGTCCAACTTTAAAATATAAAATTAATTTGATGTTCAGAAAAGGACATGTTGCTATTCTATCCAGAGCCCTCATGGCTTTGAAGGCCTCTATCGAATCTCCTCTCAACCTTCTCTTATCCGAAGAAAACAGTCTCAGCTGCTCCAATTTATGTACGTAACTGAACTTCCTCATCTCTGGAAACATTCTCATCAATCTTACTTCTCAGCAACATGCCTGTGTATTTGCTCTTCTATTTCCTTTTGACTCTTTGGGGGTCTGAAGTACACTCCCAACAGCTTGATTGCCCCTTTTTTTTGTTCCTCAGTTCAACCCATATAGCTTAATTGGATACTACTTCTCGCAGATCATCCCTCCATACAGTTGAGATTGTTCTTTAAGCAAAATCGCTGACTGTCCCCCGCCCCCCCTCCCTCCCCACCCCCGGCCGCCTGACTCCTTTTTAACCCAGTCTGGAAAAGCTGTAACCAGGCTTACCCGCCCTCCTTAAAACCACATTTCAATAAAAGCTGACACCATGCAGCCAAGCGCCTATCTGCGGTCTGTCCCCATGTTATCAACCCACAAGCTAGCAGCACTGAGTGTGCCCAGGAGAGAGGGGGGGACTTAAGGGCACATTGTGTGTCTGTTAGCCCCTGTCCGTACAGTGGAACCTGTGCTCCCATTGTCTGAGCTATCCTTCCCATTGCACAAAGACCGTGATCCATCAGGACCCTGTGGTAGTTGGTGTACAAAGGTCATCCCGCGTTAAAAGAATCCATGCACAGGCACCTTGCACCCCTCAAAATGAAATTCAGGACCTGGAACATCAGGACTCTCATGGACAACCCCAGCAGCAACAGACCAGGATGTTACACTGCTATCAAAGCCTGGGAACTCCGGCACTACACAATTGATATCATTGCCCTGACTGAGTCACGGTGGGCAGGAGAAGGCCAGCGCGAGGAGCAAGGTGATGGATACACCTTCTTCCAGAAAGGTAAATCAGAAGAACAGCGACTCCACACGGCTGGTTTCACCATAAAAATGAACTAGTTGACCATCTCAGTGAGCCCCTTGTGGGATAAACGAATGTCTCATAGCACTTTGGCTCACACTAGCCAAGAAAAAGTACACTACAGTTGTAAGCATGTGTGCCCCATCCCTAGAAGCAACAGATGAGGCCAAAGAGGGATTCTACTCCAGCCTTGATCACTTGTTGTCCCATGTCCCAAAAGGAGACAAGCTGATTCTCCTCGGTGATGTTAATGCCAGCAATAGAAGGAACACAAAGCTCTGGTAAAGCATGATTAGCAAGGAAGGCATAGAGAACGCTAACACCAATGGATTATTTCTCCTGATGAAATGCCTAGAACATGTCCTGATCATAACAAACACCCTATTTCGTCAGAGACAACCAGAAGACCTCAAGACAACGCCCTCGCCCCAGACGTTGGCACCTGCTTGACTACATCATTGTCCAAGTGAGGGACTGCAAGGAAGACTGCATCACCCATGCGATGACAGGAGCTGATGACTGCTGGGACCACCCATAGCCTTATCCAGGTTATTTTTTCTATCAACTTGGCCCAAAAATGGCAACGGCAGCAGAAGTGCTGCCACAGGAAAATCAATGTGAACATATGAACTAGGGGCCCTTTGAGCCTGCTGCACCATTCAATAAGATCATGGCTGATCTGACTGTAATCTCCTGTGTACCCCGGTCACCTTTCACCTCCTTAGTTATCAAGAATCTGTCTCCCTCTGCCTTGAAAACATTCAAATTGCCTTTTCAGGAAGAGAGTTCCAAAGACTCACGACCCTCTGAAAAGAAAACATTTTTTCACATCTCTGTTTTAAATGGGCAGCCCCTTATTTTTAAACAGTGGCCTCTAGTTCTAGATTCTCCCACAAGAGGAAACATCCTCTCCACATCCACCCTGTCAAGATCCCTCAGGATCTTATATGTTTCAATCAAGTCACCTCTTACTCTTCTAAAGAGATTATCCAACCTTTCCTCATAGGATAACCCGCCCATTCCTGACAGCTTAGTAAACCTTCTCTGAACTGCTTCTAATGTATTTACATCCATCCTTAAATAAGGGGACCAATACTGTACACAGTACTCCAGATGTGGTCTCCCCAGTGTCCTGTACAATTGAAGCATAATCTTCCCACTTTTGTATTCAATTCCCCTTGTATTCAATTTCCCTCGGAAGAAACGATAACATTCTATTAGCTTTCCTATTTACTTGCTGTACCTGCATACTAGCTTTTTGCGAATCATGCTCTAGGCCACCCAGGTCCCTCTGAACCTCAGACCTTTGCAATCTCTCACCATTTGGATTATGCTTTTTTTATTCTTACTGCCAAAATGGACAATTTCAGATTTGCCCACATTATACTCCATTTGCTAGATCTTTGCCCACTCACTTAACCTATCTATGTCCCTTTGTAGCCTCCTTATGTCCTCTTCACAACTTACTTTCCTACCTATCTTTGTGTCATCAGCAACTCTTTCACCCCTTCATCCATTGATGTAAATTGTAAAAAGTTGAGGCCCCAGCTATGAATCCTGTGGCACACCACTCATTACATCCCACCAACCAGAAAAAGATCCAATTATGGGTACCCTCTGTTTTCTGTTAGCTAGCCAATTTTCTATCCGTATGTTACCCCTACACTATGAGCTTTTATTTTCCACAATAACCTTTGATGTGGCACCTTATCAAATGCCTTCAGGAAATCTAAGTACAGTACAGCCATCGGTTCCTCTTTATCCATTGCATATGTAACTCCTTCAAAGAGCTCCAATAAATGGTTAAACATCATTTCCCACTCTCAAAACCATGTTGACTCTGCCTGATTGCCTTGAATTTTTCTAAATGCCATGCCATAACATTTTAATAATAGTTTCTACCATTTTCCACATGATAGAAGTTAAGCTAACTGTCCTGCTTTCTGTCTCCACCCCTTTTTGAATAAAGGAGTAATGTTGCTATTTTCCAATCTAATGGCGCCTTTCCAGAATCTAGGGAATTTTGGAAAATTAAGACCAACACATCAACTATCTCACCAACCACTTCTTTCATCAGGAACCGGGGATTTGTCAGCACATTGCTCCAACAGTTTATTAAGTACCACTTGTAATTGTAATTTTCCTGAGTTCCTCCTTCCACCCCCCCTTCCAGTACCTGATTTATGTCGATGACTCTGCGAAGAAAGACCTACTCAGACAATGCCTCACAAGCAACCTGGCGACTCTGAACAAACGGGAACCACAATGCCTGATCTGCCCTTAAGCCTACCATAATCAGCACCTGCAAGGATGCTTTTGGTTCCTGTTCTGTCGAAGGGTCATGAGGACTCGAAACGTCAACTCTTTTCTTCTCCGCCGATGCTGCCAGACCTGCTGAGTTTTTCCAGGTAATTCTGTTTTTGTTTTGGATTTCCAGCATCCGCAGTTTTTTTGTTTTTAAGATCAAGACTAGTTTGACGAGAATGGCCAGGAGATCCAGGAACTACTAAATCAAAAGCGCAAGGTGTTCCTGAACTGGAAGCACCACCAAAATTTGAGGAAAAGAAATCAGGTCTACAGACAAGTCAAGATTGAACTCAACAAAAAATCCATGAACAGCTGGTGGGTGGAAAGAGCGCAGAAAATACAGTAACTCGCCAACAGCCACGACATGCATGGATTCTTCAGTACAGTCAAGACCATTTACGGTCCAAGCACCCAAGGACCTAGCCCATCTAAGAACGGAGTGGCACCCATTAAGGACAGAGAGGCAGTCAGTGCTCGTTGGAAGGAGCACCTCGAGGACCTCCTCAACCGAAACTCAGTTCTCAACATCCTTGCCAACATCCCACAGCACACTACCCACCACCACCTCAGCACAATCTCAGCCCGACGTGAGGTTGAAAAGTTCACCCGAAAGCTAAGAATCAACAAGGCCACCGGAGCAGATGGATTCCCTGCCGCAATAATAAAATATGGCGGGAAGTACTCATGGCACAGATACATGACCTCATCTCCCTCATCCGGGAGGAGGAGAGATGAGACCTACTGCAGTAACTGAAGAAGGGTGCCTCTGCTGTCCATCACAGGAAAGGTCATTGCAAGAGCCCTTCTCAATTGCCACCCCCTGTGGCTGACGAGCTCCCACTGGAGTCACAATGCAGATCCTGCACAATGGACATGATCTTCACAAGACAAGTCAAGGTAAAATGCAGAGACAACAGTGACCTCTATTCATGGCTGCCTTTGACCTCACAAAAGCCTTTGACTCTATCAACCAGAACGGATTGTGGAGCATCCTCCTCAAATTTGGCTGCCTGCAGAAGTTCATCACCGTTCTTCGACTGCTGCAAGCCGTGATCCTTACCACAGATATGCCACAGACCCAAAACGAGCGTAAACTGGGGTCAGGCAAGGCTGTGTCATCGCAACAATGCTCTTTTCCATGTTCCTTGCCGCAACACTCCATGCCATCTCCATGAAGTTCCCTGCCGGAGTGGGGCTACTCTGTAGGAAACTGTTCAACCTACAATGCCTCCATTCCAGAACCACGATCACCTCAACCTCTGCCATTGAACTGCAGCACGCTGATGATACTTGCACATGCACCCTCTCAGAGGCCAAGCTTCAAATTATCACCGACACATTCACGGAGGTGTAAGAAAGAATGGGCCTTAGGCTAAACATCCAGAAGGCAAAGGTTCTCTACCAGCCTGCTCCCACTGTGCAACACTGCCTCCCAACTATCAGGATTCATGGCAAATCATTGGACAATGTGGATCATTTCTCATACCTTGGGAGCCTCCTCTCAATGAGGACAGGCATCAACGATGAAGCTAACATCGCCTCCAGTGTGCCAGCACAGCCTTCGACCGACTGAGAAAAAGAGTGTTTGATAACAAAGACCTGAAACCCAGTGTAAGTTGTGGGCACTATTTGAACTTAAATTCTAATTTTGTTCATTTGAGGCTTTAACCATAGAGGCAACAGGAGAACAGTTTGATGGAATATTTCAGGAAATTTTAATAAGTTTAAAAATGAATGGTCATCACAGCAGGGCAGTGACTTTACAGGCATAGCACGGTTCCTGCTTCCCGGTTCAACTTTGGGCGCAGGTTGACACTTGGTCTCTGACCTCTGTCCGTCACTTCTGTGGTCTTCTGCTTCCCTGTGGACAGCAGGCTCTGCAAACTTCAGTTTCCAACTTTGTACACACCTTGGTCAGTGAAAGCTGCTGCTTAGTAACACTTTGTAAGCCACAACCCACAGCGTGATCAGTGATGTTATTGCATTCTGATCGGCCTAAATGAGGCGAGGCTATTTCCTAATTGGCTTAAGGGGGGGGGGGGGGGGGGGGGGGGGGGGGGCGTGATCAATCTGTGATTGGCCCGCAAGGGTGATGGCCATTGACTGATGTCACCCCCAGTATCCCCTGACTGTTTCCTTAAAATGGCAGTTACTTATAGGACCATCCTCCTCTTTAAAAGTTTGTTTCTTTTATCTTAACTTCTTGCTAAGATAAAAGGATGTTTTATGATACCACGCCAATTTGTTTAGGATAGAGGAAGTATGTTGTCATTCTTTCATGGATGATACCTTGAACTCATCATCTCAGACTTTGCTTAATTGGTGCAGGCTCCTCATTAAATCAGAACCTTTATCAGTGACTGCTTGTTTTAGGGGCCATTTGCTAGATGATGTTTTTCTCTCTATGGTTGTTGGTAATTGGAATGAGTTGTTTTACTTTTAAAAGAGAATAGAATGGAAAAGCTGAATATAACCTTAGAACTATGCAGTCCTAATACAAAAGATTACAAAGCACGAATAGAAAAGGTTACAAAATAGGTAGTACTTAGAAATTAGGCAGAGTGTGTATAAAATGTAAGTGCATAGCAGTAATTAGTGTTTAAAATGTAAGGTAGTAAAGTCTCTTTATATGTTCACTTAATACATAGCCTTGAGTGATTAAAAAGTCTAAAAAAATTATACAGTTACAAAGCTAATCTCACAGTGTTACAGAAGTTAACTCTAATACCAAGAATACATTCAGCCAAATGTGATTGTTTTTCTTCTAAAACACTACGAATTAAAGCTAACTTAATGTAGAATACAGCTGTTGTTATTCTTTCCTCCTCTTCATACAATGAATCCCTTCTAACTCTCCTTTGTTGATAACGTCAGGTTTCAATAAGGTTTTGCGATGTGAGGGAATGTAAGCTTGCCCATTCAACCTTGAAGGCTGCAAGTTCTTACAATATGGCTCTGTAATTGGAAGTAAGTACAACAGGGGCCCCTCCTGCAGTTGTTCTGTAATTAAATCACTAGTATGTTACCTCTATGCTGTCTAAAATCCTTTGGTGGCTTTCTCAGCTTGTCAAATGAAACTAAGCAGAGTAACATGATATTAAATGCCGAAGTACTCTATTGGTTAAAAAGGATAATATACTATTAGGTTAATCGATTAATATACATTGTGGAAATGAAACTAGAACTAATTTAACATCAATTTCCCTACACCAGCACCAAGCTCATGGTCTACAGGGTCCAGTGTTACCTGCCCTCCTGTATTCATCAGAGATATGGACAATGTACAGCAGGCACCTTTAAAATCCTGGAGAAATATCACCAGCGATGCCTCTGCAAAATCCTGCAAATTCAATGGCAGAATAGGCACTCCAATATTAATGCCCTCTCTCAGACCATCATCCCTAGTATTGAGACGCTTGTTATGGCTGCTCAACTAGGTTGGGCGGACCATATTGTCTGTCCGCATGCCTGGCACAAGAATCCCATGACAAGCTCTCTACTCCGAGCTTTGTCACGGCAAGTGGTTACCAGGACGGCAAAGGAAATGTTTCAGGGACGTCCTCAAAGCTTCTCTGAAAAAATGCAACTTTCCCACTATGGGAATCTCTTAGTTGAGACCACCCAAACTGCGAAAGAAGCATCCATGAAGGTGCCAACCATGTTGATGTCTCCAGCAGGCCAAGCGCAAACAGTGGAAGAAGCATTCCAAAATCCGAGCATCCCATCCACCTGTTTCATCAGGCATTACCTGCCCCACCTGTGGCAGAGTGTGCGGATCCAGCATTAGCCTTTTTAGTCACCTCAGGACCCACAATTCTGGAGTGGAAGAAAGTCACCCTTGCTCCTGAGGGATAGCCTAAGAAGGTCAAGAGCACATCTACCATATTGATTAGGCTCCTTGCATTGAAGTATATACCATTAATCACTGTGTACGTTTTCTAGTCTTTGTCTCCTTGACCTTCCATAAGCACTAACTAACTTTTGGCCACCTATTTCCAGGTTTGCTTTCCTTCTCTCCAAATCCATTACTTGTGTTCCATCTCTTATCAAGCTAGTTTAACCCCTCACCAACAGTTCTAACAAACCTTCCTGTCAAAATATTAATCACAATCCTGTTGAGATGCATCGCATCCAGCTTGTGGAGGCCCCACTTCCACCAAAACTCAGGAATCTAACTCTCTCCTTCCTGCACCATCTTCTGCCAGGCATTCATCTGCTCTATCCTTCTATTTCTGTTCTCATTAGGAAGTGGCACTAGTAGTAATCTGTAGATTGCTACTGTTGAGGGCTTACTAATTAATATATTTTCTAGCTTTCTGAAATCTGAACGGCATCGCCTCTCTTTCTACCAGTGTCAATGTACCGATATGGACTATGACTTCTGACTGTTCAGCCCCCCACTACATGCCCTAAAAGTGCTCTGCAGTCGATCAGTGACATCCGTGATTCTGGCAGCAGGGCGGTAATGTACCATCCTGAATTCAGATCTGCATCTACTGAAACGCCTGTCTGTTCCCTAAATATCAAATCTTCAATCACTATTGCTTTCCTGACCTTTCTTCTCACTGCCCCATCATAGCTGGAGCACTGAATACTGGTTAGATAACAAGATGTACTCGAGACTCCTACATTATTTGTCTGGCCCTCCTTGACTGTCTGGTGGTTACCCATTGCCTCTTTGCCTGTATATTCCTAAGCTGCAGGATGACTGCATCCAAAAACATGCTGCCACTGTTGCTCTCAGTCTTGTTGATGTACTGCAGTGATAACTCCTGCTCCGGCTCTGAAACCCAGAACTTGAGCACCTCCAGCTAATGATATTTCCTGCACAGGTAGTTGTCCAGGACATGAGAAGCTTTCTGGAATTCCCACATGAAGCAGGATATGCATGAGAGCTGATGTATCTTACAATGCCTCTACTTATTACACTATTAACTGAGTTAACAGAAATAATCTGCAGATTATTTTTAGAAAAACTCAAAAGCTACTCACCAGTCTGCACCTTCTCAAGTGATAACATCAATTTTAATTTTTTTTCAATCTTGCTCTCTGATGCTTGCACTACCCTCCAACTCCATTCCCCCACCCTCCCCCGTGCAAGTAGAGTTTAATATGGAAAAGAACAAAGTGGTGTACTTTGGTGGAAAGACAGTATCCTAAAAGTGTAACTCTTTTATGAGCAGAGGGAAATTAGGAAATTAACGAGGCCATGAAAAAATATTAACAGGTCGAATCAAGGAAAACCAGAAGATATTTTTTAAACATATAAAGAGCAAAAGGGTAACAAAGGAAATAGTGGGGCCTATTAGAGTAAAAAGACAACCTGTATGGAGTGACAAACATGTGCGTGCATGGTTCTTAATGAATCATTTACATCTTTTGGGCTAATCAGCCAAACCTCAGTGGTGGACCAATTACTGGAAAGCATAAATTGTCATTTAGAAAGGCATGGGTTAATCAAGGAGGGTCAACATGGATTTGTTAAGGGGAGGTCCTGTCTGACTCCAACTCCATATCCAGTCAGACATTTCTGTAGTCACTACTTTGCCATCCCTCCTGCCACAGACACACCTACAGTCCCACTCCATACTCGCCCTGAAACACTCCTGCAGTACCAGTTTGTACCCTCCATTGTATGAGGTGAATTAATGTGCTTCCTCAGTAATTTTGTTTGCTATTGGATGTCAATATTCTGGAATGTGCTGTCCAGGAATATCTTAGTTTCACGAGGTTCAGGAAGAATACATTTGAAGGCTTTTCCAACATGTTCACGAATTTTGTGACAACCTTTGACTCAGAAGCAATACAGTAAGGAAAATGTGTAACTTCTTTAAAATGTTTGTGGATTTTTAATTTTTAAGAATGCTTGAAAAAGACTTTGAAGAGTTTGCATCAGTTGCAAAGGGATCAATTGTAATTGTCTTGAACAATGAGAAATAGTGGTCTGTGAGATCTGGCGACCTTTGAGGTGGAAGCAGTGCCAACAGCAAGGAAGTTAACGTACAAAAACCATGTGGCCAGACTCAAAGGAGAGCTGCAGCAGAGCAGAGAACAGAGAAGGCACATTTACAAGCTATGTGAAACAAGACAGAACGCCGACGACAGGGTTAGAGCAGGGATTCTGAATTGGACAATTTTACTACTGCTTCAGTTCTGCCAGACCAACCAGATCATTTACCGGGGTTTATTAAAAGGGTAGGATGGAGGAATCTCTGGAGATCATGTGCCATTGAGAATGTCATAAACCTAGCTAAGGAGGCTGTACAGGCGTGTGCTATTGACACCAACTATCTCCGAGAACCTCAGATGGAATACCACTGCAAACGGGACTCGAGGGCTGAATCAATTGAGTGTACCAGAGGCTGAACTAAAGAACTTTAGAACTACATGTGATGTCACATGTCCGCGGGGAGTGATAACGGATGCTTGCATTTTTGTGAGACGTATCTTTGTTACTTTTTTTATTCATTCATAGGATGTGTGCTTCACTGGCTGGCCCAGCATTTATTGCCCATCCCTAATTGCCCTTGAGAAGGTAGTGGTGAGCTGCCTTCTTGCATTGATGTACACCAGCAATGCTGTTAGGGAGGGAGTGCCAGGATTTTGACCTGGCAACAGTGAAGAAATGGTGATGTATTTCCAAGTCAGGATGGTGAGTGACTTGGTGGGAACCTCCAGGTGATGGTGTTCCCATCTATCTGCTGCCCTTGTCCTTCTAGATGGTAGTGGTCGTGAGTTTGGTAGGTGCTGTTGAAGGAGCCTTTGTGAATTCCTGCTTTGCATCTTGTAGATGGTACACACTGTTGCCATTGTGCATCGGTGGTGAAGGGAGTGAATGTTTGTGGATGGGGTGCTAATCAAATGGGTTGCTTTGCCCTGGATGGTGTCAAGCTTCTTGAATGTTATGGGAGCTGCACTCATCCAGTCATTCCATCACACTCCTGACTTGTGCCTTGTAGATGGTGGGCAGGCTTTGGGGAATCAGGAGGTGAGTTACTTACCTCAGGATTCCTAACCTCTGACCTGCTCTTGTAGCTACAGTATTTATGTGGCTAGTCAAGTTCAGTTTTGGTCAGTGGTGGCCCCCAGGATGTTGGTAGTGGGGATTCAGCGACAGTAACGCCACTGAATGTCAAGGGGTGATGGTTAGATTCTCTCTTGTTGGAGATGGTCATAGCCTGGCACTTGTGTGGCTTGAATCTTACTTGCCACTTGTCAGCCCAAACCTGGATATTGTCCAGGTCTTGCTGCATTTGGACATGGTGAATGGTGCTGAACATTGTGCAATCATCAGCGACCATCCCCACTTCTGGCCTTATGCTGGAAGGAAGATCATTGATGAAGCAGCTGAAGATAGTTGGAAGCTAAAAGCAAAATACTGCGGATACTGGAAATCTGAAAGAAAATCAAAAATAGCTGGAAAAACTCAGCTGGTTTGACAGCATCTGTGGAGAGGAATACAGTTAACGTTTCAAGTCTGTATGACTCTTCATCAGAACTAAGGAAAAATAGAAATGAGGTGAAATATAAGCTGTTTGGGGGGGGTGGTGGTGGGACAGGTAGAGCTAGATGGAGGGTCAGTGATAGGTGGATGCAAAGAAGAGATTGCCAAAGATGTCAATAGACAAAAGGACAAAGGGGTGTTGACGGTGGTGATATTAGCTAAGGAATGTGCTAATGGTGACATTAAGAGTAGAAAGCAGGATGAGCAAGTGACAGATAGCCCTAGTGGGGGTGGGGTAGGAGGAAGGGATCGAAATAGGCTAAAAGGTGGAGATAAAACAATGGATGGAAATAAATTTAAAAATAATAGAAATAGGTGGGAAAAGAAAAATATATTTAAAAATACATTTAGAAAATATAAATTATTAGAAAAAAGGGGGATCGGAAAGGGGAAGGGGATGGAGGAGAGAATTCATGATCTGAAGTTGTTGAACTTAATGTTAAGTCCGGAAGGCTGTAAAGTGTCTAGTTGAAAGATGCTCCTCCAGTTTGCGTTGAGCTTCACTGGAATATTGCAGCAGGCCAAGGATGGACATGTGGGCATGAGAGCAGGGTGGAGTGTTGAAATAGCAAGCGACAGGGAGGCCTGGGTCATACTTGTGGACAGACTGAAGGTGTTCCGCAAAGCGGTCACCCAGTCTGCATTTGGCCTCTCCAATGTAGAGGAAACCGCATTGGGAGCAGCGTATGCAATAGACTAAATTGAGGGAAGTGCAAGTGAAGTCCTGCTTCACTTAAAAGGAGTGTTTGGGCCCTTGGACAGCGAAGATAATTGGGCCTATTTGAAGTGCTGTTTGCCTGATACCTCATGTTTAATTTGCATTGGTTCCAATTCGTGTTAAAAGTAAATGCTACAAATGCAAAAGCTCAGAATCATAGAATTGTTAGAGCACAGGAGCAGGCTCTCCAAATAATTGCCATTCTCTGGCCACATTTGCGTAACTCTGCCGATTCTTTTTCAGATAATTCAACTCCTTGAATTCCTCAGTTGAACCTGCCTTGACCATACTCTCAGGCAGTGAATTCCAGATCCTAACCACCCGCTGTGTGTAAAAGTTTCTCCTCATATCTCCATTGCCTCTTTTGCAAACTACCCTAAATCTGTGCCCTCTGGTTCTCACTTCTTCCACCAATGGGAGCAGTTTCTCCCTATCTACTCTGTCCAGAACCTGCATGATTTGGGATACCTCTTTCAAATCTCCCCCAACCTTCTCTTCTCCAAGGAAAGCAGTCCTAACTTCTCCCATCTGGCTATGTAACTGATGATCCTCATCCCTAGAGCCATTCTCGTAAACCTCTTTTGCATTCTCTCCAATGCCTTCACATCTTTCATAATGTGTGGTGCTCAGAGCTGGACACACTACTCCAGCTGAGGCTGAACCAGTATTCTGTGCAAATTTAGCACAACTTCCTTGCTCTTGTATCCTATAACCTATTAGTAAAGCTGAGGATACTGTATGCTTTATTAATCGCTCTCAAACTGTCCTGCCACCTTCACTGATTTGTGTACAGGCACACCCAGATCCCCCTGTCCCTGCACCCTTTCGAATTGCACCCTTTACATAGTCTCTCTGTGTTCTTCCTACCAAAATGAATCACTTCACACTCCTTTTTGGTGATTTCTTCATTCGGGGGTAATTTGGTTTATATTTCTCCCACAGGGATCTTAACACTTTACTACATCAGTATTCCACAACACAGTCCCCCACCCCCATCAATTTTCTACAGCACCAAGCACTGCTCCACCACACTTTATGTACTACTGAACGTAAGTGTCAGCTAGGGTTCAATGGTGGCACTCTTGCACCTGAGTCAAAAGGTGATAGGCTCAAGCCCCTCTCAGACTAGAGCTAAAGTCCAGGTTGGCACTGCAGTGCAGTACTAAGGCAACACTGCATTGTTGAAGGTGCTGTTGCTTGACTGAGACCTTAAACTGAGGTCCTGTCTGCTTTCGCAAGTGGACGTAAAAACCCCAAGACTATTTGAAGATCAGGAGTGTTCCCCTGTTGTCTTGGCCAAGATTTAGCCCACAAGCCATGACCACTAAACCAGTTTATTGGATTAATTATCTCACTGATGTTTGTGTAGCTTCCTGTCTTCAATTTGACTGTTGGCTTCCTTATATTACAACAGTAATTCCATTTCAACAAAAGTACTCTGTTGGCCATAAAGCGTTTTGGGAGATCCTGAGGATGTGAAAGGTGCTGTATAAATATAATTTTTTTTGACTATTTCTAGTAGTTCTTTCTCTGATTCCCAGGATGTTTTGAAATTTTTTGTGCGTTTTAAATGGAAGCTCTATGTTGTTAGATTGGCTTTCACATGATGAACTGTCAGTTGCTTTTGAGTACTGAGCTACAGGCTACAGTGCACAATAACCACTGAGATCTGAGCTACAGGCACAATAGAGGTCAGAGTGCCATCTTTATTTGTGGAAATGAGAAATCACTTCTCTAGTTTTAAATCTACCTAAATTTCACACACAGGAAGAAATTATTGTAATTCACTGTTGTGGATGAATTATCTGTTCTCAATAATAAACATGCCATAAGCAATCCCCAATTCCACTGCTTCTCTTGGCTGACATCTGAGAGTGTGTAACTCTTCAGTTTATTCTCTTTTCAGATTCGGATGCAGGCTCAAAGTGGCCTGTGTCAGGGGAGTATGATCGGTAACTTCATTAATATCTACCAGGAGGAGGGCACCAGAGGTTTATGGAGGGTATGTATTGAAATATTCAGCATAATACAGTAATAACATAAATCGTTATATGCTGTTTTCCATCTAGTTTTTTTTCCATTCTGTCCTGAAGCTGTTGACTTCCACTGGGCTGTGTGACACATGCGTGTAGCTAGTTCCCTAAATGCTAGTTTGTTTCACACATTCTGTGAAGAGGTGGAATTATTTGGAAGCTGAGAAGGCCATCTTGCATTTGTGGAGAAAATAGTGAAGCATATTTCAATTCACTTTTCACTGTGGATGGGACCCCAGGGGTTTTGATGGTGGGGATGATGGATGGCGCAATTATAGGTGTGTATAGCCAGTACAAGATGGCCTTCTCTGCTAACATCGCACATGTGGGGCCCAGGACATAGGGAAGTTTGACTTTAAGAGACTCTTGGTGGGGTGGGGTGGGGGGTGCACAGGAGAGAGGCTGTAGGTAAATATGATGGGATGGAATGAGGCTGTAGGAGAATCTTAGGAGGGAATTGGATTTGGGAGTATCTGGGGGAAATGGGATGAGTTGTCAAATGAGAAGTGAAGTCAGATGTTGTGACTGGGTATAGAATCATCTAATAATTACAGCACAGAAGACCATTCAGCCCATCGTGTCCATCCTAGCTCTCCTAAGGAGTAATTCACGTACTACCATTCCCTCTCCCCACATCCCTCTTTTGCAGATATTTTGAAAATTTGGAAAACATAGAAACATTTATGGCACAGAAAAGGAGGCCACTCTGTCCATCATGTCTGCACTCCTCTAAAAAACGAACCACCAGCCTCATCCCATTCTTCTAGCACTTTGTCCATAACCCTGGGTAACAGGACTTCAAGTCCATATCCAGGCACCTTTTAAATGAATTAAGGGCTTCTGCCTCTACTATCCCTTAAGGCAGTGAGTTCCAGACATCTACCACCCTCTGGGTGAATCATTTCTCATCATCTCCTCTCTAATCCTTCACCATTCCGAGTCACTGACCTCTCTGCTAAGGGAAATAGGTTTTTTCCCATCCACACTATCCAGGCCCCTCACAAACTTGTATATCTCAATCAAATCTCCCCTCTGCCTCCTGTGTTCCAAGGAGAACAAATGCAGCCTGTCCAATCTTTCCCCATTGCTGCAATTTTCCAGCCCGGGCGACATCCCCTGTCAAGTGCAATTACATCCTTTTTGTAACAAGGTGACCAGAGCTGTACCCAGCGCTCAAGTTGTGGCCTAACTAATGTTATATATAGTTCCAGCATAACCTCCCTGCATTTATATTCTATGCCTCAGCTAATAAATAAAACATTCCACATGCCTTCTTAACCACCTTATCAACCTGTCCTGCTCGTTCAGGGATTTTATGGACATTCACTCCAAAGTCCCTCATTTCACAGAATCTCACAGTGCAGAAAAGGCCCTTCAGCCCATCGAGTCTGCACTGACCCGTGAGAAACACCTGACCTGCCTACGTAATCCCATTTACCAGCACTTGGCACATAACCTTGAATGTTATGCCAAGTTATGTCCCCTTGTGACTGACCCTTCAACTAAGGGCTCCCTAACAGCTGCTCCCTATCCACCCTTCCATGCTCCTCATAATCTTGTACACCTCTGCTCCAACGAAAACAGCCCAAAACAAAAACAGAATTACCTGGAAAAACTGAGCAGGTCTGGCAGCATCGGCGGAGAAGAAAAGAGTTGACGTTCGAGTCCTCATGACCCTTCAACAGAACTGGGTGAATCCAAGGAGAGGGGTGAAATATAAACTGGTTTAAGGTTTGGGGGGAGTGGGTTGGGTGGGGGGAGAGAAGTGGAGGGGGATGGTGTGGTTGTAGGGACAAGCAAGCAGTGATAGGAGCAGATAATCAAAAGATGTCACAGACAAAAGAACACAGAGGTGTTGAAGTTGGTGATATTATCTAAACAAATGTGCTAATTAAGAATGGATGGTAGGGCACTCAAGATACAGCCCAAGTCCGTCCAACCTCTCTTCGTAACTTATATGTTTCATCCCAGGCAACATCCTGGTGGATCTCCTCTGCACCCCCTCCAGTGCAATCACATCCTTCCCTTCATGTGGCGACCAGAACTACACACAGTACTCCAAGGTTCTATACAACTCCAACATGACCTCCCTACTTTTGTAATCTATGCCTCGATTGATAAAGGCAGGTGCCCCAAATGCCTTTTTCACCACCCTACTAACATGACCCTCCTCCTTCAGAGATCTATGGACACACATGCCAAGGTCCCTTTATTCCTCAGAACTTCCTAGTGTCATGCCGTTCATGAATACTTCCTTTTCAAATTACTCCTTCCAAAGTGTATCACCTCACACTTTTCAGGGTTAAATTCCATCTGCCACTTAACTGCCCATTTGACTATCCTGTCTATATCTTCCTGTAGCCCAAGACACTCAACCTCTCTGTTAACCACCCGGCCAATCTTTGTGTCATCCACAAATTTACTAATCCTACCCCCCCAACATCGTCATCTATGTCATTTATATAAATGACATAGATGAAGACTAGGGCACCCAGCACAGATGCCTGTGGTACGCCACTGGACATTTGCTTCCAGTCACTGAAGCAGCCTTCTGTCATCACCCTCTGCCTCCTACAACTGAACCAATTTTGAATCCACCTTATCTGAAAGGCTTTGCTGAAATCCATATAAACTACATCAACTGCACTACCCTCATCTACACACTTGGTCACCTTCTCAAAATTCAATCAAATTTGTTAGGCATGACCTTCCTCTGACAAAGCCATGCTGACTATCCCTCATCAAACCTGTGGAAGGGTCATGAGGACTCAAAACGTCAACTCTTTTCTCCGCCGATGCTGCCAGACCTGCTGAGTTTTTCCAGGTAATTCTGTTTTTGTCCTCATCAAACCTTGCCTCTCCAAGTGGAAATTCCTTCAGAATTTTTTCCAATAGTTTCCCTACCACTGACGTGAGACTCACTGGTCTGTAGTTCCCTGGCTTATCTCTACAACCCTTCCTAAATAACGGAACCACATTAGCTGTTCTTCAATCCTTTGGCAGCTCCCTCATGGCCAGAGAGGAATTAAAAATTTGGGTCCGGGCCTCTGCGATCTCCTCCCTTGTCTCCCTTCATGTACATTCTTTCAGTATCCTCCCATTTATTGTGTAATCCTTTGCCTCGCTTGACCTCCCCAAGTGCTTCACCTCACTTCTCTGGGTTGAATTCCATTTGCCACTTTCCTGCCCACCTGATCAGTCCATTGATATCTTCCTGCAGTCCACAGCTTCCCTCCTTACCATCAACCACGTACCCAATTTTTGTGTCATCTGCAAACTTCTTGATCATGCCCCTTACATTTAAGTCCAAATCATTAATATATACCACAAAGAGCAGGGGATCTCGTACTGAGCCTGCAGAATACTGCTGGAAACAGTTTTCCAGTCACAAAACCACCTGTCAAGCATGACAATTTTTTTTTTTCTGAGGGTAGTGAGTCTTTGGAACTCTCTTCCTCAAAGGGCAGTGGAAGCAGAGTCTTTGAATGTTTTCAAGGAAGAAGTACATAGATTTTTTGATAAACAAGAGGGTGAAAGGTTACCGGGGGTATGCAGGAGGTTCCGGTCAGATCAGCCATAATCACATTGAATGGTGGAGCAGGTTCGAAAGGCCAAGTGGCCTACTCCTGCTTCTGCCATGTGGGACCTTGTCAAAAGTCATGCTAAAAACCATGTAGACCGCATTAACTGCACTACCCTCATCAATCCTCCTTGTTACTTCTCAAAAAATTCAGTTGAGTTAGTGAGACATGATCTCCCCTTAACAAGTCCATGCTATCCTTCATTAATCTATGCCTTTCTATTTGACAGTTGGAATTGATTCCAGTAATTTGCCCACTACCGAAGTTGGAATGATTGGTCTGTAATTATTCGGTCTATCATTGCTCCCTTTTTAAACAAAGGTACAACGATAGCAGACCTCCAATCCTCCTGCATCCAGTGAGGATTGGAAAATGCTGGTCAGACCATCTGCTATTTTTTCCCGACTCCTTTTAACAGCATGGGGTATATTTCATTCAGCCCGAGAGACTTACCCCCTTTGAAGGATTCTAATTCCCTTAATAATTCCTCTCTCCCTATGTTCATCACATCCAATATTTCACAAACTTTCCCCTTAACTGCAAGGTCAGCATTGTCTCTCCCTTTTGTGAAGACAGAAGCAAAGTATTCATTAAGAACCATACCCACTTCTTCTTAGAGCCTCTTACAGGTTAGCTTTTTGGCCTTTTAGGTACTACTCTTTCCTTAGTTATCCTCATACTTTTAATGTGTTGATAAAACATCTTTTGGTTCTCCATTATTTTCCTTGCTAATATTCTTTATGTGTTTCTTTGCTTTCTTAATTTCCTTTTTGATTTCATCCCTACACCTTCTATACTCTGCCTGGATCTCTCTAGCATTGAGTTCTCAGTGTCTGACATAAGCTTTCCATTTCTGCCTTATCTTCCCCTTCTTGACGTCTAGATTTGGCCAACTCGCTCTTTTTCTTTGTGGGAACATGCTTACTCTGAACCCCTTGAATCTCCCCTATGAATGCCTCTGACTGCTCTGAAACTGATTTATCTTCAAGTAGCTGTTTCCTGTCCACTTCTGCTAAATAACTCTTCAGCTTAGTAACATTGGCCTTGCCCCAATTCAGAACTTTAATTTTTCTTTTATCTTTGTCATTTTCTATTATTACATTAGAACTAACTGAATTATGATCATTTCCACCAAAATGCTCTCCCTCTGCCAATCCATCCATCTGCCATGCTTCATTTCCTAGAGCTAAGTCCAGAACTTGGACTTGCTACATTCTGACCGAAAAATTCTCCTGAATGCATCTCAAAATTTCTGATCACTCCATTCCTTTCGCAGTAAAACTATCCCATTTAATATCAGGGTAATTAAAACCCCTTATTGTTACTGCCCTATTGTTTTTGCTCTTCTCAGCAATACGCTAACATATTTGCTCCTCTATTTCCCTCTGAATTTTGGGGGAGTCTACAGTACACTCCCAGTAGTGTGACTGCCCCTTTTTTGTTCTTTAGCTCAATCCATATGGCCTTATTTGATGGTCCACCTAACATGGCATCCCCCCTCACAGCAGTGGTCGTTTCTTCAATCAAAATTGCCTCCCCCTCCCTTTTTTTTATTCCACACTCTATCTCATCTGAAAACCCTGTAATCACCATTCCTGTCCTTCTTTATGCCATGTTTCTGTGATAGCTGTGATATCATTAGCACCACGTTTCTGTGCCCTCAGCTTGTCTGCTTTATTTGCTATTTTCCTTGCATTGAAGCAGTGCCAAACTCTCTTTAACCTTCTAACCTTTATTTCCTCTGCCTTCCAGACTGATTACTAACCTTCTGCCTTCTGTTTACATTTCTGATTTTGTGCCATCTGAATTCACCCTCGGGTTTCCATTCCCCTGCCAAACTAGTTTAAATCCTGCCCAACTGCGCTAGCAAACCTCTTAAGGATATTTGTCCTGGCCCTGTTGAGGTGCAAACCGTCCAGTTTGTACATGCCCTACTTCTGCCAGACTCGCTCCCCAATGCCCCAGGAATTGAAAGCCCTCCCTGCTGCACCATGTCTCCAGCCACTCATTCGCCTGCTCTAACCTCCTATTTCTATACCTACTAGCGTGTGGCACTGGGAGTAATCTGGAGATTACTACTTTTGAGGTCCTGCTTTTTAATGCCTGTCCTAATTCCTTAAACTCTGCCTGCAGGACCTCATCCCTATTTCTACCTATGTCCTTGGTACAGACCTCTGTCTGTTCACCATCGCCTTCCAGAATGTTCTGCAGCTGCCTGTGGGAAAAATGACCTTGGCGCAGGGAGGCAAAACACCATCCTGGATTCACGTCTGCAGCTGCAAAAATACTGGCTCCCCTACCTATAGAATCCCCTGTTACTATTGCTCTTCCAGTATTCATTGTGCCCCCCTGTGGAGCTGAGCCACCATGGTGCCATGGACTAGCCTCTGGCTGTACTTCCCAGATGGACTATCACCCTCATCAGTATTCAGAACTGAATACTGGTTCGAAGGTGTGATGCACTTAGGGGACTCCTGCCTATTTCTTTTTGACTGCCTGGTGGTCATTTATTCCCCCTTTCTCTATATACTGTTAAACTCCGGCGTGACTACATCTGTAAAGATGCTATCCAGGAAGCTCTCAGCCTCATGTATGCACCGCAGTGACGCCACCTGCTAACACTACATGTTAACAATAATGAGCATTTCTATTGCGTGACTATGAATAAGCAATAGTTTGATCGTCATAGTGCCTCATTCCCTATTTGCTTCACTCATGATAATGTGCCAACAGCAGCACTGTGAGGAACTACTTTAATTTGACTCCAGAGACTTGCTAGAAGGGCTTATTGAATGGAATCTAAGAATTTTGAACAGTCTTTATTTTATAAGTGATTTAATTGATACCAGAGTTTGGCCATTGTTGATTGTTATGCTGCTGGGTCTTTTGACCATTATGGCATTCCATCTGATGGTATGTGTTGGACTGGCAGTGTGCTATTTCTTGTCTCTGACACAAAAGGATGGTTGGTTCCCCATATATTCACAAGGAAGAAACAATTATTGTTTAATCTTTGAACCTGGGCTGTGGAAACTCAGACAGGGCAGTGAATAGAAGCAAAATGTTCAGCCCACACTACAGTTTGAAACAAACTGGAACTGCTGTGAATATGGAAGCCTGTGTAGGGGAAAGCCAGAATTGAGAGATGCCTCAATCAGCAAGCAGTTACTGCAATTGTAAGACTGCTCTAGTCATAGGTGAGAGAAAACTAACATTTCCACTGATTTCAGTAAATTGTTATTTGAGCATTTAGAAATAAAAGTACAAATGTCCAATTTCTGAAAGAACTCAAATCAGAAGCATTGCAAGAATGGGATGAGGGAGTTGCCCTATGAGGAGAGTTTGAGTAGAATGGACCTATATTCCCTGGAGTTTTGAGGTGACCTCATTGAAGTGTATAACGTTTTTGTAGACTTTACAGGATGGATGCTGAGAGGCTGTTTCCCTTGGCTTGGAGAGCCCAGATCAGAGGTCACAGTTTTAAGATAAGGGGTCAGCCATTTAGGACTGAAATGAGAGATTTCTTCACTCAGAGGTTTGTGAATCTTTGGAATTCTCTACCCTTGAGAGCTATAGGTGCTGTATCCATGAGTATATTCAAGACTGAGATAATAGATTTTCGGGCACTAAGGGAATTAAGGGACATAAGAATAGTGTGTGAAAGTGGACTTGAGGTGATCATCAGCCATGACCTTATTGAAAGGTAAAGCAGGGTTGAGGGACTGAATGGTACCCTTCTTCTATTTCTTGTGTTCTTAAAACACCAAAGATTCTCCTGCAGGTTAACACGTGTAACTTTACATTGAAGTGTTTGATAAGTATGGAAAAGAGTTAGCAGGGGTTTGACAATGAGGATTGTGACAGGAAATTCATACAGACCAATGATTCCCCACAGTGAGGGTGATATGATAAGAACATACGAATTAGGAGCAGGAGTAGGCCACTCAGCCCTTTGAGCATGCCGTACCATTCAATAAGATCATGGCTAACCTGATTGTAACCTCAACTCCACATTCCCTCCTAACCAGGTAACCCTTGCTTATCAAAAATCTATCTACCTCTGCCTTAAAAGTATTCAAAGA